>NC_133326.1:334561250-334876250 GCF_042186555.1 Aquarana catesbeiana
ACCGCTTTGGTTTCCTCTCTGGCAGCTGTCCATTGTGGATGTGGTAGAGGCTGTGTGATGTGCAATTCAGGAATTCAAACTCTTTTAATTTTTGTTGAAATACACAATTTTCTATTTTATTAACAGTTTAATTTTTGATCAAATCCACTAGAGGCAACTACAAGCCCTCCACAATATATAATAATGAGGTTCCTTATTTAATAACCATAGAAGGTAGGAGAATGACCTGTGGATTCTGGTATAATTCTGAACTATATATACCATCATCAGTATCAGATAATCAATAAACGGTAGCTCATAGCATTATTGGGGAAAGTCAATAGAAACAAATGTTGTTTACTGTATTTGAACACAGCTGTAGATCTGTTACTGGGAGGCTTTAATTAGCAAAACTTTCACTGCCATCTAATCCTCCTAGCACACAGCTTGCCATTGTCACCTGTGTCTACTGTTTATGTGTATTCACAAACTAATATGCAAACATGTGGTGATCAGGTTGTTTTAATGAAAAAAAATAAGATCTGCATCACATTGGAAAACACTTGCCAGACATTGAAAAAAAAAAAACTCTAAAGTAGTATTACACTCCAAAACAAAACTATTATATTGCAGCTTGCAAGTCCTCAAATGTGATGCATGCAATCATTTTCATTTTTATCCTTTATTGCCTTTATTTTTACCTGATGATTCTGTTGGTAAGTCTGTCCTTTAATAAACAAAGTTGTCCAGAAAAAGTGGAAGTTAGAGGGTTGAGGCAAGCCACTTAACACTGACAGGAGTGCTTACAATAATCAGCTTTTATTAATTTATGTAAAACCTTTATTCCAAACTGCTTAAAACGTGTTAATGGATTTCAGCTTTCTTTTGTTAGTCCATCTAAATTTGCTTGTACATCTTATGCCCTGTACACAAGATTGGACATTGATCGGACATTCCGACAACAAAATCCATGGATTTTTTCTGACTGATGTTGGCTCAAACTTGTTTTGCATACACACGGTCACACAAAGTTGTCGGAAAATCCGATCGTTCTGAACGCGGTGACTATAAACGGGGCAGTAGCCAATAGCTTTTGTCTCTCAATTTATTCTGAGCATGTGTGGCACTTTGTGCGTCGGAATTGTCCACACACGGTCGGAATTTACGCGAACGGATTTAGTTGTCGGAAAATTTTATATCCTGCTCTCAAACTTTGTGTGTTGGAAATTCCGATGGAAAAAGTCCAATGGAACCCACACATGGTCAGAATTTCCGACAACAAGCTCCGATCGCACATATTCCGTCGGAAAGTCCGACCGTGTGTACAGGGCATAACACTATTCTCTCCCCAGATTAACAATGCTGCTATCCAAGATTGTCTCTGTTGCGCTGCCACCCGGAATAGAAAAACCTTAAGACAGATAGGAGGTCATTTACTATAACTCCAGGAAGTACTGGGCACTATGGCAAATAATAGCGCCCATTTTAGCCAAATGGAAACAAAACCGGCGAATTTGCGCATGAAAATTAGCGATATAAGCGGGGAACAACCATTTGTAAATTCTAAATTGCCGCTAATTATCGCTTCCGCGTATATACAAATGCCAATTCTTATCAAGTTGTTATATAGCACTGTACTGTAACCATGATCCATGTATGTGAAAGAAACATTTTTATGTGAGATGTGCTCTACCTCGTGTGCATCTATTGATGTATGTTGCAATTAGTATTCCTAGTTTTTTCCTTCTTTTGCTAACTAATGCAGTTATGAATGATTATTACATAGTAATGTCTGCTATTCTGTAAAGTTACATGTATTAAACATTTAGGTTACCTATTTGTTGTATGTTGTTTTTTATTTTTTAATTTAGGTGACTATAAAGCGGTAATTATTTATATTCATTCATTAAGCATACTACACTATTATGCAGGTCTCGTACTTAGCACAATGGCTTAGTGGTCTGCTCAGATGTCTCCACAGCACTCACGGTACAAGTTCAAATACCAGCCAACCTACCATCCCCCAGCTGTATTTATTTTTTTCAGTGCACAAGCGAATTAAAATAAACAAACAAAAAATGTAATCTGCCCATTAGTTAGTGTGTGGTGTTTGGAATTTCACACCACAATAGTATTGAATACTTACATATCATTGCATGCATTTGAAGAGTTAATATAATAGAATCAGCCAAATTTAAAGTGCATTGGCTAATTGGCATTCACCATATGCTGCTTTGGCTAGTTGTCACTTGCTTTTTTTCACCAATTCAATCTTTTAGTATTTCTCTGTGGGATTTGAACCCATGAGTTCTTCAAGGTAGAAGTGCTGACCGCTAGCCTATTGGGTGTAGCACAGTCATACATAGAAAATACATAGAAAATACATAGAAAATACATTCACTAGTGTTTGATGTTTCTTCTCCCCGAGCTGTCTCTCCTGCTGCCACCATCTTCTCCCGCTGATGTGTTCTTCAGTGCAGCCGGTTACCCACTAATAAAAAAAAAGCCGCTCTTCTTGTGGCGGTCTTCTGTGGCCATCCGATAATGTCACCCGGAGAGTCCGCTCCATGGCTATGTAAGAGACGCCACACAGCGGGTGACAACACAGCGGAGGAAGACCACCATGGAAGAAGAGCAGCTTTTTTTTTTATTAGCGGGTAACCAGTGGTGCTCAGTTTGAAGCTGTGGAGCTTGGTGTAAGTGGAGCTTTTTTAAGTGGGAGTTATAAACAAGAGTTAGAGTATACAAGTCTTGCTGTCTGTTGGTGTGTGTATTGCTGCTGTCTGCTGGTGTGTGTATTGCTGCTGTCTGTTGGTGTGTGTATTGCTGCTGTCTGTTGGTGTGTGTATTGCTGCTGTCTGTTGGTGTGTGTATTGCTGCTGTCTGTTGGTGTGTGTATTGCTGCTGTCTGTTGGTGTGTGTATTGCTGCTGTCTGTTGGTGTGTGTATTGCTGCTGTCTGTTGGTGTTTGCTGGGTTGCATTTTGGGGACTTTTCCTTTTAGTTTTTATCTTGCCTTTTGCTGTCACTTTTTAAATAGCTTTTCTTTTTTTTTTTTTTTTTTTTTGTTTCATCAGTCTATCAATTAAGGGTGTGGTTAATTGCTCCCAGGTGACTATTTAACTTGTTGTAGGACTCAGTTGAGCGTGCTCAGTTTGAAGCTGTGGAGCTTGGTGTAAGTGGAGCTTTTTTTAAGTGGGAGTTATAAACAAGAGTTTAAAACAGGAGGTTATAACAGGGGTCATAGTACCTGTGTAGTGTGAGTATCTGAGTGTTGTCTGAGTAGTGTGTGTGGATCGTTAGTACTTGTGTATTGTGTACCTGTGTATTGTCTTGAGTATTAGTGCCAGGAAGCTAGTTGTTAGGTAATTTGGACAGGGTAAAATCCCCAAATCCTCACTAAATTTAATAGGTACGATGCCCGGCGGGTGTGGAGAGGCGACTCTTTGTACATCTTGCTGCATGTATGCGTTCCTTGATCATCCGATCGAGGGCGAATACTGCTGTGCAAAATGTAAGCACATTGTTTCCCTGGAAGCCCAGGTTCTGAATCTGGGGAAGCAACTGTCAGCACTGAGAAGTCCCTCCATACTAAAGGTGAGCCAGGAACGTACACGACAGGTGCCGGCAGGGGCCAGCACAGAGGCGGGTGGAGACAAAGAGGTGCAGGCACTAGCAAAGAGTAGATGGGTGACAGTCAGGAGGGGTAGAGGGGGAAGTGCCAGGGAGGCCGATCCAGGACTGGAGCATCCCAATAAGTATGCTCCATTGAGTGACATTGGTGTAACCAGTCAGGGACCAGCACTGCTGGAGTTGAGGGACTCTCCTAGCTGCCAGGGGAAGAACTCCTCCAGTGAGAGTGGGGGGGCAGCAAAGGGAAAGGAAAGACAGATTCTGGTGGTAGGGGACTCAATTCTTAGAAGGACAGAGAGGGCAATCTGTAACCAAGACCTGAAGCGCCGAACAGTATGTTGTCTACCGGGCGCTCGGGTTCGGCACATCACGGATCTTGTGGACAGATTACTGGCAGGGGCTGGGGAAGACCCGGCTGTCATGGTGCACGTTGGCACCAATGACAAAGTCAGAGGCAGATGGAGTGTCCTAAAGAACGATTTTAGGGACTTAGGAGCTAAATTGAGGAAAAGGACCTCCAAGGTAGTGTTCTCAGGAATACTACCGGTACATCGAGCCACACCAGAGAGGCAGAGGGAGATTAGGGAAGTAAACAAGTGGCTGAAGAGCTGGTGTAGTAAGGAGGGGTTTGGGTTCCTGGAGGACTGGGCCGACTTCTCAGTCGGTAACCGGTACTATAGAAGGGACGGACTGCACCTAAATGAGGAGGGTGCAGATCTGCTGGGAATGAAGATGGCCAAAAAGTTAGAGGGGTTTTTAAACTAGGCGATGGGGGGGAGGGTCCAGAGACAGTGATAGCCAGCGCGGAAGATATTCCAGAGGGTAGTATTGGGGGCATTAGTGGTAGGTTAATCAAAGCACAAAAACACAAGGTGAGTATAGTAGCAAGTCCAAGTTGCAATCTTGAAACACCCAATACGAGGACAATATGCGACCGGTCTAAACTATGTGGCATGTTCACCAATGCCAGGAGCCTGGCGGACAAGATGGGTGAACTAGAGATACTGTTGTACAAGGAGGATTTGGATTTTGTGGGAATTTCAGAGACCTGGTTCAACAGCTCTCATGATTGGCTGGCAAACATTCAAGGGTATACCCTATACCGCAAGGATAGAGAGGGTAAAAAAGGGGGAGGGGTATGCCTATATATCAAGAATAATGTACAAGTGAATGTGAGAGATGACATCACTGAGGGGGCTAGGGAGGAGGTGGAATCTTTATGGGTAGAGCTCCAAAGGGATGAAGCTAAGGGGAAAATAATACTGGGAGTATGCTATAGGCCCCCTAACCTGAGGGAGGAAGTGGAGACGGATCTCCTATCACAGATTGGATTAGCAGCAAGGATGGGAAGTGTTATCATAATGGGGGATTTTAATTATCCAGACATAGACTGGGCGGAGGGAACCGCGCATTCATTTAAGGCTCGCCAGTTCCTTAATGTCTTGCAGGACAATTTTATGGGTCAGATGGTAGACGCACCAACTAGAAATAAAACATTACTAGATCTACTGATTACCAACAATACAGACCTGATAACAGATGTGGAAATACGGGGCAATTTAGGTAACAGCGATCACAGGTCAATTAGTTTCAGTATAAATCACACAAATAGGAGACATGAAGGGAACACAAAGACACTGAATTTCAAAAGAGCCAACTTCCCTAAACTACAAACCTTGCTAAAAGGCATAAATTGGGATAAAATATTAGGAACAAAGAATACAGAGGAGAGATGGGTTTGCTTTAAGAGCATATTAAATAAGGGCATTAGCCAATGTATCCCATTGGGTAATAAATTTAAAAGAGCGAACAAACATCCTGGATGGCTTAACTCCAATGTAAAAATGCATATAAAAGCAAAGGAGAAGGCCTTCAAAAAATACAAGGTTGAGGGATCATCCACAGCATTCAGAATTTATAAAGAATGCAATAAGAAATGTAAGGGTGCAATTAGGATGGCTAAGATAGAACATGAAAGACACATAGCGGAGGAGAGCAAAAAAAATCCCAAGAAATTCTTTAAGTATGTAAACAGTAAAAAAGGGAGGACAGACCATATTGGCCCCATAAAGAATGAGGAAGGACATCTGGTTACAAAGGATGGGGAGATGGCAGAGGTATTGAATGTATTCTTCTCCTCAGTATTCACGAGTGAATCGGGGGGCTTCAGTAACCAAAACTGCAGTGTTTATCCTCATGACACAACACAGGAAGCACCTACATGGTTAACAGAGGACGGAATTAAAATTAGACTTGAGAAACTTAACATTAATAAATCACCGGGACCAGATGGCTTGCATCCGAGGGTACTTAGGGAACTCAGTCAGGTGATTGCCAGACCGTTGTTCCTAATTTTTACAGACAGTCTATTGACTGGAATGGTGCCAGCTGATTGGAGAAAAGCCAATGTAGCACCAATATTTAAAAAGGGCCCAAAAAACATCCCTGGGAATTACAGACCAGTTAGCCTAACATCAATAGTATGTAAACTCTTGGAGGGGATGATAAGGGACTATATACAAGATTTTAGTAATAAGAATGATATCATTAGCAGTAATCAGCATGGATTCATGAAGAATCGTTCTTGCCAAACCAATCTATTAACCTTCTATGAGGAGGTGAGTTGCCATCTAGATAAAGGAAGGCCCGTAGACGTGGTGTATCTGGATTTTGCAAAAGCATTTGACACAGTTCCCCATAAACGTTTACTGTACAAAATAAGGTGCGTTGGCATGGACCATAGGGTGAGTACATGGATTGAAAACTGGCTACAAGGGCGTGTTCAGAGGGTGGTGATAAATGGGGAGTACTCAGAATGGTCAGGGGTGGGTAGTGGGGTCCCCCAGGGTTCTGTGCTGGGGCCAATCCTATTTAATTTGTTCATAAATGACCTGGAGGATGGGATAAACAGTTCCATCTCTGTATTTGCAGACGATACTAAGCTAAGCAGGGCAATAACTTCTCCGCAGGATGTGGAAATCTTGCAAAAAGACCTGAACAAATTAATGGGGTGGGCGACTACATGGCAAATGAGGTTCAATGTAGAAAAATGTAAAATAATGCATTTGGGTGTCAAAAATATGAATGCAATCTATACACTGGGGGGAGAACCTCTGGGGGAATCTAGGATGGAAAAGGACTTGGGGGTCCTAGTGGATGATAGGCTCAGCAACGGCATGCAATGCCAAGCTGCTGCTAATAAAGCAAACAGAATATTGGCATGCATTAAAAGGGGGATCAACTGCAGAGATAAAACGATAATTCTCCCGCTCTACAAGACTCTGGTCCGCCCGCACCTGGAGTATGCTGTCCAGTTCTGGGCACCAGTCCTCAGGAGGGACGTACTGGAAATGGAGCGAGTACAAAGAAGGGCAACAAAGCTAATAAAGGGTCTGGAGGATCTTAGTTATGAGGAAAGGTTGCGAGCACTGAACTTATTCTCTCTGGAGAAGAGACGCTTGAGAGGGGATATGATTTCAATTTACAAATACTGTACTGGTGACCCCACAATAGGGATAAAACTTTTTCGCAGAAGAGAGTTTAATAAGACTCGTGGCCACTCATTGCAATTAGAGGAAAAGAGGTTTAACCTTAAACTACGTAGAGGGTTCTTTACTGTAAGAGCGGCAAGGATGTGGAATTCCCTTCCACAGGCGGTGGTCTCAGCCGGGAGCATTGATAGCTTCAAGAAACTATTAGATAATCACCTGAATGACCGCAATATACAGGGATATGTAATGTAATACTGACACATAATCACACACATAGGTTGGACTTGATGGACTTGTGTCTTTTTTCAACCTCACCTACTATGTAACTATGTAACTATGTAACACAGCAGATGAAGAAGATGGCGGCGGCAGGAGAGGCGGCTCTGGGAGAATACAGCTTGGGGAGAAGATGGAGGAGGGAGAGACAGCGTCTGGAGAAGATGGCTCAGGGAAGAAGACAGCTCGGAGCTATTTTACAATAAAGGACTTGTCAAAAACCAGCTATTGATTTTTTTGGTTAATGGGTAGGGGTAAAATGTACCCCATACCTATTCACATAGGGGGCAGGATCTGGGAGCCCCCTTGTTAAAGAGGGCTTCCAGATTCTGATAAACCCCCTGTCTGCAGACCAACAACCACCGACCAGGGTTGTCGGGAAGAGGCCCTTGTCCCCATCAACATGGGGAAAAGGAGCTTTGGGGCATGTGGCTTGGTAAGGTTCAGAAGGGGAGGGTGCTCACTCGTCCCCCCCTATCCTGACCTACAGGCTGCATGCTCGGATAAGGGTCTGGTATGGATTTTGGGGGGCCCCACATCAAATTTATTTACATTTTGGTGTGGGGTTCCCCTTAAAGTCCATACCGAAGGGCCTGGTATGTACTGGGGGGACCTTACGAATTGAATTTTGGAATTCCATACCATAATATTATTGAATAAGTACATACCATTGCATGCATTTGAAGAGTTAAAATATGGAATAAAGCAAGCTGATGTGCTTTGGCTAATTATGCTTCTGAGTACAATGCACACTTCCAGGAGGTGATGCTGTCAGTGGGATTTGAATTCATGGCTTGAACTTTTGGGGGGAGCAGGGTATAACGCTATGCTACAGAGCTGAGCACTTACCTACAGAGAAAATACATTTACTAATGTTTGATTCTATACAATAATGTTTTGCATTTCAGGCATTAATATTATAGTAACAACCATGCTCATGCCGATGTGGCATTGGCTAATAGGCATTCGCCTCTTTCCAGCATATGCTGCTGAGTACAATGCAAGTTTTCAGTAGGTGATACCATCTGTGTGATTTTCAGCCATTTGAGCACAATTATATTGAGAACATACGTTTACTAGTGTTTGATGGTGGAACTACTTTATATTCTAGGTATAAAATAGTACTCAGCACAGTGACTTAGGCACCTTTCACACTTGTGCGACCTGAAAGTTGCGAGATTTTAATGCGACTTTAAGCAATGCCTGTGTAATCTTGAGGTCTATGGACGCAGGAGTCGCAGGGAAAGACACGCAACTTTCCCACGATTTTGCATCAGCAATTTTGCCGCAATTCCAGGGAATGCCTGTGTAAACTTGAGGTCTATGGACCTCAACTCGCATCAAAGTCAGACCAAAGTAGTACAGGGACTACGTTGAAGTCAGTGTTACTTGAAGTCGCACAGATATCAATGGTACACATTGAAAATCATGGGGTATGACTTGTCATGCGACTCTGATGTCCAAAGTTGCATAAGTGTGACTCAGCCCGACTTTGTCAGCGATTTCAGAGACATCAGTGCACTTTCCTGCACAGATGTCTAGTGAAATCACATAGGTCCCAACTGTTCTCCTTTAAGAAGGTCTCCTATGCCTACCTACTTTTGCTAATAGGTGTCCCTTATACCCATCTCAAAAAGTTGGGAGGTAAGAAATCGCCCCCTGAAGGCGCCCAAGGTAGTGCAGGAACTACTTTTGGGAATCGTTGGGGCGTCGCACCAATTTGGACAGTTCCATTGCCATCAATAGGCGCCGATTTGGCCTACATTTTGACATGTCAATTCAGACCTATGTGAACATGGGTGAAGTTGCATAGATATTAGAGCTGCACGGTTCTGGCCAAAATGAGAATCACAATTTTTTTTGCTTAGAATAAAAAGATCACGATTCTCGTGATGTAAAATCTTTCACACTATCCCACAAAAAATTGGGCTAACTTTTCTTTTTTTTTTTTTAATTCATTAAAGTAATTTTTTCCAAAAAAAATTGCATTTGAAAGGCGCAAATACAGTGTGACATAAAATATTGTAACAACCACCATTTTATTCTCTAGTGTCTCTACTAACAAATATATATATATATAATGTTGGGGGGTTTTAAGTAATTTTCTAGCAAAAAAAAATTATTTTAACCTGAAACCAACAAATGTCAGAAAAATGTTTAGTGTTTAAGTGGTTAAACTTTCCTCACTTACACAGAAGTCTATTTCATTGACACATTGTTACAAGGTTTCTAGTTAAGTTCACTGATAAAGAATGTTCTTATTCTTGGCAGACTTCCTGGTTTTTCGGCTGTGGCTTCAGAAGAGCAGAAAACAGAAAATTGAATACTTACCTTTCCGTAATTTTCCTTTCCTGGTGCCTACCCATGGCAGCATACCAATGGTTGGTTGCTCCGCCCCCGACCAACCCACAGGACCACTTTAACTCTATAAATAAAAGAGTTGTTCCTCCCCACCGTCATTCTTGTAACTAGATCTCAGAAAACTAAGGATTATTGAAGGGAGGGTGTATGCTGCCATGGGTAGGCACCAGGAAAGGAAAATTACGGAAAGGTAAGTATTCAATTTTCTGTTTTCCTGGTGCCTCCATGGCAGCATACCAATGGTAAATAACTCGCTTACAGGGAGGGTACTGCAATAAGAAATTTAATGAAAAACTGCAGCCTTGACATCTGTAAGGTTCTTTCCCCAAATTCCCGGGAAGTAAGAACCGCTGGGTCTACACTATAGTGAGACATGAAAGTGTTGAATGACGACCAACTAGCTGCTCGGCAAATTGTCTCAGGGGAGACCCGCGCCAATGCTGCCCAAGAAGAGGCCATTCCCCGAGTGGAATGCGCGCTGACTGCATCTGGGACTGCCAGACCACTAGCCCGATAGGCCCTTTGGATTAATTTTACGATCGAGCTTGCCAAGGTCGTCTTGGATGCTGCCATTCCCTTTCTGGCGCCTTTTGGGATGACAAACAGTCTTTGATCTTTGCGAAACTGTTGTGCTGAGTTTAAATAGTGTCTCAGGGATCTGGCTACATCTAGCTCATGTAATCTTGAAGACTCTGGATTAGGGATGAGCTGAACACCCCCCGGTTCGGTTCACACCAGAACCTGCGAACGGACCGAAAATTTGCACGAACGTTAGAACCCCATTGACGTCTATGGGACTCGAACGTTCAAAATCAAAAGTGCTCATTTTAAAGGCTAATTTGCATGGTATTGTCCTAAAAAGGGTTTGGGGACCCGGGTCCTACCCCAGGGGACTTGTATCGATGCAAAAAGAACTTTTAAAAACGGCCGTTTTTTCGGGAGCAGTGATTTTAATGATGCTTAAAGTAAAAAAAAAAAAAAAAAGTGAAATATTCCTTTAAATATCGTACCTGGGGTGTGTCTATAGTATGCCTGTAAATTGGCGCGTGTTTCCCGTGTTTAGAACAGTCCCTGCACAAAATGTCATTTTTAAAGGAAAAAATCTCATTTAAAACTGCTTGCGGTTTTAATGTAATGTCGGGTCCTGGCAATATGGATGAAAATCAGTGAGACAAACGGCATGGGTACCCCCCAGACCATTACCAGGCCCTTTGGGTCTTGTATGGATATTAAGGGGAACCCCGCACCCAAATTAAAATAAGGAAAGGTGTGGGGCCACCAGGCCCTATATACTCTGAACAGCAGTATACAGGCGGTGCAAACAAGACAGGGACTGTAGGTTTGTTGTTAAGTAGAATCTGTTTGTAATTTTTAACGGGTACATTTTTAACGTGTTTAGCTCCAGCCAAAAAATCTTTTTTAAGCTTTTTGGAAAACTTAGGGAAGGGTTATCACCCCTGTGACATTTGTTTTGCTGTCTTTCCTCCTCTTCAGAAGATTTCACCTCACTTTTTGTCCCAATGACAAATGTTTTTTGAAAATTTGGGGTTTTTTGTGGAACAAGGATTGGAAAGCATCAGTGGAAAGGAGAAATGTTTTTCCCATATTAACTCTTACAGGAGAGAATTTCCCTTCCTAGGAGTAGATTTCATCTCACTTCCTGTTGTCTCCTTCCGTTTGCAAGTAGGAGTCGTTTGTAAGTTAAATTTTTGAAAGTAGGGGCCTGCCCTATATACTCAGCAGAAATTTGGGCCTTAGGTGTTGTTGTGGCCACAACACTGTAAGCCCTCACAGGGCCCTGCTGTGAAATATTAGATCAAGAATTGTAATTACATGCCCCTGTTGAACAAGGGCAGAAAAATTGGGCCTTTGGTGGTGGTGGTGGTGCCACAACACTGTAAGTCCTCGCTCACTCTTGGTGGGTGCAGAAATGGGCCCTGCTGTGAAATATTAGATCAAGAATTGTAATTACATGCCCCTGTTGAACAGGGGCTGAAAAATTAGGCCTTAGGCACTGGTGCTGGTGCCACAACACTGCAACCCCTCACAGATACTCTAGTTGGAATGCAGAAATGAGCCCTGCTGCAAAGTATTGCATCAAAAATTGTAATAACACGCCCCTGTTAAACAGGGGCTGAAAAATTGGGCCTTAGGCACTGGTGCTGGTGCCACAACACTGCAACCCCTCACAGATACTCTAGTTGGAACACAGAAATGAGCCCTGCTGCAAAGTATTGCATCAAAAATTGTAATTACAGGCCCCTGTTAAACAGGGGCTGAAAAATTGGGCCTTAGGCACTGGTGCTGGTGCCACAACACTGCAACCTCTCACAGATACTCTAGTTGGAACGCAGGAACGAGCCCTGCTGCAAAGTATTGCATCAAAAATTGTAATTACACGTCCCTGTTAAACAGGGGCTGAAAAATTGGGCCTTAGGCACTGGTGGTGGCGCCCAGAACCAAAAATGTTCTTACAAACTATCAGCGTGATGATTGAGGAGGAAGAGGATAATTACTCAGGGATAGTCACTCAGCATCAGCATAGGCAGTCTTTGAAGGAATCTGAGATTTCAAAAAAAATTATTCAGTTACATCAGCATCAGGTGCTTGGTAGCTTGTGATGATCCAAGACTGATTCATTTTTATGAAGGTCAGTCGATCGACCGAGTCCGTGGACAGACGCACCCTGTGATCGGTTACAAAGCCTCCAGCAGCACTGAATGTGCCTTCCGAAAGAACGCTGGATGCAGGACAGGCCAGTAGCTCAATTGCATACTGTACAAGCTCTGGCCAGTGATCCATCCTCAAGACCCAGTAACCCAGAGGATTTTCGGTGGGAAAGGTGTCCAAGTCAGATCTTGCCCCTAGGTATTCCTGCACCATGTAAAACAGACGCTGGCGATGGTTGCTGGAACCGATCATACCTTGGGGCTGCGGACCAAAAAATTGTCTGAACGCATCGGTCAGATGGCCACCTTCTCCACCGCTCCTTCTTTGACTGACCGAAGCCTCAGCAACACGTTGTCCAGAAACAGGAGTTTGTAACCTCCCAGTCTCTGGGAACGCGTTGCACAGACCTTTCTGCAAGGCCTCCCGAAGATGTTTCATCCTCTGCTCCCTCTGCGATGGCAAGATAAGGTCCGCAACCTTACCCTTGTAACATGGATCAAGGAGGGTTGCCAGCCAGTATTGGTCCTTCTCCTTGATACCACGAATACGAGGATACTTACGCAGGCTTTGCAGGATCAGGGAGGCCATGTAGCGTAGGTTTGCTGAGGCATTCGGTCCGGAGTCCTCTGGGTCACTAAGGACGACATGGTCCGCAGCCACCTCCTCCCAGCCACGTACAAGTCCATGTGTTTCTTGGGACTGATCCCTTAAAGACTGCTGCTGATGCTGAGTGCCAGGCTCCACCTCCATACTGACACAATCTTCCTCCTCCTCCTCCTCCTCCTCTTCCTGTGTGATCGGCGGGCACACAGGAACACTGTCTGGATAAAGGGGGCCTTGAGAGCTAAGGAAGTCCTCCTCTTCCTGCCTCTGTTCTGCCTCAAGTGCCCTGTCCATTATTCCACGCAGTGTGTGCTCCAGCAGGTGGACAAGGGGGACAGTGTCACTGATGCATGCACTGTCACTGCTCACCATCCTCATGGCCTCCTCAAATGGTGACAGGACAGTGCAAGCATCCCTGATCATGGCCCACTGGCATGGGGAAAAAAAAAACAAGCTCCCCTGACCCTGTCCTGGTGCCATAGTCGCACAGGTACTCATTGATGGTCCTCTGCTGCGTGTGCAGCCGCTGCAGCATGGCCAACGTTGAGTTCCACCTGGTGGGCATGTCACAGATTAGGCGGTTCTTGGGCAGGTTAAACTCCTTTTGGAGGTCCGACAGCCGAGCACTGGCATTATATGACCGGCGGAAATGCACACAGACTTTCCTGGCCTGCCTCAGGACATCCTGTAAGCCCGGGTACCTGCCCAAGAACTGCTGCACCACCAAGTTAAGGACGTGAGCCAAACAGGGCACATGGGTCATTTGTCCCTGTTGGAGGGCAGAGAGGAGGTTGGTGCCATTGTCACAAACCACCATTCCTGCCTTAAGTTGGCGTGGCGTCAACCACCTCTGAACCTGCCCCTGCAGAGCTGACAGAACCTCTGCCCCAGTGTGGCTCCTGTCCCCCAAGCACACCAGCTCAAGCACCGCATGGCATCTTTTGGCCTGCGTACTGGCGTAGCCCCTTGAACGGCGATGGAGCACCGCTGGTTCCGAGGACAAAGCACAGGAAGAGGCCATGGAGGAAGAAGAAGAGGAGGGGGTGGAGGAGAGAGGTGTGTCACAATCATTAGCATTTTGGAGGTGTGGTGGCAGAACAACCTCCAACACTACTGCACCTTGTCCTGCATCCTTCCCAGCTGCCAGCAGAGTCACCCAATGCGCCGCGAAACTTAGGTAACATCCCTGTCCATGCCTGCTGGACCATGAGTCAGCGGTAATATGCACCTTACCGCTGACCGCCCTGTCCAGCGAGGCATGGACATTGCCTTCCACATGCCGGTAGAGAGCCAGAATCGCCTTCCGTGAGAAAAAAAGTGGCGTTTGGGTACCTGCCACTGAGGAACCGCACATTCCACAAACTCACGGAAGGGGGCAGAATCTACCAACTGAAAAGGCAGCAGTTGAAGTGCTAGCAATTTTGCCAAGCTAGCATTCAACCGCTGGGCATGTGGATGGCTGGGAGCAAACTTCTTTCGGCGGTGCAGCAGCTGGGGCAGGGAAATTTGCCTGGTACAATCTGACGTCGGTGTACCAAAAGCAGATTGCCCACAAGTACTTGGCTGTGACACACCTAATTCTACACCTTCATTCCTCTCAGTGCAGGTCTCAGAGAGGACTAAAGGTATAGTGGGGTTGGAGATCTCAGCTGATGAGGAGCAAGGAGAGGTCCTCTTTGTTCTTTGGTGTGGGTCTTTTAGATACGCTTGCCAACAAACTGCATGGCAGGTCAACATATGTCTGGTCAAGCATGTGGTACCCAAGCGGGAGATTTTTTGGCCACGTGAGATACGCTTGAGACATATGTTGCAAATAGCAGCGGTGCGATCTGATGCACTCATCTCAAAAAAGACCCACACCAAAGAACTTTTTGAATAACGCGCAGAGACTGCAGCGCCCTGCACATGTGGAGCTTTGGGGTGTGATGCAGTCAAGGTGCTGGCCCCTGGAGGGCATCCTGCCTCGTTGGTGATGTGCCTCCTCCTCCTCTCTCCTATCAGGCACCCACGTTGAGTCAGTGACCTCATCATCCCCTCCCTCCTCATCACTGGAGCAAACCTGGCAGTATGCTGCAGCAGGGGAAGCATGACTGACAGATTGCTGTCCTTCTTGGGCACCCCCTCTGTCTGTGCTCACGTTACTGCCTTCATCGAGCTCAGTATCATCATCAGAGCCTTTCAAACGCTGGGCATCCTCCTGGAGCATTTACCCAACACTGTGGTCAAACAGTTCGAGGGACACCTCAGGAGGACATGGTGGGGCTAGGGAAGGAGTCACTGATGACATTGAGCCAAGGGAAGAGGCCGCTGCTTTGCCAGACAAAGTACCCTGGGCATGGGTGAGAGAGGATGAGGAGGATGAGGACGGCTTGGTCATCCACTCGACCAAGTCTTCCGCATGTTGCGGCTGAACACGGCCAGCTGCCGAAAAAAAGGCCAAGCGTGTCCCATGGCCACGTGCTGATGAGGATGCACCGTCTCCACGACCAGCACTAGACACAGAGCCTGCTTGCCCTCTCTTATTGGCTTGTGACTGTCTGCCTCTCCTTCTTGGCCTTCCAGACATACTAATGGCCTGTAGCTGCACTAAGCTGGGATATATATATATATATATATATATATATATATATATATATATATATATATGTACTGATACTGCAGCTAGCAAAATCAACTGCCTGCCTGTAGTATGAGAACACCACCAACCTTCTACAGGTAGCTTTAGCTGAACACTGTGCAGAGCTAGCAAAAAACTAACTTGTACCTTTTTTAGCTGCCTGCGGTAGTGATAGGATCAGGAAAACACCACCAACCTTCTACAGGTAGCTTTAGCTGAACACTGTGCAGAGCTCGCAAAAAAATAACTTGTTAGTTTAGCTGGACACTGTGAGGAGGACGCACCACACTAACTTGTAGTTTTAGCTGAACACTGTGAGCAGGACGCACCGCACTAACTTGTAAGTTTAGCTGAACACTGTGAGGTGGACGCACCGCACTAACTTGTAGTTTTAGCTGAACACTGTGAGGTGGACGCACCCCACTAACTTGTAGTTTTAGCTGAACACTGTGAGGAGGACGCACAGCACTAACTTGTGGTTTTAGCTGAACACTGTGAGCAGGACGCACCGCACTAACTTCTAGGTTTAGCTGAACATTGTGAGGTGGACGCACCGCACTAACTTGTGGTTTTAGCTGAACACTGTGAGCAGGACACACCGCATTAACTTGTAGGTTTAGCTGAACACTGCGAGGTGGACGCACCACACTAACTTGTAGGTTTAGCTGAACACTGTGAGCAGGACGCACCCCACTAACTTGTAGGTTTAGCTGAACACTGTGAGCAGGACGCACCCCACTAACTTGTAGTTTTAGCTGAACACTGTGAGCAGGACGCACTGCACTAACTGTAAATAGTCTAGCTGCCTGACTGTGGTACTAATATGATCAAAAGAACACCAGCAATTTTCTTCAGGTAGCTGTAAATACTGTAACAAGACAAGCCTGCCTGTCAGTAAGAAGATAACAGGAACGGATCTAGCTAAACTGAATACAGTGTATATATATATATATATATATATATATATATATATATATATATATATATGCAACACCTGGGATGCATATATATACACAATACACTGTAAGTGCAGCTAACTGACTGACTGTTCTGCCTAATCTATCTAACTCAAATCAAATGACACTGTCTGTCTGTCTCTCTCTATCTTTGAACGCCGGAACACACACTACACAGGGCCGCCATGCCGGCGGCCTTATATAGTATGGGGCATGTGCTAAATCCCCTGAGCCATAATTGGCCAAAGCCTCCTTGGCTTTGGCCAATTACGGCTCTCTGTTCAGACGGCGCTGTGATTGGCCAAGCATGCAGGTCATAGTGCATGCTTGGCCAATCATCAGCCAGCAATGCACTGCGATGCCGCAGTGAATTATGGGCCGTGACGCGCCACACGAATTTGGCGCGAACGGCCCATATCGTTCGCAATTCGGCGAACGGGCGAACAGACGATGTTCGAATCGAACATGGGTTCGACTCGAACGCGAAGCTCATCCCTACTCTGGATCTTCTCCAAATGCTGGGAGAACCCATTCCTGATTAAGATGATAGAGAGAAGGTACCTTAGGAATGAATTGATGGATGGGTTGCAAAACCCTGTCCGGGAAGAAGGCGATGTAAGGTTCCCGTGATCCTAGAGCTTGGATTTCCGATACTCTGCGAGCCGAGGTGATGGCAATCAAGAATACTGCTTTTAAGGAAATGTCCTCTAGGGTGCAATCTTCTGTGGGAGCAAAGGGAGAATTTGATAGGACATCCAGCACAATCTTCAAGTCCCATTTGGGGTATAATGCTTTCCTGGGAGGTCGCAATCTCAGGACTGCCTTCAAAAAGCGTTCGACCAGAGGGTTCAAAGCCCATCGTGTATCTGTCAGGGCTGAGGGAGCCGAGACCTGGACCTTAAGAGTGTTTAGACCTAAACCTAGATCCAAGCCATTCTGTGGGAAGAGAAGCACATTCTGGACCCCAGGATCCAGGGGATCGAAATGATTAAGCTCTGCCAGTTCTGTAAATTTTCTCCATATTCTGTAATAGGTGGAATTAGTGGAAGACTTCCTTGCCTGTAGAAGTGTTTGAATAACATTATGTGAGCACCCTAAATCATCCAGCCTTTTCCGCTCAATTTCCAGACTCTCAAGTCTAGGATTTCCGGATGCGGGTGAGAGAAGTCGTTTTGAGACAGAAGGTCGTTCAGGTGTGGAAGAGGAAGCGGTCTGCATACAGCCAAGTTTACTAGGAGTGTGAACCATGGTCTCTTGGGCCAGTATGGGATTACCGCCAAGACTGTGACTTTCTCCATTGTCAGGCGCTGAAGAAACCTCAATATCAGAGGAGTCGGAGGAAATGCGTATTAGACATGTGCAGGATTAGTTTAGTTTCATTTCGATTCGTTATTTAACTAAATTCGTTTAGTTAAATTCGTTGCATTCGTTATATTCGTTTTTGGAATTCGGTTTCGTATTCGAATTCGAAAAAATTCTACCACATTCGAAAAAACTATCAAATTTGAAAAAATTCTACCACATTCGGAAAAAACTGTCAAATTTGAAAAAATTCTACCGCATTCAAAAAAAACATTAACTGAATTTGAAAAAGTAAACTATATATAACCATTTTGCGAAATTTGAAATTCGTATAGAATGAAATCGAATTCCAACAGAAAAGATTAGGATAGAATAGAAAATATAAAAGAATAGCATAGAAAAACAATAGAACAGAATAGAAAAAAATATAATATATTCTATTCTAATCTTTTCTATTCAAATTCGAATTAATTCTGTACCAAATTCCAATTTCGGAAGATGGTTATATATATATTACATTTTTTTTCTATTCTGTTCCATTGTTTTTCTATGCTATTCTTTTTTATTCTATTCTAAACTTTTCTATTCGAATTTGAATTCATTCTATACGAAATTCGAATTTCGGAAGATGGCTTCTGAAATTCGAATTTCATATAGAATGAATTCGAATTTGAATAGAAAATAATAGAATTAGATTTATATCTTATTCTATTCTGTTCTATTGTTTTTCTAGTCTATTCTTTCTACTCTATTCTAATCTTTTCTATTCAATTCAAATTCATTTTATACGAAATTCGAATTTCGGAAGATGGTTATTTATATATATAAATATATATATATAATATTTTTTCTATTCTGTTCTATTGTTTTCTATTATTTTCTATTATATTCTAATCTTTTCTATTTGAATTCAAATTCATTCTATACGAAATTCGAATTTATATATATAAAACCATCTTCCGAAATTGGAATTTGGTACAGAATGAATTTGAATAGAAAAGATTAGAATAGAATATTTAATATTTTTTTTCTATTCTGTTCTATTGTTTTTCTATGCTATTCTTTTATATTATTTTCTATTCTATTCTAATCTTTTCTATTTGAATTCATTCTGTACCAAATTCCAATTTCGGAAGATGGTTATATATATAATTTTTTTCTATTCTGCTCTATTGTTTTTCTGTTCTAGTTTTTTCTATTAGAATTCGATTTCATTCTATTTCATTCTGTTTCTGTATAACCATTTTCAGAAATTCAAATTTCGTATAGAATGAATTTGCATTCAAATAGAAAAGATTAGAATAAAATAGAAAATAATAGAAAAGGAAAGAATAGAAAAACAATAGACCAGCATAGAAAAAAAAAAATTATATATATATATATATATATATATATAACACATATATATATATACATATATATATAATATAAAACATCTTCCAAAATTCAAATTTTCATATAGACCGAAATCAAATAAAATAGAACAGAATAAAAGAAAAAAATAATATATATATTATATTTTCCTCTATTCTGTTTTATTGTTTTTCTAGTCTATTCTTTTCTATTAGTTTCTGTTCTAATCTTTTCTATTCAAATTCGAATTCATTCTATACGAAATTCAAACTTCAGAAGCCATGTTCCGAAATTCGAATTTCGTATAGAATGAATTTGAATTTGAATTGAAAAGACTATTATAGAATATAAAATAATAGAAAAGAAAAGCATAAAAAAAAGAGAATAATTAAAAAAAAAATTATATATATATATATATATATATATATATATATATATATATATATATATATATATATATATATATATATATATATATATATATATATCTCTTATTGTTTTTTTTAGAATAACGTTTTCTATTTTTTTCGAATTCGGTTCGAATTTGTATTCAAATTCGATTCGAATATGTTTTCGAATTCGTTCGTTTTTTTCGGATTCGTTTACATTTTTTACTTTTGTAATTCGGAAATTCAGATGCATCCAAATTTCCGAATAATGAAAAATTCGTCCGAATTTCGATTCGGAACTAAACTTAATGCATATTTCTAATGCGTATCCTTTCTGAAAATTCCAAGGCTGGGCTAGAGCGTCTACTCCTGCCGACCCTGGGGACGGGAACCTTGAGAAGAACAGAGGCGTCTTTGCGTTGAGTGGAGCGGCAAATAGGTCAATTTGGGGGGTGCCCCATTGTTGGCATATCCAATCGAAAACCTCCGCCTCCGAATTGAACTGCCATCTCCCTTGGACTAGTTGACCTTGGAAGTGTGCACCCCAGCCCAAATGACTTGCGTCTGACGTAAGAATGGTCCATGAGATGGGCCCTAGGGAACAGTGAATCTGCAGGTTGGATGGTCTCGTCCACCACCAGAGACTGGACTTCATTATGTATGTGACTAATATCCTCTGATCCAGGCGATTCTTCCTCCACTGTGCCAGAAAGCCCAGTTGGAATCCCCGCAGATGCCACCTGGCCCACTTCACCATGGGTATACAAGAGGAAAGGGAGCCCAGGAGACTCAGACAGTCTGATGCCAACATGGAATGGCTTGCCAATACTCTCTTTACCTTCCTTATCAGGACAGGAATCTTTTCTAGGGGAAGTGAAACTGCCCTCTCTGGAGTGTTGAAAAGTGCTCCTAGATATGTCATCTTTTGTGTAGGTGTGAGCTGGCTTTTCGAGTAATTGATTAACCACCCAAACTTGCTCAGGGTGTCTAGGACCAGCCATACATGCATTTCTAGGCTCCTTTTGTGCTGGGATAGAATGAGGATGTTGTCCAAGTAGTGAAGCACTCGAATCCCTTTTTCTCGAAGAGGAGCCAGGATTGCCACCAGCACCTTGGTAAAGGTTCTGGGAGCTGTTGAGATCCCGAACGGCAGGCATTGAAACTGTAGGTGTATCTCGCCTACTTTGAAACGTAGGAAAGGTTGAAACTGCTGCAGGATAGGTATATGGAGATATGCGTCTTGAAGGTCTATAGAGACCATCCAATCCCCTGGCTGTACTGATAGGATCACTGTATTTAAGGATTCCATTTTGAAATGCTCTGTACGGATGTATCTGTTTAACCTCTTCAGGTCTAACACGGGCCTCCAGCCGCCCGATTTTTTGGGGACCAAAAAGACTGGGGAATAGAACCCTGAGTGTTTTTCCAAGTCCAGAACTGGAACTACTGCTTGCTGCCGGATAAGAATTTGTACATACTGAAGAAGGACCTCTTTCTTCTCTTTGGAGGTTGGTATCTTCGTTGGCTGGAATGAAAAGGGTGGGGGCCGTTTTCTGAATGTCCAGAAATGCCCCTGAATGACAGTGGAGACTGCCCATTGATCTGTACAATTCTCCACCCAAACCTGGGCGAACGCCCTGAGTCGAGCTCCTACTGGAGCGGTTTGGGTGGATAGGGAGTCAAAAAGACTTCTGGCCCTCAACCATGGATGTTGAGGTTTTTGGCTTCCCCGCCTTCAAGAAAGTTGCCTGCGAGCCCTTCCAGCCTCTTCTGTACTCCCTGTCTGGGCGGTACATTCTGGAGTCTCTTGCTCTCTGCTGACCAGCTGGACGTGACACAAATCTTTTCCTCCTGCCTCTGTCCTGGGGGATTAGACCACTTTTCCCTCCTGTGACTCTGGTAATCGCTGCATCCATTTTGTCGCCGAACAGAGCTTTCCCATTGTATGGTATGCGACACCACGATTGTTTTGAGGTTGGGTCGGCTGACCATGGTTTTAGCCACAATACCCTTCTGGCAGTGATGGAATACAGCATAGCTCTGGAGGAACACTTGAGGACATTAATGGCGGCCTCCGCCATGAAATCTGAGGCCAGCTTCAGCTCATCTAGTGCTTTGATGATCTCGTTAGACCCCACCCCCTGTCTGAGGGCTGTCTCAATATTGTCTGACCATACTCTAGTAACCCGAGAGATTGAAGTCAGGGCTACTGCTGGCTTACATGCCCCTCCTGCAGCTTGATAAGATTTTTTTAGATCTGAATCGATCCTTCGATCAAGTACATCCCTGAAAGAGACCGCATCCTCTAGAGGCAGTGTTGTATTCCTGGCTAATCTCATAATTGAAGCATTTACCGTTGGAAGCAAATCAAAAAGCTGGGCATCTGCTTCAGCAAGTGGGTATAATTTGAGAAAACGATTGTAAGCTAAGGGTCTTTTATCCACCTTCTGCCATTCATCTGTCACAACTTCCTTTATTTCTTCCATTAAGGGGAAGGTTGATGGTTGATCATTTTTTCTTCAGGTGTGGAAAATATTTCTTTGCTTTAGATGGAGGCTCTGGATCTTCCTCCCATTGGATTGCGTCCTTTACCGCATTGATAAAGAGCAAAATCAAAGGCTGAAGCATTCTCTTCTCCCACATCCGAATCGCTTTCAGAAATAACCTCTGTGTCTGGCTGTGGATTGGGTGTATTCACTGCTGCTTCATCTGCGGGTGGGGTTGCTTGATTTTGGGATAAGGCTAACTCCCGGATAGAGTCTTTGATCATTCTTTTGATTGATTCCATTGACTCAAGTTTCTCTCACTCTTTGTTTCCTGTAGCTTCCAGGAGGCATTGACCACATACCAATTTATCAGGGAGGGCTTGTTTGCCACACACCCAGCATGCTTTCTCTCCTGGATACACAGGTCTGTGCTGGGAGTCCTGTTTACCAGAGGTATGTCGGGATGATCTGTGCCCACTGCGGGAAGTATGGGCTGAGAACGAATGAGAATGACCCCCCGAACTCCTATGGTCCTTTGATCTTCTATCCGTAGAATCTCTATGGGATGATCTGCGGGAAGATCCGTGATGCGGGCTAAGACAAAAAATAGAAACAAAGACAAGGTGTTTCAATCAGCCCGGGTGCTCTTTTCTCTTGATAAAAAAAAAAAAAAAAAAAAAAAAAAAAAAAAAAAACTTACCTGAAAGTTGCAGCCCTTACCTAGTGGTATGTTGAGGATCTTTTTGGTGCAGCATTATAGTACTAGGGACAGCTGAAAAGGAACAATTAAAAATTAATATAAAAGTAGTTAAAAACAAAAAAGGATTTTGCAGAGGAGGGAAGAACAACAAAATTTTATTTTTTATTTTTATATATATACATATAGGTATACATATAAATATATATACTCCCATTCCTCCCTGGTACCTTGGCTGGGCTCCATAGCACAGAGTCAAAAAGGAAAAAGGAGCTGGAGAGGACACCTCATAGATGCTTCCTCTAAGGCAGCTGCTCCTCTACTGACAGTAAGCTCTCTTATATACTAGAGAGCGGTCTGGGAGTCCCAAGATGGCCACCATCGGCTTCACAGTGCTACTGCGCATGCGCCGTGACATCACGGCAAGGCCCTGCCCCCCCACCGGGAAAGCAGAGCCGAACGGCACGCGCGAATCGCTGCACACTCAGAGGAGAGCTACACAGGCACATGAGGCATGCTGTGGAGGTAGGCAAAAACCTCATAGCGTTTTTGTAAAAAGCACAAGCAGTATGCCGAACAAGGGAATATATAGGAGAGAAAAACTGTCTCCTTTTAACCCACCAAGCCCCAAAAAGATCCACAGAAAAACGGGCTCCCATACTTATCTGGCGCTTTTAGCAGCCCAAGCAATGGGACTCCATACTGCAGGAGAGCATGAACCTGCAATGGTCACACCATAAAGCGGTGAGGTAGGGCTGAGCGCTTGATCCTGTAGGAACGAGGACAGAGAAAAGAAATGACGGTGGGGAGGAACAACTCTTTTATTTATAGAGTTAAAGTGGTCCTGTGGGTTGATCGGGGGCGGAGCAACCAACCATTGGTATGCTGCCATGGGTAGGCACCAGGAAAGAGTTCTTTGCATAGCAAGAATTGTGAAACGCTTTTTTCAAGATCATAAAGGGGAAAAAATTGCGATGACGATTAATCGTGCAGCTCTAATAAATATGCATGGAAATCAAAGGGGACAACTTTTCATGTGACTCTGAGGTCCAAAGCTGCATGAAAAGTCACCCAAGTGTGAAAGTAACCTAATGCGATTAATTGATAACACCTTTGAATAAGGCCCCATTTGCACTTGTGCGACCTTAAAACTGCACAGCTTTGTCATGACTTGAAGCAATGTCTGTGTAATCTTGTGGTGTATGGACCTCAAATTGCATCAAAGTCAAACCAAGGTAGTGCAGGGACGAATTTGCTACACTTTCAGGATGCACAAGTGACAATAGGGTCAAATTCAAAGGTGTTATCCTTGAATCTCATTCACACTGCTGCGACCTGAAAGTCACACTCTTTGCTGCCACTTTGCCGCTGCAACTTGGCCCCAACTTCTGGCAATGCCGGTGTAATATTGTACCCGATATACCTCAAGTCACACCAAAGTAGTACAGGGACTACTTTGAAGTTGGTGCGACTTAAAGTAGCACAGATATGAATGGTTATCATTGAGAATCATGGGGTACAACTTGTCATGCTGTGAAACAAGTCATATATATTTTAATAAAAGGACCTCTCATTTATACTTGCATAGTCCTTACTGATTTACATCAGCAGAACAAATGCAGGAAGTGATGTGTGCACATGGGACGGAAGCAAATGTGTGGTGATGCCAAACAAATCAATGAACCCCACCCACACCAAATCTAACTATGACATCCACCCCCGCATTGATTAAGTACAAGTACATATCCTACATTTACACGGCCAATGAGCAGCACCTCCTCTTTGCTAAAGAGACCTCGCCATGTCCACCTAGATGGAGATCCTGACCAGCACAGGAACTTCCGGGTGCATACAATGACTAATTTCCAAGTCAGAAGGTGAAACCACGCTTTTGATTGCAGCTGCGAATATTTGATCTCAACCATGATTAGTATTTTTTATTTTCAGATATGCAAATCTGTATTTCTACATATATTTGAAGGTAAACTTAAGGGAGTTTGATAAGAAATGGTGTCCCTGGGTTAGCAGCAGCTGAATTACAAAGACAAAAGGCCCAGTTTGAGCCCTGGTTCACACTGACAGCGGGAGGAAATCATTCAGCTGAACTCCCACAATTTCATTCCTGCATATCAGTCCCGACTGTGGGGGGCAACATCAGAGACATCGGTGCAGGTTTCTGCACCAATATCAATACAAATCGCACCAATTAGAACAGTGCAATTGCCACAGATTTGACATGTCAAATCACACCAATGTGAACCAGAGCTGACACATTCAAACACTGCCTATCCACCAGCTGAATTCATTACCTGCAATTCTCCACAGCTGTTATATATAAAGATTCCACCTTTATCATTAACATGCAGTTGTGCAGAAGCCTAGGTTTACATTGGAGCGATTGGTCATGCAATTTGAGAGATCAAATCGCATGACTATTGGCAATGGCACTGTTCCAATCAATGCAACTTTTTTTGTGGAGCCGCACCAATTTGCTAAAGTAGTTCCTGCACTACTTTTGCCAATTTCAGGTGCAACTTCAATAGACATTTGTGTATGAAGCCACCTGCAACCACGCTGACCTTGCTACTTTGAAATCGTGCTACAGTAGTGCAATTTCAAAGTAGCATCAATGTGAACCAGGGCAAAGAGATTAGTTTTTTGGTGCACAAATACATATTGAAATAAAATATAAGCGATATTGCACTTTCCCAAAACCTCCACCCACAAAAACTAAAGAAAGAAAAAGTAGAAGAAAAAAAAAAAAAAAAAAAAAAAAACACACAACAAAAGCTCAATAAATGTACTTTTATTTTACCAGCAGAAAAAAAAAAATTACATTCATTTACTAGCTTCAAAAAAAATTTGGACAGGATATATGGTGCTACATTTAGCAATGGAATTTTAAGGGTCCTGCTCATAGGAGCTTACAATCTAAAATTAGACAAAACCTTAGAGTGGACACAGCTTTAATTTCAGTGTATAGCAGGCAACACATCACATTATCTGCAAGATTATAGAAACATACTTAACAGTCATTCTTACAAAGCATTCCCACATAATATTTCAAAAGACTTATTCAAACACCCACCACCAGCCCACAATCCACACATACATACATTGGTGACCATGTTCTGCTGGAAGCTGCATTTCGGTGTACACGATTAAACAATGAGATCAAAAAGAGTAGGTCAGCAGATGCTTCCAAATGATGTTTGCATGACCAGACAGGAACAATACACACACAACATTGACAGCATGGCCACCTAAACCCACTTTTGATTGAAAAAATGCACAAGAATTTCATCAAATCTCCCAATATCATTCCTTCTCCCCCACAAATCACAGCAAAAAACCTGACCTTCTCAGGCCAAATGAACCCCCCTACTGCAGGCCTTTATATAAGAGAGGTTGTATTGTTAGCACACTGACACACCCAATAGAAGTACATGCCCACCAATATCTTTCTATCTGTCTCTTCATGTATGACTAAAGTGATTGCACCTGATGAGCAGGAACACATAATACTATTTGCAACTGTGTTAGCCCTTGGCTATGTGCATCAAATCTCCAACTACAGGCCAAAGATCAAAGTCCATTTGCATCCACATAAACAAAGCAACAGTTTTGTAAGCATATGTACCCGTGCAGTGTAAACCCTAAAATTTGAAATGTCCAAGTCCCTGAGCATGATTAGTGCTAATAAACATTAACATCAGTCCCTGGCTGCAATGAGCTTCCAATATAAAGTCCACAATTAACTTTCTTACATTAGAACCTATTTTGACAGGAGACAAATAATGTGTCAGCATGTCTTTGGATTGTGGTGAGAAACCCACACAGGGAGAACATATAAACTTCAACACAAGCATTAGCATGTTGGGGAATTGAACCAACATCCCAGGTGCTGCTAGACAGAACTGCTACCCACTTAGCCACCAGGCAGCCCCACACATGTTTTCTGCATCTCTGTGGTGTGAACCAGTCCTAAGTCCATAGCCATGCTCAGTGTCACAAGCAATATACAGTATATTGGCCTAAGTATTGGGATGCCTGCCTTTAAATGCACATGAACTGTAATGGCATCCCAGTATTAGTATTGGGTTCAAAACTCATTTGGCCCACCCTTTACAGCTATAACAGCTTCAACTCTTCTTGTCCACAAGGTTTAGGAGTGTGTCTACGGGAATGTTTGACCATTCTTCCAAGTGCATTTGTGAGGTCAGGCACTGATGTTGGACGAGAAGGCCTGACCTACAGTCTCCTCTCTAATTCATCCCCAAGGTGTTCTGTTGTGTTGAGGTCAGGACTCTGTGCAGGCCAGTCAAGTTCCTCCACCCCAAAATCACTCATCCATGTCTTTATGGACCTTGCTTTGTACACTGGTCCAAATGATTTGGTGGAGGGGGATTATGGTGCGGGGTTGTTTTTCAGGGGTTGGGATTGGCCTCTTAGTTCCAATTAAGGGAACTCTTAAGGCGTCAGCATACCAAGACATTTTGGACAATTTCATGCTCCCAACTTTGTGGGAACAGTTTGGGGATGGTCCCTTCCTGTTCCAACATGACTGCACACCAGTGTACAAAGCAAGGTCCATAAAGACATGGATGAGCAAGTTTGGGGTGGAGAAACTTGACTGGCCTGCACAGAGTCCTGGCCTCAACCCGATAGAACACCTTTTGGCTGAATTAGAGTAGAGACTGCGAGCCAGGCCTTCTCATCCAACATCAGTGCCTGGCCTCACAAATGCACTTCTGGAATAATGATCAAACATTCCCATAGACACACTAAACCTTGTGGACAGCCTTCCCAGAAGCTGTTCTAGCTGCAAAGGGTGGGACAAATCAAATTTTCACCCTACGGACTAAAACTGGGCTGCCATTAAAGTTCATGTGTGTGTAAAGGCAGGTGTCCCAATACTTTTGGCTAAATAGTGCATCTGGAAAAGACTTACAATGGCAGTGGAACCCTCCTACACATAGCTACTACATTTAGACATAGTTATAGGACCTGGGAGATGAGACAACTTCTTTACATGAAGTAACATGGTTGGGATTTGAACCCAGACCATCAGGGATACTAAGCAGAAGTTCTAACCTCTAAGCCAGCCTTTCTCAACCAGTGTGCTGTCACAGGTTCTCAGGTGTGCCGCGGGATCAGGGGAGAGAAGGGCTGTCAGATGAGCCCGATCTCCCGATCCCCTGCCGAACTGTACATCGGCACTGTGAGAAGCTCCGTCAACCTCAGCAAAGTGAAAGTAAAGTGCAGGGGAGTGTGCTGTGCTCTCTGCTTCCCCCTACAGTGCAGTACCTGGCTGAATGAGGAAACTGGAAAGGTACAGTACTGTGCTAGAAGCTAGATTAGATTTAAAAGGGCTTTATACGTGTGTGTGTGTGTGTGTGTGTGTGTGTGTGTGTGTGTGTGTGTCTGACTGTCTGTATGTGTATGTGTCTGTATGTGTGTTTGTGCATGTGTGTGTGTGTATGTGTGTGTGTGCATGTGTCTGTATGTGTGTGTGTGTGTGCATGTGTCTGTATGTGCGTGAGCATGTGTCTGTCTGTATGTGTGTTTGTACGTGTCTGCATGTGCGTATGTACAAGTGTCTGTATGTATGCGTGTGTGCACGTGTATGTGTCTGTATATGTGTGTGTGTGTATGTTACTTTTAATCCTGACACCCCCCCCCCATTCCTGTACCATCAGAACTGCTTTTGTAGGTCTTGTTTGTGATAGCAGCATGGACTGCTTCTCCTCTGAAAAGCAACCTATGCACAGATCACTTTTCAGAGGCATTTGACAGGCAGTAAAGAGGCATTATGTTGCCTCCTCACCACCTGTTTTAATGCAGCATCACTACACTGCAACCGTGCAATGCACACAGTTGCAGGGTAGTTGCAGTTCAGCCCCATTCACCCTGGGTATACCTCCAGCTGCAGCCACAACATGTGTACACCCCCAGCTGCTGTCTCTGCAGCTAAAGGGGAAGAATTTGGGGGTGGTAAAAACAGCTTAACCATGTGCTTTTACCACTCCTCCAACCCGACATGTGAACAAGCCCTTGGTTCACATCTGTGTTGCTGCGTGTAGTGCAGCCCATTCATTTCAATGGGCTTCCCTAACCACAAAAATTCAGGGAAGGAAATCCCGACCTTTTTTTTTTTTTTAAATTGCACTGCACCAAAAGCACCCCACATTTTCCAATGTGTGAGGTACCATTAAGAATTAATGGCAACCCTAAAGAGCAGAGCATTTGTCTGTGTGTCAGGAACGAGTGCGATTTTGCGCATGTTCCGCGACACACAGTAACGTGAACTAAGCCTTGGACTGGGGTGCCTCAAGACTGAAAATACTTTTTAAGGGTGCCCCGACTGGAAAAAGGTTGAGAAACACTGCTCTAAACCATAGAGCTGCCACATGTGAGACCCTCCTACACTTAACTACACATAAAAACACATAAATACTGCATTTCTATGGACATACAGGTGATGGAATTACATTACTCAAGAGTTATTCTTGATTTATTCTGTGATATTTGGTGTTTTTTTGTGGGTGAGAGTAGAATATTACCCTCACATTTTTGGGAATTACATTTTGATTTCTGATGTTGGTACACATATCACATTTTTTGGGCTCAAATTATGAATATTTGGAAATAATAAAAGGCACAAAAAATTGTGATTCATTTTAAATTTGCATCAGCAATGGTATTGTTTGTGGATTGTAAAGACACCTGTGTGAGTTTGGGGTAAAGATTGTTGTGAGATGGAGAGTAACAAGTGAAAGTGACAGAGAAAAATATATTTTACCAAAACATCAAAACATTTCACATTCTAGCATTCTTAAAATCAAAATATTTTAAGTAGAAGCAACAATGTTGCAAAGGAAAATGTATTTCACAGAAAGATACATTTCATCTCAACATTAAAAGTTTTTTTTGTGAAAGTTAGAATTGTTCCATTAGAATCAATGACTGAAACTTCATTTGGACTAAATTAGAGCAGATTTTAACTCCCAAAAAGTGTTCTCTAATTAGCTCTCATTTTGGTATTTACTATAGCTCCGGGTAAAAAAGACACTTGAGTTAAAATGAGAGCTATTTTCAGTTCTGAGCATGCTCAGTTGTGTTGGCACCTAGTTGTCCAAAACGGGGAATTTTTTACTTTTCAGACTTTTAAAGATATTTCAGCGTAGAAATCACCTTTTCACACAGTTTAAAAGCAGATTATCTTTAAATAATATACAGCATATTTCAGTACCATTTAGGCAATTATATCACACTCTAAACATTATTTCCATGTGCAATTCTCTAGGTTTTGGCAGAGTAAGGGTTTGGGCACTATTTAGTTTCAGAGGAGCTATAGTAAATTCCATTTTGGGAGAATTTTCTCACCAGTGCTATAGTGAATACCATTTTAGCGTGAATTAGCGCTATTAGTGCTAATTCGCGCTAAATTGCCATGAATTAGCACTAATTTGCGGCAATTTGCGCGAATTAGCGCCGTGGCGCTATAGTAAATGACCCCCATGGGGTAGTACTGGCTGTCACCAGGAAAAAAATAATAGAAGAAAAACCTAAGAAAACAAATCCAGTTATCACAGCTAAGGATTGGTCATGTTACATTTTTGTGTTTGAGCTTAATAACGCTTTAGGGGCATAAAATAATAATGTTAGATTGTGTGATTAAAGTGATATTAAAGTCTTGTTTTTTTGGTTTAAAAATAACAAACATGTCATACTTACCTGCTCTGTGCAGTTGGATTTGCTCAATGCAGCCCTGATCCTCCTCTTCTTAGGTCCCTCACTTTCGCTCCTGGCCCCTCCCTCCTGCCAAGTGCCCCCACAGCAAGCAGCTTGTTATGGGGCACCCGAGCCAAGCCGCTGCTCTGTGTGTCCATTCAGACACAGAGCCATGACTTGGCTCTGCCCCTCTCACTCCTTTTTGGCTCACTGACTTTGACAGCAGTGGGACCCAAAGGCACCTTCAGGAGGGTGAGTCCCAGACAGCCGAGGCTCTCGTGCAACATTACTGGATCGAGATGGGGCTCAGGTAAGTATTAGGGGTGCTGGGGGGGCTGCTGCACACACTTTTTTTTTATCTTAATGCATAGAATGCATTGAGATAAAAACCCTCTGCCTTTACAATCACTTTAAGGTTTCCAATAATATTCACAACTTATATGGGGCATTTTTAAAGCAGGAAATGCATGTGTTTTAATTAGATAGAATGTTTAGCCGACAGTGAATGTATGCCTTCATCTTCATTCTCCTTCCTTCTATTGATACAAGATTATTTATCTAGTTGTTCATCTCCCATTTGTAGATGCACCACATGCTTTCTCCTGATGAGTGGCACCAAGCCACAAAACACATCAAGCTAACAACTGCCGTATACCAGTATACTACAGCTCTAACAGTTTCTATTATTTATATATTTGTACCATCACATTATGTGACAGGGACCAGTAGGGTCATAAGCCATGCAGATGTTACCTTGCAACATTTTTGTATCCCACTGTGATATATGGTGGACTCTGTAACTCCATCATGCTACCCATTTTTAACCATGTTATTACCAGTTACCAAGGTTTTAGGAATTGATGCCACATTTAATGTGTATTCCTATTTGTATGTATATGGAAATTATGTGTGTAATTTTGTTATTTACGGAATATTAAATATCTCAATCTCCACGATTGTATTCACTTCAACCATGTGCTTCGTTCAAAGTCCCACCCTCTTGCTCATAATTTTAACAATATCATTGTCAGGGATGGAGGCACATGACCTTACCAGGTCATGGCCTTATTTAAAGTCCCAATGTTTCCCCTCCCCCTTTACCCCAGTTTTTGCTTTAACAGTGAATGTATGGTGAATGTCACACTTTAAGCTGGTTTCACGTGGGCTGACCGATCAGGTCTGTCAGTTTTCCAGGCAGACCTGATCGAACCATTCACATGTGTCCATTGACACCCACTGGCACCCATTTCGATCCTGTCCACCAAAAACAGACAGATGGGGAATCTACTTGTGTACACACGATCAGAAAGTCTGACAACACACATTTGTTGGCGGAAAATTTGAGAACATGCTAGCCAACATTTGTTGATGGAAAGGCCGACAACAATTGTCCGATGGAGCATACACACGGTCAGACTGTCCACCAACAACCTCACTTCCAACATTTCCCGTCGGAAAGTGCGATTGTGTGTACGGGGCTTTAGAAATTTTCCCAGCAAATTTACCCCGCACACAAATAGATATATTTTGGTATTTATGTTACTTTGCTCGACAGGCTACTGTTCATTGCAAGATGGCATGCTTTTGGCACAGGTGATCTAGCAGGTTTGTTCTATAGGATTACTGCAGAGAAAAACAGTTGTGTGTTTAAATATATCATCACTTTCCGCACCGCCTTTATTTGAAAAATCTCTGGCTTTGTAATTTATGTTTGTTGATTATTTTAGGACACAGATGTGCTGTATCTTTAGGTCTTGTAAATTAATATCTCAGAATTTCCAGTGCTAGTCACATTTTCAGAAGCTTTGACAGTTGGTTGCATGATCTGCATATGGGCTCCTTTTTTTATACTCTTATTTATTCAAAACTGCATGCCTGTTAACACCACTTTAACCAGTCAATGGCTTGGCATACACCCTAAAAAACAAGAAGTACTTTACCTGTACGCCATATGTCCTGTTCCACTTCCCCTGCTTCTGCTGCTGCTGGGGACCTGGTCTGTATCACTGCAGCCTCTGCTTTTTAAGACAAAGCTTTTAATTAGTTGTTTGGACATTATTCAGAAACTTTGTCTTATAAAACAGAGACTGCAGTTATACACACCAGGGCCCCAGCAGCAGCAGGGGAACAGGAACATAGCATATGGTTAAAAGCTTCACTGAAAGACTCCATACAATTCTTAGTTAACCCTAATTAACTCCTATCTCCCCCTAGCTTATTTTTCTTCTGCTTTTTTTTATTTTTTATCAATTGATATTTAAACTGTATTTTTTTTTCTATTTTCATTTGTTTTGTTTGGTATTTTTTGCGTCTCATTGTAAAAAAGGTTTAACGTTAAAAAAAGGCCTTCATCTACTTTGTTAAATAGCATTGCAATGCTTTGTACCAGAATTAAAATGTTAATGTCAATATCAATGGGACATATTATAAAATGAAATTCATACATTTTCAATAATAACACTAGAGTTACAACACTAGTAAAACTAGAAAAAATGAATCATTTTTGTCTATAGATCGCAATAAAATAAAATTATTTTGCTAAGCAATATCACTAAAAGAAAGCATTGTTTGTTCTGAAAAAAAAAAAAAAAAAAAAAAAACAGCAAAGTGGTTGTAAAGGCTGAAGTTTTTTTTTGTTACCTTGTAAATGATCACCTTGTAAAATAACTCATTCAGTTTAAAATTGAAATGAAGGGTAATGCCCTGTACACATGGTCGGATTTTCTGACGGAAAATGTGTGATAGGACCTTGTTGTCGGAAATTCCGACCGTGTGTGGACTCCATCACACATTTTCCATCGGAATTTCCAACACACAAAGTTTGAGAGCTTGATATAAAATTTTCCGACAACAAAATCCATTGTTGGAAATTGTACACAAATCCGACGCACAAGGTGCCACACATGTTCAGAATAAATTAAGAGACGAAAGCTATTGGCTACTGCCCCATTTATAGTCCCGACGTCACCACGTTTAGAACGATCGGATTTTCTGACAACTTTGTGTGACCATGTGTATGCAAGACAAGTTTGAGCCAACATCCGTCTGAAAAAATCCATGGATTTTGTTGTCGGAATGTCTGATCAATGTCCGACCGTGTGTACGGGGCATAAAACATTTGTTTATAGATATACATAATATATATATATATATATATATATATATATATATATAAAAAAAAAAAAAAAACATTATAAATACCTTTTTTCTCTTTTTTCATAAATGATGGCATTCCCACTGTTCTCAGCTGCATAAGAGCTGGGGGGACGAGAAGCAGCAGTGCACTGATCCTCCCAGTGAATGGGGGAGTTTTATCAGGACAAGCCTGATTATTGAAGAAGAGTAGGCTGATTTCCCAGCATAGCTAGAGAACAGTGTGCTATCCTGCCTAGTGTGGTCAGTTTTCCAGGGATTTCACACAAAGGAATCAATACAAAGAGGACAGGAGACTTTTTCATATAAGCACATGGTACAACAGGCACACATATGAAATGCCGGGGTAACAAACATTTTAAAGTGGTATTAAGGCTCGGTTCACACTGCATGCCGATGCGGCTCACAGCTGGGGTCCTGTGCGTCCTGGTTCACAGTTTCAGGTCCGATTTCAGCCTGAATTTTGGGCTGAATACGTACCTGAAACGGACCAAAAGACACACAGAGCTCTCGTGCAAATTCGCACCAGAGCCGCATCGGAGATATGTGAACCGGCTCCATAGAGAGCCGGTCACAATCTCCTGCTTTTGCGAATTGGATTCGGGGATCCTTCATCCAATTTGCAATACTGTGAGCCCAGCCTAAAGTTTTGGCTTTTTTTAAAATATGTTATACTTACCTGCACTGTATAATGGCCCGTACACATGATCGGACTTTGTTTGGACATTCCGACAACGAAATCCTAGGATTTTTTCCGACGGATGTTGGCTCAAACTTGTCTTGCATACACATGGTCACACAAAGTTGTCGGAAAATCCGATCGTTCTAAACGCGGTGACGTAAAACACATACGTCGGGACTATAAACGGGGCAGTGGCCAATAGCTTTCATCTCTTTATTTATTCTGAGCATGCATGGCACTTTGTCCGTCGGATTTGTGTACACACGATCGGAATTTCCGACAACGGATTTTGTTGTCAGAAAATTTTATATCCTGCTCTCAAACTTTGTGTGTCAGAAAATCCGATGGAAAATGTGTGATGGAGCCCACACACGGTCAGAATTTCCGACAACAAGGTCCTATCACACATTTTCCATCGGAAAATCCGACCGTGTGTACAGGGCATAATGGTTTTGCACAGAGCAGCCCGATCCTCTTTCTTGGATTCCCCGCTGGCTCCCCGCCTTTGTCCAGTGCCCCCCAATAGCAAGCCAGTTGGTATGGGGGCACTGCCACTGGTGCGTGCCAGCTCCTAAGCCTTGCTCTATGCATCTATAAGACACATAGAGCCATGGCTCTGCCCCACCCCCGCTCTCTCCTCATTACTCATCACTGGCTGGGATTGACAGCAGTGGGAGCCAATGGTGTTTCAGCCAGTGAGGAGAGTGGGTTCTGGGACAGCCAAAGCTCTTGTGCACATTGCTGGATCGAGAGGGAGCTTAGGTGAGCATTAGGGAGGGCTGTGAGAAAGCAGCACACAGAAAGTATTTTACCTTCATGCATAGAATGCATGAAGGTAAAAAAACCTTCAGCCTTTACAACCACTTTAATGCATTCTCAATAATTACCGGTATAATGTATTACACTAGTATTTATTGCTAAATCAATAGGCTCATAGCTGAAATGTAAAAAATACTCTGATCCATAAGTGGTACACAATTGTGAGAGCTGAACTTGTTAAAGAAGAATTCCAGAGATGGTATATTTTTACATAGTTACAGTGGTCCAGCTTGGAGCAACTATGTATGTACTATACCTAGCCGATGCCTGTGGAAGATATAAATCACTGAAGTAGACACTGTTTCTTCCATGTTCCCTTATTAATACCCTACAGAGATGGGGCTCAGGATAGTCATCTTCTTACACTTTAAAAGTCTGGAAAAAACATCCTCTGTACTGCAATTACAGTGCCTTGCAAAAGTATTCACCCCCTTGGCATTTTTCGTGTTTTGTTGCCTCACAAACTGGAATTACCATGGATTGTTTGAGGATTTGCATCATTTAATTTACAGAACGTGCCCACAACTTTGAAGATTTTTTTTTTATTGTGAAGCAAACAACAAATAGTACAAAATAACACAAAAAGTCAATGTGCATAACTATTCACCCCCATAAAGTCAATACTTTGTAGAGTCACTATGAGCTTGCCACATCTTACCACTGGGATTTTTGCCCATTCCTCCTTGCAAAACTGCTCCAGCTCCTTCAAGTTGGATGGTTTGCACTTGTGAACAGCAATCTTTAAGTCTGACCACAGATTTTCTATTGGATTGAGGTCTGGGCTTTGACTAAGCCATTCCAACACATTTACATGTTTCCCCTTAAACCACTCAAGTGTTGCTTTAGCAGTGTGTTTGGGGTCATTGTCCTGCTGGAAGGTGAACCTCCATCCTAGCCTCAAATCACACACAGAGTGGTACAGGTTTTGCTTAAGAATAACCCTGTATTTTATCACCATCCATGTTTCCCTCAACTCCGACCAGTTTCTCAGTCCCGACTGCTGAAAAACATCCCCACAGCATGATCCTGCCACCACCATGTTTCACTGTGGGGATGGTGTTCTTTGGATGATGTGATGTGTTGGGTTTGCGCCAGACATAGCGTTTTCTTCGATGGCCAAAAAGATCAATTTTAGTCTCATCAGACCAGAGCACCTTCCTCCATATATTTTGGGAGTCTCCCACATGCCTTTTCGCAAACTCAAAATGTGCCATTTTGTTTTTTGCTGAAAGTAATGGCTTTCTTCTGGCCACTCTACCATAAAGCCCAACTCTATGGAACAAAAGGCTTATTGTCGTCCTAAGTACAGATACTCCAGTCTCTGCTGTGGAACTCTGCAGCTCCTCCAGGGTTACCTTAGGTCTCTGTGCTGCCTCTCTGATTAATGCCCTCCTTGCCCGGTCCATGGGTTTTGATGTGCGACCGTCTCTTGGCAGGTTTGCTGTTGTGCCATTTGGTTATGATAGATTTGATGGTGCTCCTAGGGATCATCAAAGATTTGGATTTTTTTAATTTTTTTATAACCTAACCCGGACTTGTACTTCTCAACAACATTGTCCCTTATTTGATTGGAGAGTTCCTTGGTCTTCATGGCAGTATTTGGTTAGTGGTGCCTCTTGCTTAGGTGTTGCAGCCTCTGGGGACTTTCAAAAAGATGTGTATATGTAATGACAGATCATGTAACACTTAGATTGCTCACAGGTGGACATCATTTCACCAATTATGTGAATTCTGAAGGTAATTGGTTGCACCAGAGCTTTTTATGGGCTTCATAACAAAGGGGGTGAATACATACGCACATTTCAATTATCAGTTTTTTATTTCTGAAAAATAGTTTTATGTATATATTTTTCTAATTTTACTTCACCAACTTAGACTATTGTGTTCTGATCCATTACATATAATTCAAATTAAAAAAAACATTGAACTAAAGACTGTAATGTAACAAAATAGGTAAAAAGCCAAGGGGGGTGAATACTTTTGCAAGGCACTGTAGCTGACGTAAATTTATGTTGGATATAACTTTGGTGTTTTTACTGCAGAGTTAAGCTGCTGTGGATGGTGGCAAGTCAGCAGGTGATCATATTGTCTGGACAGACTGGGTCTAAAGAGGTATGTAAATGCATAAAATTACATTTTAAACAGAACACTAACTTTTTACACATCATTCAATCCTCCATTTTTGAGTGGAGTTAGCCCGTAACAAAGTACGTATATAGGAACTCCAAAACTTTCTTCATAAAGAATTGGAAGCAAAAGTCCTAATTAAATGAATTATTTCATACCAGAAAAGGAGGTATTTAAAAAATCTGCCTTAAGAAAATTATGAATAAAAATAGGGATAAAATATGTACACAGGGGAGCTTTCCTGCCTTCACATGGTTTTAATAATCATTTTTAGCACCTCTGTCACAAGGTATTTCATTATATTCGCTGCAGTATTCTCACTATTACAATTTCTACTTAACTTTGATTTGTTAAAATGCCTCCTAATAGCGTTTCACATTCTTGGCATCATTGGTGCATCCTGTATATCTGAAAGAAAAGTCTTGCAATAGATTTAAACTCGAAACCTAATACATGGGAATATAGTTTTTCAAAGCAATGTACATATTTATCAGTGGTTTTCTGCTGATGTTTTTTTCCAGAGGTAGAACATTATGGTAAATATATTTCCTTGTCTGCACTCAGGCATCACGAACACCAGGTTTACATCCATAATCTCTAGTCAGTGTCTAATTAGCTGCTGTGAATGAGTGTAGAAACAAGTCAGCAAAATAAATCATACTTGGTTATTTTCTTAGAAAACAACAAATAAACTCAGCGTGCTACAGACTGAGAAAAATCTGATTGATTTGCTCATTTTTAGCCAAATACCCATTGTCTTCCACTGGCTATAGAAAGATAAAACATACAGACAAGAACTCTACAATGATGACTTTTCTGTATGAGCTAATGCTGGAACTGCTGGTGGTTGTACCATGTCCTTGTGACTCTTGTAGTTAGTCTGCCATAGTTTTTGTTTACAAAAATCCACATTTCATATTGATTTATAGACCATTTTCAAAGTAACACTAGCATGGTCACATAACTGCTCATACAGAAAAATGTTTGGATCTTCAGAGGGCTTGTGTATGAGAAAGTTTAATTCAACCACACTGACCCAAAAGCAACCATCTTAGTAATATGGTTCTCAAATGTCTGCCAATGAGATACAGTGGGCATGCAAGGAACATCAAACCAGGCGGACAAAGCTAACAACATTTAAACATATCTGAACAAACCAACCACAACACCACATTTCTAGGAAGACCAGGAGCACAGGACGCTCACAGTTTATCCACTTTTATGGGTTCCCCAAACCACAAGGCAAACAAATCAGACCGATGACAATTTTGCATGTGCTTAAGGTGCTTTTTTGAAGTTTTTAGAATGCCTTGCAAAATGATCTTGGTAATAGTAAGTACATGGTACATACTCCTCTATTAAGCATTTCCCTCACTGTTTGTTCAGGTGCCTCTCTAAGATGATCTTAAGTACCACACACTTCTCTATTTGCAGTCATGTGAAAAAGTAAATGCATCCAATGGAAATGTTAGTTTTTTTTTAAATATTTGAACAGGCAAACAGTAAATCTTGATTCACAGTATCTACACATAAAGGGGATACACTTGAGCAAAGGTCACATAATATTGACATGGTGTATTGTTCAATCTCATAATCTATGCAGATTTGTCATATTGAAAATATAAGCACACCCCTATATTTACCATAACTTGAGATCCATGAAGTTAGAATCAGGTGTTCCAGATAAGGTGCCAATAATTAGAAACTCTTCAGTGGGTATGTGTCAGTACAAGGATTCGAGCTGTCCCAAAACTCACCTGAGATAGCTCTTACCTGGAAATGATGGTGTCATGCCGTCCATGTTTAAAGCACCTGTTGAACACTCCACCAGTGCTTGTGATAGTGGATGCTCCCTTGTGTGCTCTTGCTTGACCCAGCTTGTGTCTGCTCCGCATATTACCGTTTATGACCTGGCTTGCTTTGTCCCTTCTCTCTCCACTGTGATTGTGTACCGTTTGGACTCTACTCATGTATGACTTAGCTTGTCTAGATTATGTTTCTGCCTGACCCTCCTGTGTTATCATACTCTGTTACTGCTTAGCTTGCTTTGACCTGCTCCTGCTACATACTTGTCCCAGTGCTGCTCTGTCTTCATTTGCAGCAGTACAACACAAGTACCAGTCAGTTTGCTCTGCCTACAGTTCTGCTCATGGTATGTGCTCTTATTTATTAAACTGTCTGCAAAATCAACACATCTGAACTGTCATCTCTGCTATCTAACTCCTAGCTTGACAGTATGCAGGTGGAACCTGTCTTTTTTAAAGGATACGTTCACCTTATGTAACATGTTACGTGTTACACCCAAATTTAGAGTGTAACATGCAACACATTACTATGCAGCAATTGACCTCTCCCCTGGAGTTCCCCCCATGAAAGCAGGTGAAGTGATCTTCTCCCCGTACCTGCTGTCACATTTTGAAAACAGCGCAGTTGTACGGGGTTCTGCCCATACAACTGCATCATTTATTCACCAAGATCTGCGAATGAATGAAATACAAGTCCCATATAACACTGTGGCAGATGGCTTGCTGTTCCCAACTAGCTACAAGAGAACCAATCAGCACTCTCATTTCATTGACTCTTCCTGCACCTCAGTAGCTGTGTGCCCACATGGTGGTACGGGAAGACAGCTGTCTGCAGGAGCCTGACATTGCACCTGTGATCACCTGAGATGTGAAGGCCAAACACTGGGCTCAGAATGCACCCCCCTCCCATCCACCTTCAACCTCTTCCTTTTTGGAGAATCCCCTGTACCATTGTAACAACCTTTTCTCCAGGTCTTCCCAGTTTGGTGACATCACAAGTCCTCTTCACCCTTTTCTTTCTAAGGAGGTGGGTGAAATTGTAAATGTCCAGAGATCTCTCTGTAACATTCTCATGTGAGTTCAGGGTGGTGGTGGGGGGGGGGGGGGTTAGATTTGGTCTTGACACCCTAGGGTTCACAGGAAATGCATTGAATCAAGGTTGGTGAACATTTAGCCTAGAAGAGAAGCAGTGAAGCAACACTACATCACCAAGTCTGAGGGACAGCACCAAAATTGGGTGAGTACAGCAGCCAGAGGTACTTTTTTATTCATAGAAGCGGTTGTGTATTCACATTTCATCTTTTATGCCCAAACTAGACTTAGGCTTTAAGGCAATGGCAACTGTTGGTTTTGGAAGTGACTTACTGTTTTAGATCAGTTTTTAATACTTAATGCACCGCATTTTTCAAATTGCTACTGCTAATTGTATTGTTTGCCCTTCTTTATATAATTAAACACCCACAAATATATAAGTGTTAAAGAGGGTATGGTAGTTATTTGAAGTGCATAAACATTTCTCTGTGCACATTGCCTGTTAGTTTTATTTCAGCAAATTAGCCTACAGGTCTGGTAATAAACATCTTCTCGATTCTGCACAGATGTTACAGTGACACTTTGTTTCTCTGCATAAATCACCTGCACAAACAAAATAGCATCCACTAATTTGTTTACCTTTGTGTTACAAAATGATAAAGGCTTGGATGAATGCAGGCAAACTACTGATAAGATGTGCTGCTATTACTACTTGTCCATACTAAATCTTAACTACAGCTTTCAACACAAGACATATTTCCCTGTGACATTATGGGGTCTTTTAAGCAAAGCAGTGCAAAGAGCAATGATGATGTTCAGCTAGACACTGTAACAGATAGAGCTCTGTCAGAGATAGGCAGGGTTCACACTTACTGCATGCGAATTGGATGCGGATTTCCTTGCGTGCAATTTGCATGACAGGAGAGTGTGACCGGCTCTCAATGGAGCCAGTTCACACACCTCCGGGGCAGCCATGGTCCGCATTTGGAAAGGGTCTTATGTGTCTTTGGCTCTGAATCAGGTGTGAAATCAGGCAGAAATTGGGACATGAATTAGTGAACAGGGATGCCCTGGACCCCTGCTGTGAGTCATGGCCGCAGCATGTTTGAACCCAGCCTTAGCGCTGGTTTACATTGGAACTGCACCAATTTCAAGAAGTAGTTTCTGTACTACTTTTTGCAATTTCAGGCTGCAATTTACATTGACATCTTTGCAGAAACCTGCACAGATGTCTCTGAAATTGCACCTGAAATCGGGACTGACATGTGGGAGTGAAATCGTGTGAGTTCAGCTGAACTCACACGGCTTCATTCCTGCAGCTCAGTGTGAAACTGGGCTTAAAGTTATTGTTTTTGTGGCATTTAGAATATCTGTTTGATTGGTTGCTATAGGTAATGACACTTGATTTTTTATGTGAATACGCCTGTCTGCAATGCAATGAAGTTAAGAATGGTAGGTATCTAAAGCCAAAACTGTTTTCATTTTCTGATTTCAGAAAAAAAGGAATTTTGTTGGCCACCACTTGAAGCACCCATCTTAGGTAGATGGGCAGATTAGTAAAAAATGAATATATTAAAAGAAGCAACATGTAAAGTTACAACACAAATGGAATACAGGTACTTTCCGTTATTGGGACAAAGTCTTCCAGTACCTAAAGTAAAAGCAGTGGGGTAAAATGTACCCACACCCTAAAAATCCCCTTGTAGCATTTTAGGATGGAAAGCTGGGATGACTATGCAATAGGTGGAGGTGAGATGCTTGTAGCATTTCATAGCAATTTGTCATAGCAGACAGGGCCATATATCCACTTAGCATCTTCTTCTACTTCTTCTACCTACTTCTTCTACCTCCTACTTCTCCTTCTTCCACAGCCATATACAGTATTTTCCTGTTCTCCCCTCACACCTTATAGATCCAGCCAGAGGCGTAACTAGAACCTTCAGGGTGCTGGTCCAAGAAACCATGAAGAGCCCCCCACTTCCATCCAAACCCTGTGCTTCCATTTAGGGCATCCATGGACAACCTCCCAGAATCATGCCTCAGCATCCAGTGCACTCTGTGACTGCTGTGTCCTTCGTACACAGCTGATCACAGGTCACGTTAAAAGGCCAATCACAGCGGCCCTTTACCATGTGACCAACTGATCATATATAAACAGACTTTCTGGTTATCAGCAGTCCTTTCCTCCCACGCTGTGTCTGTGAAAGGAAAGGAGAGCTATTAACCTGGCAAGACTGTCAGCACATTGTTTACACTGATAATTAGGGCACTGATTATCAGTGCAGCCCCATCAGTGCCCATCAGTGCAGCCTATCAGTGCCCATCAGTGCTGCCTATCAGTACTCATAAATGCTGTCTATCAGTGTCCATCAGTGCTGCCTATCAGTGCCACCTATCAGTGTTTAGCAATGCCATCTATCAGTGCCACCTATCAGTGCTCATCAATGCTGCCTATCAGTGCCCAACAGGGCAGCCTATTAGTGCTGTCTATCAGTGCTCATTAATGCCCCCTACTAGTGCTGCCCATGAGTGCCACCTATCAGTGCTCATCAATGCCACCTATCAGTGTCCATCAGTGCAGCATTTCAGTGTTGCCTATTACTGCCTCCTCATTAGTGCTGTTATGGAAATTTGGCTGTAAGCTATGCACACAGCCATATCTCCTGTGCTAATAAGCACCCATTTCCATCTTATCATATAATACCAATTTCGTCTAATGAAATAAATGCATCTTACTTAAAAACCCACGCATTCCAAGTAATCAGACATCAGCTCCTTTTTACATTCTCAGCTCAGCATGACTGACCCTCTCCCCTTGAGTCTGCCTTTATTTACATATCAACAGCTATTACAAACAGGAAGTGATGGTTCCAACAGCCAATCACTTCTTACATTGCAAGGGACATCACAGGAAATGAACACAGGATGTGAATGACCATATAAGGATGTAACAGGATGTGAGAATACAGAAACCCTTCCGACAGGGTTAAATACAGAACCAATCAAAGACATGTATACATTCAAAATAGAAATACAGTAGTGACGTGTGCAGATGGTGGTGTGCAAAACCATGCGACAAGCACATGGTTTTGAACACAACCGTGTGCACACTCCCACTGCTACTAGTGATGCGAACCATACAAAATTATGGCTCAGTGGGCCATAATTTTCCTATAGTTATGCTATAGTTCCCATGTACGCAGACATGTATGCTCGGAGTCATTAATGCAGTCGCCATGAGGTAGCCAAGCTCTTGATGAATGCATAATCTAACAACCCTAAAAGAGCAACAGATCTGCCATGTCCACAGGAAGGTTTCCGCAACCAATGGTCTTCCACCAGCGTCTGTATGTGCGAATACCCTCACATGAGAGTATTGCAGCAAAACTGACACTGGGGGTCATCTGATAACATACATTAATAAAATTTTCCACAACAGCTCCTCCTATTTATCATATTCTCCCATGTGTCCCTCGATGAATCTTGATCTTCTTCTTACACCTGGAAATGTATCATTCCTTTACAGTCCATATGAGTCCATAAAAAGGAAAACACGGCTTGACATGTCGACTCTGCTCTTCAGGAGGAATGACTTCTAGGGAGGACACGACATGGTGAGATGTAGTAATCGCCGGTCGGTTTGGGATCCTCTGTGTCTTGTACGTGGGTCGGGCATTGGGGCATCTCATCTAGGAAGATGTGGTCATCTGCTCAGGCTCTGGTCACGCGTCCAATCAGGCAACAGGAGCACCTCATCATGGCATATAGAAGGAATAGAAACAAAAACAACATGAGTATATATATCCCTACTTCCTTCACTATGATCCGCTGCAAAATAAAATAATTAAATTCCCAAAGATTCCCAAACCCTTAAAAGGATTCCAACCTTCACTAGCTCTAGCCCCAGATTTGCCTTGTAGGGATCTAAACCTTATCCATATGGGCCTGAACTTTGTCACTAGTATCCCCGATCCAGATATAACAATCTTTACTTATGAATTCGCAGAAACCACCTTGGACTGTGGGAACTTCCTTGTAGCTTCAACAGTTACATGAAACATCCCATCCTCAATGGATGAGAAATTGTTCAAGCGTTTCATAAGCTCAAGCCCCCACTGTGTACAAGCAATTCCCTTCCAGCTGTCCCTGCCATTCTTACCTTCTCTCGCACCATCAGATCCTCACGATCGTCCAGGACATAAGATGCTGGGACAAGTTTCACCAGCACACATGAACCTCTTGCCTTAGGAGAATTACCTTATAGGCTGCAGATCCGCATTAATACCAAACTACAGTTGAAGCACACTTGTGGGCTACCTAGTTATCCCTATACCAAAGCTGGCAAGAACCAGAGCTGTTAAAATTATAATTAATTTTACCCTCTAGAAATGTTTTTTTAAGTTCCATTGACAAGTGTCTGTTTGGATTTTACTGGTCTGTCAAAACTCCTCACACCAATATGAACGTCACATATAGCATGTACCGCCGTCATCGCTGGGGCACTAGTAGACCCGACCATGTGTCCTGTTCTCTTTCTTAGCTAGTTGGGATAATACACTTTAAAAATATAAATAAACAAAGATACTCCTCATCCTTTTAGTGTAGTTGATCCGCTTCTTGCAGTGGCTGGTGTGGTCTCATCCCTCAAGCTTCTTTACAATGACCCAGTCACCTGGTTGGAAAGAATGTAAACTGGTTATTGTGTCAGGGTCCAGGATGGACTTGTGAACCCTGTGGTGGACCTTTTGAAATTTATGTTACAGTGATTGCACCTACCCCATCAGCTGAGAATGTGGGTGACAGCTAATGAGGAAAGTACAATTCTGTTTTTGGTTGACCTCCAAACAAACCTCATATGACAATAACTGTGGTCACTGCATAACCTGTGCGTGGCTTACCATCTGGGGTGTAAAACCTGGAACCAGTGACAAAAAGGTTCTTAGCATTTGGGATGGGAGCCTCTTTCACCAGACTGCTGCTTGCTGATTCAAATTCTATCAAAGTTGGCACAAACTTGGTTAGAATTACAAAGGTTAGTATTATTGGTTTGAAAAATTGTCATTCTCACCACTCTCATCCCCCCTTTTCTTTCCTCCTCATTACAAACTGGAGGAAGACATGCAGGGTTTAGAATGGTGCAGAATAAAACTGTGAAATAGCCTATGATACTTTTACCTTCTTATACATCTGTACACACACTTTCAGAAACTCTTTGGACCTGAAAAGATACTTATAAACAAAGGTTATTACTCTATCCTTCAAAGAATGGTAAACAATACAACATTCGTGTACATTGGTAAATTGTCACTGACATTCCACAAAACCGATAATAACTAAACCCTCTGTAATTCTTACTTTCACGTTTTTACTAAAATACAACAGCCACGACATACAAGAGGGCTGTCGCGGTAGGTTCAAACATCTTGTTACCACATACAAACAATGAGACAAACATTTAGATACAAATGTGGGGGAGATATTTCATATATGACATGTATGCTCGGAGTCATTAATGCAGTTGCCATGAGGTGGCCAAGCTCTTGATGAATGCATAATCTAGCATCCCTAGAAGAGCAACAGATCTGCCGTGTCCACGGGAAGGTTTCCGCATCCAATGGTCTTCCACCAGCGTCTGTATGTGCGAATACCCTCACATGAGAGTATTGCAGCAAAACTAACACTGGGGGGCATCTGACAACATACATTAATAAAATTTTCCACAACAGTGCCTCCTCACCAGGACTCTGAACTCTCATACAGCCCAGAGCCTGCACTGACAGTTCCCCTCCCTCCTTTCTAGCACGGATGGCAGAGGAAAGAGTCGACCTGCTCTTTCTCCTACCACCCCTCTTCTCCTGTGTGCACCGTGGGAAGTGTGAATCCCAGCAGCTGAATGATCACACCACACTAGTGGTTGCATGGTGCTTGCATAGTGCCGCCATTCACTTCCATGGGTTGCATTCAACAAAGGGTATAGTTCCAGCCGCAAATCATCTGTCATGGCTGAGCCAAGTGTGCACCCTTAGTCGCTGCCTCTGCAGGGGTAGTAAAATGCAGCTCAACTGTGGAGATTTACCACCCCCCCCCCAGATCACATGTGAACAAGCCCTAAGGGCTCTGGCTGTGTACATGAGTGGTTTGTTCATGCAGCCAGAGCCACGTGTGCAGGTGTGGGTAAGTGGCACCAAATGCACACTGTCTGTGATCAGGACTTTACACCTGCACCTACATGCCAGTCAAATTAGTTCCTATGGCTGTGTTTGTACAGCTGCTGCATCCCTATAGAGTAACATAGGCTTGCTGTACACAGCTTCAGCTTCATAAACAAACCACTGTACAGGTCCCGGCATCCATGTAAATTAGCCCCAAGATATCATTCACATACAAAGCTTTATTCATTAATGCAGTTTTAACATTTATATTTAGCAGGAATTTTGTAAGTTGTGTTGTGTTTGTATCTGATATCTGATATTCGGGGGAAGGGGGTGGGGACCCTATGATTTCCAACAGCACTGTGCTTGCAGGAGGGTATTTAAGAGTTGGCTGTAGCTGCTCCTCAGGCTGAAACCAAATTTATGTCCTGCCCCCTCTGTATTTTGCAGTACCCCATATAATATTGCAGTCCTGTCTCTTCAACTTTACTTGTATATATAACACTAGCTTTACTGAGCCCAGATATGTCTAATGTTTCTAAGTAGATAAACTATCAAGCTGTCTGCAAAATTCACAAGAAACAGAAGCCTACAGCTTGATAATGTATTTCCTTGGAAATAGCAGAAGGGTCTGGGCTCAGTCAAGCTAGTGTTTTATGTATATATATATATAGGAGCTGCAGGATTAGAAAGAGAAGAGAGGTGGCAATCTGCAGAGGAGCTTTCACTTAGAACTATCATCTCCAGTGTTGTCGGATCGAAGGAGGGAGGAGCCTGCTATTTGGCAATGCCATTGAGGGATCACAGCACAAGTTTAAATGGGAGAAAATGTCATGTACACTGGTTTCCTTGCAGAATTTAACACACATTTTTTTGTTTGTTAAATTTGTATTGATTTTGGTATAAAAGGTAACATGTAGACATATGTAAACAAAGCAGCAGTGGGATGAACAACTATAACTAAGAAAGAGAGTCAGCAAGCTGCACATAGGGATCGTTTTACATCACAGAGGCTTGAAAATACAAGTTTACTTATGTTTAGCCATCCACAAGGACCATGGTTTCCTAGCATGGTAATCAGCTCCATCACTTCTGAAGGGTTGGGAGTAAAATGTGTCTTCCTTTGCTTAGTAATCACTAGTCTGGTGGCTAAGAGAACAGAGTTACTATTGTGTGTAAATGCATGGGAATGTTGTCAATTCCTAGATTTAGAACTGCCCATGTGGGTTTTGGAGGTGTCAGGAAACCTGTAACTTCAGATAGTAATTGGAATATCTTCGTCCAAAAACTGGTGAGGCATTTACATTTCCAGAGTATGTGCAATAATAAGCCAATTCGAAATAGAGAATGATTTAGATAGCATGTTTGAGGTATACATCTGGGCTGATGGGTGGGAGTACAATGCAAGAAAGGCTGAAAGAACATTTCCAGAAAACATTTCCAAATGTGTTAAGTCCTTGCAACATGTATACCCAGCAAATACATTTGAATGCCTTCTCTGCATCTACTGAAAGAAGGAGAGAAGGTGTTCAATTCTTTTCTTCGAAGTGGAGAATATTTATGATCCACCTCATAGTATCCGAGGCTTGTCTGCCAGAGGTAAACCTCGTTTGATCAGGTCTTATCAGAGTAGTGAGAATTTCAAATAGACATGAGGCACAAATATTTCCAGAGATTTTTACATTTACATTTAGCAAGGAAATGGATATGAAATTCTGAGGTATATTTGGTAACTTGCCTGGTTTTGGAATTATAATTATAAGTTATAATAAAAGCTGTTAGCATTTCTGGCAGAAATCAGGATAACAAAGCCGCTTTAGAATAAAGCTTGTTGAGGTGAGGTCTAGGGATTTCCTTAAATTGTTTGTAATACTCACTGGGGAACCCTCTGAGGCCTGGCAATTTAACATTAGGCAGGGAGGTAAGTGGTTTAGAGGTTATTTATTGTGTTGTTTACAGAGACATCTACATAAATCATGCCCATGTTTAAGAGAAGTAGAAGTTTTTTGTACCAGTAATGCTTTGTTCTTAGCCTCTAAAGCTTATATTTCTGTCAATAAGGTGTCAAATTTCTGAGTTTGATGTCATTTAGCTCTGGTAATATGATGCCCCTCATATACAATTTATGGCCATTCCATAAAATATAAGGATCTTCTACTGACTGACCATTGGTATCAAGGTAAGAAGTGTTATGTGGAAGCTTTAAAGGCAAGAATTGCAGCTCCACAGATATGTAGGGGAGCGGGTCTCTTTCTCCCCTATATTAATAGAAACAACTGCATGGTTGGACCATGCAATATCATGAACGTTGGAGGATGAGATTCCTTGTAGTAGCCATTTGTCAACAGCGAATAAGTCAATAATTGAGTAAGAGACCTGTCTGGCAGAATAATAAGTATAGTCTCTTTCAGTGGCATGTTGACATCTGTGGAGTTTATCGTAGGATCCATAGAGAAGTTGAGTCTCCAGAGAAAATAAGAGAGCCTTTCTTGACAGTGGATATTCTGCAGAATGTTTTTGAAAAAAAAAAGAGCTGGAGAAGTGTAGATTTTCACTAAGTTGTAGGGTTGGAATTATTAGTATTATGTGTTTCCCATCTGGATACAAAATTAACTCTTTTAGAGTAAAAAGTCATAGTCCTTAATGGCTATGAGCATGATTCTTTAATTGACCAGGGCAGATGCGAAATATTGGAGTGGCCTGACAATGTGTTAAGGCCTGACAATGTGTTTCTTGGATGTAAAACATGTTGCACTGTGCTTGGCAGGCATAACACCATAGAGAAGATCTTTTGGGTGGGTGATTCAGGCCCCAAACTTTTAGTGAGTCCACAAGTGGATGGTGGTAGCATCTTCGAAGAAGTTGAGAGCATTTTGCATTGGTGGGTAGGATCTAAAAAACATTCCAGTGCTGCGATTATATAAAAAGAAAAAAACAAGGAATAACGCAGTCCAAAACTGAGGACCAAAAACTGAAGAGGTAGAACTTTAAAAAGGTAGATCCATAACAGGATTCAGATGCAGAAGGTTCTGTGCATATCTTCTTGGGGTTGTGAAGCAAGGATGTATTTGCTCTAGGCACAGGTATGATATGCAATGGTACATTATCCTATTACAATCAGGCATTCCCTGGTAAGAGTCCTTTTGTGTATTTTCTTATGAGTAATCGCCTGCCATTCAGGAGTTTTGGCATTAGGGGCACTGCATTGGGGGGGGGGGGGGGGAGTCAACCAGATGTATTTACCAATCTCTCAGCAATCAGAGGCGAGCCATTGTGGGTAATGATATGTTTGGCTGGGAGACCCCAACAGTATACAAATTTTATGGTTTCTTAAAGCTTTAGTAACCGGCAGCAGGTTTTGTTGTTTCTGGAGGGTTTGCTGGGAAAGATCCAAAAACACACGCAGTGTGAAATACTATTCCAAAATCAGTTCTGGTTTGTGGAAAATTGCCATGATTTTTTTTCCCTCACATGGTAGAAATGTATGCTTAGTATTAAATCCCTAGGTACATTATCAGACAAATGAGAGGATTTAGGGACACACTGAACCCTGTTGACTAGAAGCTCTGCCTCTGCTACTGTGGGAATGATGGATCTTAAGAGGTCGTGAACATAGCTGATAACTGGTTTGGTCGAATTATTCCAGAGATACCCTTGATTGTGAGATTACTGCAGCTGGATATATCCTCAAGATCCACCACTTTAGCCCCAACCAGGACAGTTCATCCATTTTTTTGTTATGAGAGTGAAGTAAGCTATTGAAGGATGAAGCAAAGTTTCCCATAGTATATTCTATATGTCCCATTCTTTCGGCCAGGTTTCCTATGTCCCATTTAGATTGGCTCATACAGGACAATAGATCTGACTAGAGAGAGTATCTCAGAGACAAAAGCATGCTTTACAGAGTTGTGTCCAGTATTGGTTGAATGTGGGGAAAGTGGATATGAGGTCTGGACTGGAGTACAATTAGAACCATTTATGCCCTCCAGTAAGTCACTAACCCCTGTAGGTGCAGAGAAATGGGATGCAGCTGGTTCTGGAGCCATCCTTGCATTCAATTTCAAAGAGCTCTGGGTAGATGGAGTGGAGGAGCTAGAAGAGATGAGATCTGTGAGGTACATGGTTCTTGGGACCTTCCAGAAGCAGAGTCTTGGGAGCCATCAGCGGTGGCGTGTGTGCGCTGTGAGCGACTACCACTTCCATTTTGTGGTAGCCTAGCTCCAGCCGGTACAAAGAATGTGGATAGTTTCAGCAGCTTGGACAACTCTTTGTACATCGGGGACATTCCTTTGAGTATTCTGGGAGATGCTCCTTCAGTGGCAGTGTACAAAGCAAGTGTGAAACGTCACCGTTTGTGCTTAATCCCTTGTTTTTTAGATTGAAAATGTATACTTTGGGGGCGTGGCCAGGCAGCGCATGTAGCAGGACGCACTTCTCCTCTGCTCCGCCGAGAATCCTGTAATTGATCCTGCGGATCACTCATCCGACCCGATAACACCCCCGATCGGAACCGCACACTACGGGTGACTAACCCGGTCCATATCGGCGTTTGATCCGCGGCTGTTTAGCATGCCAAAACGGGGAAAAGAAGGCACCGGCCCGCCTGTGACTCAGGCCCAAGATGGCGCTCTGCCACAGAGATCACAGAAGGAGAAATACAAGGAGGCCGCTCAGAGACTCCTGTTTGGCAACAAGTCTTCCAAAGAGCCATCCTCGCCCGCATCCGACCTCAGTGAAGAGGAGGGAGGCCAGCTGGAGTTAGACAACACTATACCACTGGTGGATGGCACTGGATCCCCTACAGATTGGACCGCAGTGAGTACAGTATCACACACATGTCAGGACACCCAGACACCAAGCATGCCAGTGGATAATACTGAACCCACTCTCAGAGACATTCTCTCAGCAGTGACTGCATGCAACAAATCCATATCACATTTGACAGATGAAGTTAAAGGAGTCAAAGCTGAGATATCATATGTGAGACAGGACATGCAAAAACTGAGAGAGCGCACAGCTGCAATAGAGAGCAGGGTCAGTGTGATGGAAGATGATCTTGTACCCATGCAGAGGGACTTAAAGTATAACTGTCATGTAGTAGACCAGCATGCAGCACGTTTGGATGATTTAGAGAACCGCATGCGCCGCAATAATGTACGCGCACTGGGATTCCCAGAAAGAATAGAGGGTAAAGACCCGGTCACCTTCATCGAGCAATGGCTTCTCAACACATTCGGAAAAGACGCTTTCTCTCCATTATTTGCAGTTGAGAGAGCGCATAGAGTCCCCTCTCGCCCACTACCACCTGGCAATCATCCTCGCGCTTTTCTCTTTAAACTTCTCAACTACAAAGATAGAGATGCCATCCTTGCCAAGGCCAGAACCATGGGAGGCAAACTGGCTATAGAAAACTCCAAGATATCCCTATTCCCGGATTTCTCGGCTGAACTCCAGAAACAGCGAGCAAAGTTCATGGATGTCAAGCGAAGATTAAGGGATCTAAACTTGCCCTACGCCATGCTGTATCCTGCCCGCCTGCGAGTAGTCGCACTTGGAGAAACCCGTTTTTTTGACCGGCCGGATATGGCGGCTCAGTGGCTGGATAGAGAAGATAGAGCCCTTAAAGCAGCTAGACCGCAAAGAGATGTTCCCCCCTAAGCGATATGTCTTGTGTTGATGTTGGACTGAGGGGGTCCAGCATGCTGTCCCCCCCTCCCCCATCTTTCTCTCTCCCCCCCCCCCTTTTTTTTTTTTTTTGGAGAGGGCGCCTGAGCCGAATGCGGGCCTTAAGACCTGAGCCTGCTGATAAATGTGGACAGTTCCTACACCCATATCCGTTGCTTAGGCGGATGAGGAGCCCTGTTCATCTCAACTTACTCTTCCTGCTTTTTTCCCCTTCCCCTCACCCTTCTTTATTTTTCATTTTTTTGAATTGCAAGCAAGGAAGGAATACGTGCCTGCCGCTTCTGTAAAACACCTGCAAGAACTGACCTGCTGGTTAACCGGGAGTTTTCAAGGCTTTTACCCCCCCCCACACCTGTTGTGTGGAGGAAAAGCTAACAATGCAACTGTTACAGTTGAGTGCACTATCACCCTTTAGAGTTGCGCCATACAGAGTAGTATATTTTGAGCTAGAAAGCTATCTTTTTCTGTGCCTATACCCTAACATATTGAAATATTTTTTCTTGCTGTTTTGTATTCTGATTTCATGCCCACAGATGCTTAACTGTCCCAAGAAGAGGGAAATTAAGTTTGATATGTTTTTTCTATTATACAATTGGTATCATACTGGTACACGACTTGTGGGTGCTACTAGAGGTTTTATTAAACTGCCTAAAATTTCTAAAGTGACATGGGGATGGCTAAGCTAACGATCGTGACTTGGAATGTCAGAGGGCTAGGTAGTCCAATTAAACGGATGGCGGTCCTCAGGCATCTCAAGTCGTTGGGTGCGGGGGTGGTCTGCCTACAGGAGACTCACTTCTCGGCGGTCCCTACCCCCAGCCTCAACCCACGATTATATGTAACCCAGTTTCATGCAACCCATTCCACCTATTCTAGAGGTACAAGTATTTTGATCAGGAGGGATGTTCAATTCAATTGTATACAAAAACGCATAGATACGGACGGTAGATATATATTTCTCCTATGCACAATATCAAACCTAAAATGTATTCTTGCTAGTATTTATATTCCTCCACCATATACATCCGAGATTATTAAACATCTGGCAAGTTTCATGGCCCAATACCCAGAAGTACCCCTGTTGGCAATGGGAGATTATAATAATTTTTTAAACGCCACTAAGGATAAAATGCCTATACCCATTGTTAATACAGGTCAAATACAAAGCAAAACTCCTTTTGCTAAAATGCTTGAAGAAATAGGATTGATAGATGTGTGGAGATGCAAACATCCTGAGGACAAAAAATACTCCTGCTACTCGGCCTCCCACGCCGGATTGTCTAGAATAGATTTGGGTTTGGGAAACTATAAGATGCTACAACTGGTGTTGGAATCGAGATATGCAGATAGGAATATCTCTGATCATTCTGCCTTCTGGGTGACCATTTCATTGCCAAATAAGACTAGCCGCCCAGTCTGGAAGCTTAATCCCTTCTGGCTTTCGCTGTTTGCCGAACCTGACCCCATACATGCAGCACTTAGGCTGTTTATGCAGGATAATATTGGCACTGCTAAGCTGGGGGTGGTCTGGGATGCAGCGAAGGCCTTTTTGAGAGGACAACTTATTAAAACAATCTCACAAATCAAGACTGACACTAAGGCTTGGGAATTGCTGGTACGAAATATGGTCACCGAGACTGAAAATACCTACACTAATGATCCCACGGAAGATACCAAAAGAGCGTGGTTAAGCGCGCAGACAATGTCGGGCCAACTAGCACTGCAGTTAGCGGAAAATAAACGCTTTTTTCTGCAACAATCACACTTTGAGGAGGGAGAGACAACTGGACATATGCTTGCAGTAATGGCAAGGTCCCAGCAATCATCCTCTCTCATTCCCGCCATTGGAGATGAGCAAGGATCCTTGAAAACCTCTACCTCTGATATCCTGAAAGTATTTAGTGATTATTATACCAATCTCTACTCCTCAAAGGTGATGCCCACTGAAAGTGCAATAGAAGATTTTCTGGGAAGCTGTGAGCTCCCCAGTCTCCAGATAGAAGACAGAACCATGCTTAATGCCCCTCTAACGGCAGAAGAACTAGACCTTGCCCTATCCCAAACCAAAAATAACAAATCACCAGGCATGGATGGTCTCCCGTCAGAGATATATAAACGTTACGCGGACTCTATGCTCCCTGCACTACTAAAAGTCTATAATGAGGCACTAGAGGAAGGGTCCCTACCAAACTCAATGAACGAGGCAATCATCATTGTCCTCTTAAAACCAGGTAAAGATGCGAACTCCCCTGGCTCTTATAGGCCCATATCATTGCTCACGTCAGACATTAAACTGCTGGCTCGTATGTTAGCAAACAGGTTAGCCAAGGTAATTCACAAACTAGTACACAGAGACCAATCTGGATTCATACCCACGAGATCCACGGCCCAAAATATAAGGCGGCTATTCCTAAATCTACAACTCCCAGTGGACAACCCAGGCAACAGGGCAATTTTTTCACTAGATGCAGCTAAGGCCTTCGACAGTGTCGAGTGGCCTTATCTGTGGAAGACACTACGGAGCATGGGATTGGGGGACACCTTTATCCGCTGGATACAGCTTCTGTATGCCACACCCACCGCCAGGATCCGCATTAATGGGGAGCTCTCGGAACCCTTTCCTCTGTTTAGGGGCACTAGGCAGGGGTGCCCACTGTCGCCCCTGCTGTTTGCCCTGGCCTTAGAGCCTTTGGGGGCCAAAATTAGAGGGGACTCAAGAATAGTGGGTTTTCAGAGGGGTGGAAATAGAGATGTGGTATCCATGTACGCAGATGATACTCTACTGTACTTAGGAGACACAAAAGGTACGCTACAAACGGTCATGTCCCTCATAAAGGATTTTGGGGAACTATCGGGCTTCTCCATCAATTGGGACAAGTCGGTGCTGATGCCGCTTGACCCCCTGAATACCCCGCTGCCCCAGGGTGCAGAAATGATACAACAGGTGAGCTCATTTCGCTACCTAGGGATTCAGGTGACATCGAGCCCGGACACCTATATTGATCAGAACCTGACGCCCCTCCTGACTAAATTCCGGGAAAAAAGTAGAGCTTGGTGTAAATTACCATTGTCAGTGGCTGGGAGAGTTAACCTTATTAAAATGGTTTGGGCGCCACAACTATTATATATCTTTAACAACTCCCCAATATGGATACCTAAGAGATGGTTCGATAGGATAGAAACCCAGTTCAGGGAGCTTATTTGGAAGAAAAAGGTAGCAAGGATAAAACTATCCACATTACAATACGGCAAAGAGGAGGGGGGACTTGCTGTCCCTCACCCTAGAACGTACTACCTGGCATCCCAATTGCAACAGTTGGGAGGATGGGGTCTATCAGATCACACAGACCCGATTCGAATGCTTGTGGTGGGGAACGAAAACGAAAATAATTATTCAGCACTGGCAAATTTGGAAGCGGGGTTCTTACATCTAGACCCTGAGGCCCCTACAATTAAATTGTTGATCATGCTATGGTCTTTTGTAAAAAAACTACTGGGCGTTACAGGTTTTTTGTCCTGCACACCTCTTTGGAGAAACAGGCAATTTAAGGAAATACAAAAACTAAAAGGTTTTAAGAACTGGGAGGACGCAGGTATCAAATTTGTTTCGCAACTATACCAAAATAATACCCTCAAATCATTCCAACAGATCCAAATAGAATTCGAGATTCCACATAACAATTTTTATAAGTATCTCCAATTGCGACATGCTTTACAAACCCAGAGCAGAACTGTCAGAATCCACCACACAGAACATCCGATTGTTCAGGAAGTTCTCATGGAAGAAAATAAAAAAGGAATGATATCCCACTGCTATAACACCCTTGTCACGCGAATACAAGACCCCTCTAGACTACCATGTAGACAGCGCTGGGAGGAAGACATAGGGGCAATAGACGGAGACAGTTGGGATACATGCTTGGCAAATGCCCCCTTGGTCTCTCTGTCTGCATCTCAGAAAATCTCACACCTTTATTTACTTCACAGAGCATATAGAACGCCCCTCCAATTATATAAGTGGGGAATTAGAGATTCTCCCATGTGCCCAAAATGTGAACGTGATCATGGAGACTTACTCCATATGATATGGAAGTGCCCCAAACTATTTAGGTACTGGAAAGATGTACTAGACACAATAACAGAAATATTTATGATACCCCTTGAGAGAAACCCAGTAACATGTATATTAGGAGGGTTAGAAGACGAGTCGATACCACCACCCACCCGCATAGCGCTCATCCGAATGCTGTATATGGCAAGAAAATTAATTGCTCAGTGGTGGATCACTCCGCGAGTGCCCACCAAGAAGCAATGGATAGATAGTGTCAATAGGCTCTTAATAAGAGAAAAGTCTGCTTACCAACATAGAAAAGTCCCACAAAAGTTTCTATCGATATGGCAGGCATGGTTGGATGTTCCTGGTCTAGCCCCACACCAACTAATCAAAGATAGGTTACTCTTGGGCTAATGTGGACATGACCACTATATGGATAACAAAAGTATGTAAAAAGAAAGGGATAAACAAGGCAATACACTCCCCGAGAGGTATGAGACAGATTATGCAATATTACAATGTATGGCAAGATTTGGTTTTGTTTTGTTATGGCTTTTTTTTCCGATTTCTTTCCTTCTTTTTTCTTCTTCTTTTTATTGATTGATATTTTCTTTTTCCTCCCTATACTGGAGAATGTTATATTGCACTAAATACAATGAACACAGACAATCATAATAGAGCTGTATTATACTGTGGTGGATCTCGCTGATTTTATGGGAAGATAACTGTGTCTCCCCCTTTTTACAGCTTAAAGATACTGTATAACACAGGAGTTTTCCTATACAAGGGAGATAGTATTCTAGTCAATATCCGAGTACACCATTTGACAATCAGACATGTACTTTCTAAGAGGCATATTATATGTCAAATTTATTGTTCAAGGATAATAATGCAATTACCTTTACTTTTGGTGGAATACAAATAGAACCTCCTCTTGACAATCTTAAAATGTGGCCAACTGTGTTCATGACAAACTGCACTAATACTCTAAAATATATGTACAATCAATATGTTAACATGTATGATGTATGATTTTGTTCCCTATGCAAAATAAAAACCTTTCTGATTTAAAAAAAAGAAAATGTATACTTTATTTTGCAAGAAAATATACAAAAAAACAAATACTTAAACAGGGTACATTCCAATCTGTACTGCGACACAGCGCATAAATACACTACATAACAATACATTGCCAAGCATACAAATAAATTACATTCATCCTGCGGTATGATGCCTAATGTGTTGTTGCAGAGTAATAATACCCCGAAACATAACATCATGCATGAAGCCGCATTACCCTGAAAGCATTACTTCAAACACATGTCACACAAAAGTCAGGTCATACAGTCTAATAACATTCAAATGGGCAACGGGTGTGTTGGGAGGGGGGTGGAGAAGGTGGGGTAGGGGAGGGAGAAAGAGTTCACAGGCCCGAAGCTTTATTTGAACTGCCAAAGGATACATGGGGGAGAGGGGGGGGGGGATCTTCAGACCTTCTCTTCCTCCTTGAAGTCCATCAAGTGGTAGTCTCTGAGCAGACTGTGAACCAGTCTGTGACAGTCCTCGATGGACATCCTCTCCCGCTGTTGGATGAGGTGCTTTCTGGCGCACCATAAAGCGTCCTTAAAGCAACACAGCACCCGCCAGGCACCGTCAATGTCCTCCTGTGAATGAGTTCCACAGAAGAGACCGTTCAACACACCAAAGTGTGTGATAGCAGTCTGTGACACAAAGTCTTTCAGTTCAGGTTCCAAGGCCCTCAACAGGTCCTGTGCAAAGGGGCACTCCCAGAAAACATGCAGAGCACTTTCCTCCTGGATGATGCAAAAGGGGCAGTGCCTGTATCTGCACAGGTTTCTGGCATGCATGAATGTCCTGAGTGGCAACCCCCCTTGGATTGCCATCCATGCCAGATCTTTGTGCCTGTTGGTGAGTCTCTTTGAAGAAACATTCCTCCAGACCACTTTACAAGTGCTTAATCCCTTGTGCTGGATCCAGTGCTGGGACAAGAGCTTCCAGTGCCCAGGGCAAAGATGCCAAAATTTGTCCCCCACCCCCTTCATTAGGTTCAAGCTTATGAGGAGTAGGGGGAGAGAGAGAACATCCCAACACTCTCCTGGGGACATTGCTGCTTCCAGCGTTGGACTGATAGAAGTAGTGATGCTGCTATCACTACTCCTGTCAGATTTATAGTAGAAGGAACCCCCATTACGGTGCCTCCATTCCTACAATACATACTGCACCCAGGGCAGCCGTCCCTTCTGCCCACCCCTTGTCCCAGCCCTGGCCAGAGCACTGCTCCTTCAGAGAGCAGCCATACATAAGCGCAGTTACCGTGTCCCTCCCATTCAACAAACAATTTATACTTGAATCATGTGCAAGCTAAAATTGCACATGATTGGGTATTCAAAGAAAACATAGCTTTATCTTATGCACCAGATATTCACTTTAAAAAGTGTACGTACAAGAAAACATGCTCCCTTTCTATTTTTTGTCTGCCCCTCTCATTTTGGAATCCATTGCAGGCACTTTTCACTGTCAAGTTATCTTAAATATTTAGTGTACTAAAACAAGCTTAGCATTTTTTCATTATTTATGATTTTTCCTTTTTTTTTGTGCCCTTCATATGAAAATAAATGTGTACTGAGCTCTAGGGATGCATAACTCAGTAGCAACCAAGTAATCCTTTTGAAATGCTTTTCTCCTCCTCTCACATTTCTGCAATCATTGCACTCCCACTAGCAGCCCAATTGGAAATTTCACCTGTTTGATAGGATGATGGAATTGTATATAACGAGTTATTGTAAAGTTTTAAAATAAGTATTTTTCCATAGATTTTCAGGAACTTTATTGTTTATGTCTTTCACATAAAAAAGTATGTATGCTGAGCTCTAGGGACATGATACAGTAGCAAGCAAGCAATCCTTTTGAAATAGGGCTCGCAGGCACTGAGACCTTTGTAAAATATCTAGGATACTACGAAACAACCAATGACTATGAGAGACTGTAAAAAAATAGAAAATATTACATAAGCAAAATATATTGAATATAAACTACACAAACGCATGTAACAAACAAATCTACATCATTTGCCAATATCCACCCAAAAGGGGAGCTTACCGCTTCAGAATCCCCAAAGAGGGCCACTGCCAAGAGAGGGACCACCAAGAGGGGGAGGCACTACGTGACCACAGAGGACACATAATGACTAGGCCAATAAAACTGAAAAAATGTCCCAAATGTTTTCATTGTCAGTCATTTGCCGAAATCGCACGAAGATGCAAAAAAGGTGCTTAAAGGATAAACCTATTATGAGTAAAGAGTTTTCCAGACAAATTACTTACTTAAAAGGGAGTTAACTCAGAGCATGTAGTGGAGGGCGACTAAAATATAGGGCAACATATGTCCAATACAGATGGAATAAATAGCTCTGAAACGGAAAAAAAAAATGGGAAAGGAAAAAAAGAAAAATTGAAAAGGACGTATTAAAATGAAGTATGAGATAGACTAATAATTTATTAGTGATGATAAATTGGTGAGTGAAAAAAGCCTAGGATTGGATTTTTACAGAATCCATGCAATGAGGTATTTTTGAATATTTGCTTTGTAAACTAAGATAGAATGGGTTAATTATAAAGATATCCATTAAATAGTTAAGTTTCATGAAGCTGTACTGCAGGGTACGCATGATTGATGTCTCAAAAAAGAATTTAAATCACAAATATCTGAAACAAAAACAAAAAACGGATATGGTGATAAATATGGAAGAGTTTTGAATTACTAAAAGGTAAAACATATAAAAAGAGTATCTAAGGACAGTGGATATAAAGTCCACAATGTGGACACCTATTTAGCTAGCAATAGCTGAGGGGCATCTATAAAGCTGATTCAATAAAGGTATGCTTAAACCAGCAGTGTCCAAACCAATCCGACATTGACCAATAATGAAATCAGTGAAAAGGTACATGCATACAAGAGCAAGATTTTACCTTGTGAACATAGAATAGTAGTTAGTACTAGTAGTTTATTTTTCATTTTTCTCGTCCTTTATGTAAATTGATCAATTATTGTGATTTTTGTATGATCTTTCATTTACTGCTCCCGATTTAGATTCTTGACTGTAAATATTGCATTGTATGATAAATATATGAAACTGCAATGCCAATTTTTTATTTAAGTATGATTTATGTATTCATTTGCCTTGTCCACCTTTTTTTTGTGGGTTACTCATATGTAGTCATCGGTCCCACATTTTTTTTGGGATTTTGCCGCCACTTGCCCCGATGGGGTTACCGCTATATAGGCCCCCCTCTGTGGCAGTGGGCACATTTGCAACCATATGGATGCCCCCTCAGTGCCCATTCCACACTGCTACGCTGCGCTTGTATCCTCCTCTCCCAGAGATATTTATATCTCACGGTGTCCATCTTATTTCTAGCACACTTATTTGATCTATTAGTGTGGTGTTTCTCTCTCCCTTTGACCATCTGACCTGCCGTGGGGTTTGTTTTGCTGGGAGGGCTGTCCCCTGGTGTGATGACTGGGTGGTTCATTCTCTCCCTATCGTTACCCTTGGCCGCACCCTCTGCTGCCCGACGCTAGTCCTCCTGGTCAATGTAGTTTGAGAGAGTATTTGGAGATCTCACGCATGCGCATGGTGCCAACTCGTCCCTATTTGGTCGGTGACGTCAGACGCCAACCAAATGGAGGACACATTTAAACCGGCTTCTCAGGCAGCACCATTTCCAGAGATGGAGGGCGACCTACTAACTACTATTCTAAGGTCATAAGGTAAAATCTTGTATGTATACATGTTCCTTTTCACTGATTTCATGGTTGGTCGATGTCGGATTGGTTTGGACACTGCTGGTTTAAGCATACCATTATTGAATCAGCTTTATAGATGCTCCTCAGCTATTGCTAGCTAAATAGGTGTCCACATTGTGGACTTTATATCCACTGTCCTTAGATACTCTTTTTATATATTTTACCTTTTATTCATTCAAACCTTCCATATTTTTCGCCATATCCGCTATTTGTTTTTGTTTCAGATATTTGTGATTTAAATTCTTTTTTGAGACATTAGTCCTGTGTACCCTGCGGTAACGCTTCATGAAACTTAACTATAACTATCTTTATAATTAACCCTGTCTATCTTTAGTTTACAAAGCAAATATTCAAAAATACCTCATTGCATGGGTTCTGTAAAAATCCAATCCTAGGCTTTTTTCACTCACCAATTTATCATCACTAATAAATTATTAGTCTATCTCATACTTTGTTTTAATACGTCCTTTTAATTTTTTCTTTTTTTCCTTTCCCATTTTTTATTTTTTTCTTTTTCCGTTTCAGAGCCATTTATTCCATCTGTATTGGACATACGTTGCCCTATACTTTAGACACCCTCCACTACATGCTCTTAGTTAACTCTCTTTTAAGTAAGTAATTTTTCTGGAAAACTCTTTACTCATCATAGGTTTATCCTTTAAGCACCTTTTTGCGATTTGCATCTTGGTGTGGCTTCTCCAAATGACTGACAGTGAAAACATTTGGGAGTCATGTTTTTTCCTCCCCCTTTTTTCCATTTTATTAGCCTGGTCGCTGTGTGCTCTCTGTGGCTGCGTAGTGCCTTCCCCTCTTGGTGGTCCCTCTCTTGGCGGTGACCCTCTTTGGGGATTCTGAGGCGGTAAGCTCCCCTTTTGGGTGGATATTGGCAAATAATGTAGATTTTGTTTGTTACATGCATTTATGCATGTTTATATTCGATATATTTTGCTTATGTAATATTTTCTATTTTTTGTGCAGTCTCTCGTAGTCATTGGTTGATTCGTATAACCCCTGATGAAGCCATAAGGCAAAACATGTCAGGATAGTATACGAATATGAGATCCCTGTTCAACATGAACTTACATCACCTGCCCACCATAATGAAATGTTAAATGCTACTCAACAAACTGCTGTTTGGTATTTAATCTTGTCTTTATTAAACTATAACTTTTTTATACATACGGTTTCTATTATTATTTGGAAGCACCGTGATAATCCCCTCCCAATTTCTAACTCTTTTTGAATACTTGATTATTTGGGATGAGGTGCTAATTACTAGGTGTTTACCTTAGCTGGACACAATTCTACAAATGATCTAGGATACTAATCACAGATTATGTGAAAGTTCCCAGGGAAATAGCACACTCGCATTATAAACCACAGGGGTGACATTTTTATAATTCCTTGCACAGGAAGCAGAAGGGTAATTCTGATGCAGCACTTTCATTAATTACCATTACGGTATGCGTCTACCGATGGAAGCTTTGTTAATTTGGAGAAAAAAAAAATGCGCACAATGAAATCTTCAGCTCTATTGATTTTTCTAACAAGGCTAAATAAATACCATCTAAGCACAGATATCAGAATATTTACTCCACAGCACTCAGTGACATCTGCACTTCTTGCTGTGTATCTTTTCTCTAGACTTTTCTTTTATACTTCACTTCACTGTCTTGGTCATTGATAAAACAATGAAACCTTCTGAAACTTGGTTGAACAGCCAATGGCAATCTGTGCTCTGGATGGAACAGCAAATATCTTGTTTCTTAGACAAGGTAGAAATATTTCACTCTATGGAATATACAAAAAATATGCACTTACTGTCTACTATTACAAAAATAATTTAAGCTACCTAAAGGTCTGAAAACTGGAAACCCAAGCCACATCCCAAATTATAAGAGAAAAATTGGAAAGAGTGCCCCAGAGATTGTATGGGCAAGGGATGGTACCCAGTACGAAAGTATAGAACAAGTATAAGAAAATAATACAAGATTTTATTATACAAACATGTGTTCACATAAAATGGTTGTTATAAAAACAAGGGCAATGGTCAAGCTACAAGGATATACAGCTAAATTCTGAATCAAAAGATGGGTCTCATGGTAAGAGGCCAAACAAATCATATGAAATTCAGAAATCCCAACATGTTTCGGAATAAATTGTATATAACTTGACCATTGCTCTTGTTTTCATAACAACCATTTTATCTAAACACATGTTTGTATAATAAAATGTTGTATTATTTTCTTATACTTGTTCTATACTTTCGTACTTGGTACCATCCCTTGCCCATACAATCCCTGGGGCACTCTTTCCAATGTTTCCACTGTCTACTATATAGTGTTCCTCAAAGAGAAATAAACTCATTTTCCATCGACTTTTTTTTTTTTTTTTTTTTTTTTAAGGCAACTTATGGACAAAACATGGTTGCTGTTGCTTCAGTTGATAAGGGCCAGGTCAATGAATAACTGTCTTAAGGATACAGTTGGTCATCTGGTCCTATTGTTTCCCTAAAATATTGTCAGGCATTGCATTTTCAGCACACTGCATAAAAATGCATGTTGGTGCTAACATGCATATTTATGTCACAGCAGTTAAACTTCTTATGGCTGTGGTTACATGTCTGTCTAACAGTAGGCAGCAGGTGGGCAAACAATTGTAAATAAAGTGGCTATCTATTTGCTAGCACTGTGGTCTTGAAGAGTATTGGTTCCAATATCTCTCAAGGACAGTATTGTGTGGATTTGCAGAGTGGACATTTTTTTTTTTCCTTTAGTAAATCAACCCATATGTATACAGAGTGTGTATGCTTTCTCCTGCATGTGTCAATTGTAGTTGGAAGCTCCTACGGTTGATCAACATGGCCTTATTGGTGGGATCACTATAAGGAGGACACCTAAATGTATGCTGCTCTTGGACACATCGGCAGTGGGTTTTTTTTTCCTGCCTTTAAACTGTTCTGCCACTAAACTCTGCTTAAAGCCAATTTGTGCATGGACACATAGGCTATCATGCAGGGGAGTTAAGAGGCAGGAAAAAAAAAAATACCAGATGTCCCTAGAAGCAGCTGTAAAAATGTCCATTGTGCATGAGGGTTAGAGATTAATGCAGTTGCTGTATCTAATGTGTATATGGATTTTTGGTTTAGTTTTATTTAAAGATAATGTTTAGATTTGTTATTTATATTTTAAGTGTACATATAAAAGAGATCAGCCTGAAGCAAAAATGTTTGTCAATATACATTAATGCTTCCAAAAAATTGTATATACAGTGTACAGGACACCAGGAATGTGTCCTGGATGGCAGATTCATTTCCCCAGTATTTGGGTTGTGGGCCCTTTAAGGGGGACAGTTATAGAGACATTGCGGCACTCAGGAGATCTCACCCATGCAGGGTGAGGTTTCCCAGGTTAAGCTGGTTGGCTGGAGAGGACTGATTTCTATGGACCTGGGATTTCAGAGGTTCAAAGAGACTTGGGTGGGAAGTGCCTCCAAACCCTGACTACCAGGACTTTTGTCCCAAAGGGGTTAAGTCCCAGGTGAGGGAGGCTTGAAAGGCAGCAGAGGGAAATCAGCACTGTGTCAGGGAAGTGAGTGGATGAGAGACAAGCTGCGTGGCAAGTGTGAGCTCTCAGACAAGCTGAGATGCAGGCTGCTAAGTTCCCGTGGGGCCTGCTTGTCACCCTTACTATGGAGGAGCCTAACCCCTGTAGGGGATCGAAGATTGGTGGTGAGTCTGCTGTTAGAGATGGGCTGAACACCCCCCGGTTCCTTTGTGCCAGAACTCTCTAACATTGTGTAGCGCTGACAACTGTTGTTTTTAGCCATATGTGTGTTATGCAGTACATAAGTTGTTATAGTGCCATCTCGTGGATAATTGAAAAGGTACAATACTTTTACGTTTCATGATTAAGTGAGGTGACATGGAAGTGATTGATTGTTTACTTCTGAACTTTAGCTGTGACCCACCCAAAAATGCTCCTGGACAAGAGGAGAACTGAACTGCATTGTGGGAGGATATAAAAGGGTAAGGAGCAGCCATCTTAGGTCTCTTGTTCCTGGGATGCGTGGCCTGCCAGCAGGACTCGGTGGGTGTGTGTGTCCCACAGGGTTGCGGCCTACTTTGAGAAGGAGCGGAGCAGCTGCAAGGATCCTGCCGTCGTATCACAGTGTGATCGTGCCGGAGACCCGTGGGGAGGTAACCGAGGACTCCTGGTCGTTAGTGAACGGAACAGTGTGACGGCATGGTGGTGCCTCCAGATGGAACTGAGAACTGCTGAAACGGAGACATCCATCTGCCTGGATCCCCTGTGGTGAGAGGGTTAACACCCGGAAGTTTGTTTAATACTACACACACACTTAGAACTGTTACAGAGTGTTGCTGGGACTGATAGTCCCACAGAACAAGTTAAGCTGGAAAACAGTACATCTGCATAGACTTCAGTATTCAAGAGCGGATGCTAGATGTTTGTCTTCTTCATATGAGAACATTTAGTCAGTCTGCCGGATTATAACTGCCTTAGTGTATTACCTTACACTGCGCAACACCCAAGAGGAACCCCTTGTGGATTACAATTACAAGTTCTTAGCTAGCGAAGACTGAAGACGTCAAGACTATTTTTTTTTCATTGCAGGGCTCTGCATTTATTTACTAAGTGTAGTGACTTTACAGTTTAGAGCAGGGGGAGCTCCCTGGTATAGATATATACAATTAGGTATATTTGTGTATGTTACCAATTGTTATAACTATTTACTATACTATTACACTACGTTGGTGTGATAGTGTAGTCATTGTGATAACCCTTTATATAAATATACTACTTACTCAAAGAAAGAAGTTATTTCTGGTTATTATTGAAGTTTGTGTGCAGTGTTGTTATTTCTCCTGCAGGTGGAGCTACAGACACCCAGGTAGAGGTAAATATAAATGTAAGTGTATATCATGGGTTAAAGTCAATACTCATATCATTAAAACACTGCACTACAGCTGCACCAAGGGGATTGAACAATTTAAGAGGGGTAAAGAGATAAGAGGACAGGCCCGCTTTAAACCAGCAGCTCCACTGAGAGTTATTGCTACAATTGCAAAAGTTCGGACCCGAACCCCAAACCCTGAACCCCATTGAATTCTATGAGACCCAAATTTTAAAAATCAAAAGTCCCCATTTTGAAGGCTTATATGCAAGTTATTGGTCATAAAAAGGGTATGGGGGCCCGGGGGACATGTACCAATACAAAAAACTTTTAAAAAATATCGTTTTTAAAGGAGCAGTGATTTTAATGATGTTTAAAGTGAAACAATAACAATTAAAATGTCTTTAAATATAGTGCCTGGTGGGTCCCCTTAGTCTGCTTGTAAAGTGACACATCTGTATGGTGTATAGAACCTGCTGCAGCAAAACTGACATTTATAAAGAAAAAAGAATGGCATTTAAATTGCTGCCAATACAATACCCTTATCAGCAATACAAAAATATAAACAAAAAGTGACGTGGGGATCCCCCCATCCATACAAGGCCCTTTGAGTCTGGTACAGATTTTAAGGGGAACCCCAGGTCAAAATTTACAAAAGAAATGGCGCGGGGTCCCCCCTAGAATCCATACCAGACCCTTATCTGAGCATAAAGCCCGGCAGGTCAAGAAAGGGGGGATGAGCGAGTGTTCCCCCTCCTGAACAATACCAGGCCACATGCAGAGCCCCCCTCCCCAAAGCACCCCCCATGTATTAGGGACCTAGGATTTCAGAGGTTCAAAGAGACTTGGGAGGGAAGTGCCTCCAAACCCTGACTACCAGAACTTTTGTCCCGAAGGGGTTAAGTTCCAGGTGAGGGAGGCTTGAAAGGCAGTAGAGGGAAATCAGCACTTTGTCAGGAAGTGAGTGGACAAGAGACAAGCTGTGTGGCAAGTGTGAGCTCTCAGACAAGCTGAGATGCAGGCTGCTAACCCCCCCGTGTGGCCTGCTTGTCACCCTTACTATGGAGGGCTTAACCCCTGTATGAGATTGAAGATTGGCACTGAGTCTGCTATTAGAGATGGGATGAACACCCCCCCCCCCCAGTTCGGTTTGCGCCAGAAGTCTATAACATCGCAAAAGTTTAGACCCAAACCCCAAACCCTGAACCCCATTGAAGTCTATGAGACTCTAATTTTAAAAATCAAAAGTCCCTATTTTGAAGGCTTATATGCAAGTTATTGGTCATAAAAAGGGTATGGGGGCCTGGGGGACATGTACCAATGGGGGACATGTACCAATGCAAAAAACTTTAAAAAAATATTGTTTTTAAAGGAGCAGTGATTTTAATGATGCTTAAAGTGAAACAATAAAAATGAAAAATTCATTCAAATATAGTGCCTGGTGGGTCCCCTTAGTCTGCTTTTAAAGTGGCACATCTGTATGGTGTATAGGACCTGCTACAGCAAAACTGACATTTATAAAAAAAAAAGAATGACATTTAAATTGCTGCCAATATAATACCATTGTCAGCAATACAAAAATGTAAACAAAAAGTAGCGTGGGGTTCCCCTCCATCCATACAAGGCCCTTTGAGTCTGGTATGGATTTCAAGGGGAACCCCAGGCCAAAATTTAAAAAAGAAATGGCGTGGGTTCACTCAGAATCCAAACCAGACCCTTATCCGAGCATGCAGCATGGCAGGTGAGGAAAGGGGGGATTGACGTGTGAGTGTTCCCCCTCCTGAACAGTACATGGCCACATGCAGTGCTCCCCAGCCCCAAAGCACCCCCCATGTTGATGGGGAAAAGGGCCTCTTCCCAAAAACCATGGGCTGTGGTTGTGGGGGTTTGTGGGCAGGGGGCCCCTAGATCCCACCCCCCATGTGAATGAGTATGGGGTACATAGTACCCATACTCATTCCCCACAAAAGTGTAAAAAATAAATAAAAACACACACAGAGTTTTTGACAATTCCTTTATTAAAAATTAAAAAAACAATGTCCCCCGATGTAGATCCATCATCAATCACAATGCCACCGCTGCCACTGCTGGACCCAAAAAAAGCCTTCGTCGTGGGTGGAGTGTTTTTTTTTTCCTTTTTTTGGATCTGTTGGTGGCCAGTGGTGTGATTGACGATGGATCTACATTGAGAGACATTGTTTTTTTATTTTTAATGAAGGATGTAAAAAACTGTGTGTGTGTTTTTATTTCTTTTTGACACTTTTTAGGTGAATGGGTAGGAGTACCCCATACTCATTCATATAGGGGTGGGGCGGATTCTGGGGGCCCCCATGTTAAAGAGGGCTTCCAGATTCCGATAAGCCCCATGTCCGCAGACCCCCACAACCACAGCCCAGGGTTGTGGAGAAGAAGCCCTTGTTCCCATCAACAAGAGGACAAGGTGCCTGGTATTGTTTGGGAGCAGGGGTACACGCTTCTCTCCCCCCTTTCCTGGCCTATTGGGCTGCATGCTCGGGTAAGGGTCTAGAATGGATTTTGAAAGAAAAAAAGCAGCGTGGGGTTCCCCTTAAAATCCATACCAGACCCAAAGGGCCTGGTTTGAATTCGGGGGGGAGGGACACACGTAGTTTTTTTTCACATTTTTCTGTTGCTAGCAATGTTTTTTTTATTCAGCTGTCAGCGGGGAAGCCCATTGACAGCTTCCTGGCCCAAACCATAACAACCAGTTATTCACTATGCCCTGATTGGGCAAAGCTATGCCCAATCAGGGCTTAGGAAACACTGTGTAGCACACAGTGCATTGTGGATCGCTCGGCGGGCGAACATCCTGCCGAGTGCCTGTAAATTCGGGTGTTTGCCGAACGGGCAGACAGGCAATATACGGGGCAAACTTTTTGGCTTGAACTGTTCGCCCAATTACCTGCTGTTTAGTTTTGTGATACCAGGATTTGGACTGTTTATTGACTTTGGCTGATGTAAGCTGTCTTTTGTTTATCTATGATTCAAATAAATGAACTGTTTTGCTTTTACTAAACTGGCTGGCGGTTAATCCAGCCATACATGAATCGAAAGGTGTCTGATTCAGCAGAGACCGGCCAAATTTCAATCCATGTATGGGCACCCAGGTTATACACAAGTCAATATTGATTAACTTGTGTACAACTAGCCTGTTGGGTTTTTCTCTGAACCATTAGTGCAGCCGGCTATAGCCAGAAAAACAAATCATTGTGTTTTGCTGGCAGGGAAGATCACCATAGGAGAATATGGGTAAAGGAGAGGGCTTACATACACTTTAATGAACCCTATTAAAAAATAACCTGAAGAGCAGAGGTGCTGCACTTTATCATTTTTAATAGTGTGGCTTTTTACATTATATAGCTGATATGTTTACAGTAGTTTATTTAGGTTTTGTGCTGCCCTAGGCCTGACTAAACTCGTGCACCCCCTAATTTAAATATGACCCACCCCTTCCTGTCAACCTGTCAAGGCCTCACCCCTTGCTGTTTAAGACCTGCCCTGAAATTTTTAAGTGGGGACACTAGTTCTGAGGGCTGGGGGGCAATGGATTCCCTAAATTTGCATAGATTTCCTCGCACTTCCTGTTTGGCTATGGCACAGGAAGTGAAGAGAAATCTCTGCAATAGGACGAGGATGGTAAAAAAAAAAAACTGACAAGGGCTATAACCCTCCCTTACTCTTTCCAAAATGAAAAAAAAAGAGTGTTGCCCATAGTTCTACTTTAAGCACAAATTTCTGATAATTTTATGGCGAGGAATAAGAACATATAACCATGCCAACGGTGCAGCAGAAAACATATAGCACAGTGAGGAAGATTTGTGGTCCAGGATGATAGGACAGTAAAAATTAGAAGCGGCGCCCCCCCCCAAAATTGTGTATTGCCGGCCGCCCGCATATCGGATACAGTTCGGCCGCTTTATGGGGGTGCTAGACTAATTTGCCTCTCAGCTCAGTCCGCCCCATAAGACTGGTGCTACACTAATGCTACACACGGTCAGATTTTCCGATGGGAAATGTTCGATGGGAGCTTGTTGTCTGAAATTCCGACTGTGTGTGACGGAAATTCCGATGGAAAATGTCCAATGGAGCCTACACACGGTCGGAATTTCCGACAACATTCTCCCATCGAACATTTTCCTATGGAAAATCCAACCATGTGTACGGGGCATTAGTGTTATCTTTGCTGGAGGAGAAGCTGTACTTGCAGATCAAGGATCATCCTGCTTCTGTTTTATCCATTATGTGGATCTGTGCTTCCTCACCTTGATTGATGCTTCTTAATTTTTTTTCTCAGCCTTCATCAGGGTTAACTGTGACATAAAGAAGTAATGCCCTGCTTCTACCAAGATGGCCATCTCAGCATAAAAACACTGTGCAGAAATAGGCATGGTAAGTCAGTAATGGGAAAAAGATAAGCAACTGAGGTCTATAGGCATTGTTGGGTGACTTGTCCTTTGCTCTCTGCTAGCAGTTTTTTTGGACACAGCTTTAACAATTCAGGTTCTCTTTAAGAATCAAATACAATAAGGATCAAATACAATAAATACACTGCAAAATACCACAGTTACAGTAAAATCAACTGAAAGCAAACTATTATGCTGCGTACACATGATCGCACATTCCGACAACAAATCCATGTTTTTTTTCCGACAGATGTTGGCTCAAACTTGTCTTGCATACACACGGTCACACAAATCTTGTCGGAAATTTCGAACGTCGAGAACGAGGTGACATACAACATGTACGACGGCACTAGAAGAGGGAAGTTCAATAGCCAGTGAGCCACCCTTTGGGCTCCTTCTGCTAATCTTGTGTTAGTAGAAGTTTGGTGAGAGAGGCGATTCGCGATTTTCAGCCTTGTGCTTTTCAGATAGTTACTGCTCTTCAGTTTGTGCTTGTGGGTTCGTATCTGGTTTTCAGTGCATGTAGTCAGTTCGCATTTGTTTTTCAGTGTGTATTATTATAGTATGTATTTGATTTGCAGTGAGTTCTTGTCTGCTCGTTTCTGATTTTCAGCTCGCTCTTCTCAGGCCTTTCTGATTTTTAGTGTGTTCTGTTAGTTCGTTCTGACCAGCCGACCGTTTTGAAGCCATGTTTTGGGTACGTACTCATCGTGGAGTTCGTGCTGTGCAGGGGCTTGGTGTTGGGGTTCTTACTTTGATCCAAGTCCAGTCCATGAACAGGGCGGGGAGGAGTTCATGGACCAAGAATTGGTTACTCCAGCGTGACCAATTCTCTCATATGCCTTTGTTGCGGAAGATCCGTGAGAATAATCCTGATGATTTCAGGAATTATCTCCGGATGACGAACCCTGTTTTTCACCATTTGCTGTCTTTGCTGTCCCCAAGCAGAGGCTAGTTGTTACGTTGCGGTGCTTGGCGACATGGAGAAATCTGCAGGACATCAAGTTCTCGACAGGTATCTCCCCCCAGGCTCTAGGGATCATTATTCCAGAGATCTGTTCTGCTATCATTCAGGTCCTGCAGAAGGACTATATTAGGCTAAGTTTTCTCCTTTAACATCACATTCTATGTATTTAATGTTTGCTAATGTATTGTATTTCTTTCATCATTCCCTCATTACCATGATTGTAATATGCTGTGAATGTCCCCTTTGTCCTCATGCATGCTTGAAGTTTTTAAACTTCCTTTTTTGTCCTTCATGCATATTTGCCTTCACTAACCTCCCCAGCATGCTATCCTGGGCCCATACACACCTAGCCTAGTCACTTAACAATGTATTTTGTCAGCTCCATAGTAGTGCTTTACCCTAACCACCCTCTAAAATGTGTCCAAATGTTATTTGTGTCCTTAAATTCATACAGAGTGCCAGAGGCTTTTTTTGGGGTCCCAAAATAATTTGGAACCCCCCCCAACCGCTAAGTCAACTGATACCAATCCTCTATCTGCTGACTTTGCCAAACCTATACACACTATACCTACCTCTTTTGTGGTCAGATTTCTGTATGAATTCCCCAAAGCATGTAGTGAAAGGGCCTGCCAGAATACTTTCAAATGGTACTGTTTAAAGTTTTGTTCTCCTATTATCTTGATAGTTAATTGCAGAATGTAAAAAAGCGCTTCAATTTCTACAGTGTGTATTCAGATTTTTGTATTATGACACTTCTTACCTGTCCAGTGAGCTTCCAATAGTGTAAGTAAGGAGGGGCTGGCCAAAGTAAAACACATTATTTATGCATTCAGCTCTCAATGAAGTGGAGAGGGTTACCTGTCCAAAACATACCCCCCCCCCCCAATTGTTTACAATGGGCCATCAGAGAGGGTGAGGAATCTGATAAGTTGACCTTATATTTTTGTCTTTAAATACTCCTTAAAATAAATGTTATACTGATGTTGGCCAAAAATGTTTGTGTCTAATCTGCTTGCAATGTTTATGTGCAAAATTAATGATTTCTTTTTTCTTGTTTGACTCCACAGTTTCCTTCAACGCCACAGGAATGGCAGACTGTGGCTTCCAAATTTGCCCAGCGGTGGGACTTTCCCAACTGTGGAGGGGCAATTGATGGGAAACACGTCCACATAGTCCCACCCCCCCAACTCGGAGTCATACTATTACAACTATAAGGGGTTTAATAGTATTGTGATGTTGGCGGTGGTGTCGGCGACATATGAGTTTCTCTATGTAGACGTGGGGAAGAATGGCCGGATGTTGGAAGGTGGAGTCATCGCCCAGACAGTTCTACACATGGCTCCAGAATGGTGGCTTGGGATTGCCACCTGCTAAAGAGAACGGGTAAGGACTCCTGTTTGTCTTTGTCGCTGATGAAGCGTTTGGGCTGGGTGATCACCTGATGTGGCCGTTCCCAATGAGGACCCTCACCCTGGACCAGAGGGTTTTTAACTACCGGCTGGCCAGAGCCAGAAGAGTGGTGGAGAATGCTTTTGGGATAATGACCAGCCAATTCCGCCTATTCCTTACTGCAATCAACATGGCGGAATATAAACTTAACCATATAATCCTTGCATGCTGCATTCTCCACAACTATTTAAGGAGAAATTCAATGAACTATGTTGCCTCAGTTGGGCCTGAGGCCGGACTTAACGAACAAACCCTGATGATGCTTGAAGCTGGCTGTCCTAGCTTGCCCCCCCAAAGTGCCTGCGAGGTCCAGGTCAAATATATGGAGTACTTTGCGGGTAGGGGGGCCATTGATATGCCAGAAAAATTTTCATAAACATTTTAAAAATATATTTTTTAGATAAACTGAAATACGATTTCCTTTGATTTCCTGCTTGTGTTTCTTTTAGCTGTCTCCTTGGTTATCCAATGGGCTTTTCTTTTTGGCCATTTTCTTCAACAGTGCAAATGTATTTTATTTGATACATGAGGTGACAATCTCTTCTTCAGCGAACTATTATGTTGTGTGTCTGCTACACACACACCTTGTTTTTGTTGTTAATGTATGTAATTCATTAATGAAAAAAATATTCATCATTTTCACCACCATGAATTAATTTTTGTCAGTCACGAAAATGGCCTGATTGTGGCAAATTTTAAAGCACTGTGGGAGTTATTTACTACAGGCAAATCCACTTTGTACTACAAATGTACTGCAAAAGTGCACTTGAAACTGCTCTGAAAGTGCACTTGTAGTGCAAAGTGGATTTATCTTTAGTAAATAACCCCATTGTCACTGTAAACACCAACTTACTTAAAAAAATGCTATTTAGCATTGAAAGAAGAAGCCACACACTGTTGATTAGAACATTTTTTACTCTGTGCACATTCACATGTGGGTTAGAAAAGGGTTTTTTAACAAACCAACATATTTTTAAAATAACATTTTGGCGTTTGACATTACAAAATAGCCTTTTTAGTGGTAAACAGGCATGTTTAAAACCATAAAACAATACACAACTCAGGAACTTACAAAGTTCAACTTTGATAATTTGAAGGCAATATCAGACATTAGTATGTCCAAACTGTGTTGTTATTGCCTTCAACAGATGGGGTGATGTCACCCCTGTGAAAGCCAAATTTTGAAGATGCACACAAATTGAGAGACAAAATGAGGATTTCCCTCCTGATCCCATGCCTAATGTCAACATGTGCTAGCTCCCATCATGGGGGATCAATGGACGTGTTTCGGGGGGTGCAACCCCTTCCTCTCAGCTACTTGAGTTGCGAGGAAGGGGTTGCACCCACAAAACACGTACATTGATATCCCGTGATGGCAGATAGCAAATGTTGACACACTGTGTGCATCTTCAAAATTTGGCTTTCAATATACTTCAAAAAAGATTAAAAAATGTTAAATATATCAACAAATGGAAGAATTTAGTGTGTTTTAGATTCTGTCTAAAACATCAATTATGTTTTTGAGTCTTTTTTCAACATTATTGATGTCTTCCTTGATCTTCTGTAAATCCTGATTGCACACCATGATCACCCCGATGAGGACATGTGCACTTGCACTTGTGAAATTAGTTTCTTCTTCCACAACATCCACATCACCTAAAATAAAAAAAAAACACACCATGTATTATAAATATGCAGGCATACATCTATTACCTGAAGCTGTGGTCTCACTCACCTGTTGTGGTCACTATTTCACCCACTTCATAAACCTCTCCTTCCTCCACATCCTCTGGTTGTGGTTTTGGTATTTCCCCTTCTTCAGGAGTATGGGGGTCCCTGGTGTCCTCTGATGTCCTGAGTCTTTTCTCCCCTATGTGAATAAAAAAAAAGGTATACTTAGCACACAGATATTTGAGGGCAGAACTAGGAATCTGAAACATTGCTTGGAAGTGTCGTACAATTGTTTTTTTGTGCAGAGTTCCAAGCTGAAGACATTTTCTTTTACCTTTCTAAAGCTGGAATACTTACCTTTTTGTACAATTTTCACACATGGAGACACCCCTAGTATCCACTGGAGCACCTGTGTGGGACACCCTAAAAAGTTTGTTCTGGTGTCCCACACTAGTGCTCCTGCGTCCAGATGTGTAAACAGCTGCTGAGTGTCCTCTCCTTACACTGAATCAAGTTTGCATTTCATTCTAGTTACAAACCATTCTAGACAACAATGTACTAAACTTCGTTTAATACAAATAGGCCTGAACAAATGTAATTAACCTGGATCTGCCAAAAACATCATATTAGTGGGCGAACGAACAATGTTTATTACGAACGATTACTGTGCCCACGAACCTGAAAGTTGCCATTTTAAACTGTACAACAGTAAAGAAAAGTACATGGAGCAGCATGCAAGTAATAATAATAATATGAACACATGACAACTACTTACTTTTTTGAAGAACTCCCTTGATCTTTCTGTACTGATCCTGCTCCCTCAATTTCAGGTCTGACCAGCATTTCCTCAATTGATCCTTGGATCGTCGTACCCCAAAATTCCTGTGCAGACTTTTCCCAACTTTCTCATGATCTTGGCCTTTCTCACATTTGGGTTTGGGTAAGGTCCATGCTTCCCATCATAGTTGGCCCTCTTCAAGATGTCCACCATCTCCACCATCTCTATAAAGGACATATTAAATCTCCTCTGGGATCGGGATGTTCGTGGCTCCGGGCTTTCATTGTCGCTGCTGCTGCTGTCTGCATGCACTTGCTCTTTCACCGCCATGTGCTCTCCCACTGCTCCAAAAGACAAGGGGCGGGAAATAGACTAAAAAGAACGTCTGGGGCGGGCGGAGTTTCATGCATGCGCAGTGTATATAAAACGTAACACGCGTGCATCGTACGTACGATCTATGAGCGGAGGAAGGCATAGCGGAAGCGCCGATCGTTCTAACGAAGGTACAATTTTAACTTGGTGCATCAGTGGCTTATACTGCTTCTAGATTGAGACCTATATTGGGACAAGATTAGGAGAGTTTAACCTGACATTAAAGAGAAAATGGATCTATTCAATGATGAGGAGTTTATCCCCATATTCATTGCTGTCCTGTCTGTGGCAAGTAAACCACCCCTTTTATAACAATAAAACAAAGAGGAAGGCAGCGCTGGATCAATTGCTGGAATTTGTGAAGCCGGTAATCCCCACGGCAGACATCCCCTATTTGAAGGCCCTAATTGGTGGCATGAGGAGCACTTATAATAGGGAGTGCAAGAAGGTCCAGGATTACCAGAGATCAGGAGCTGCAGCAGATGACATTGATGTACCCAGGCTGTGGTACTACGACAGACTGCATTATCTGGCAGGCCAGACTGAACCCAGGCCAGCACTCTCTAGTCTTCCTTCAAGGCTTCCTTCCACCTCAGCTGAGGCTTCTGACATCCAACCTGGGCCTTCCAGCCAGGAAGAAGTGGAGGAGCCCAGCTTGATCCAGGTATAGCATTGTTCAACATATTTCTAGTCAAATCATTAATGATGTTAACTAGATGTTATTATTGATCAGTCATTTCTCATTTTACAAAGTGTTTTACATATCAATAGACAGTAGTGGCCACAAATGATTGGGAAAAGAATGAAAAATTCTGGGGTCAGAATGATAGTCTTTTCTATTTATTAACATTTAATTTGCAACGGTCATGAGCTGAAAATTGTGTGTGACTGATTAACCAAAAAATAAAACTATGTCCCTTTTTCATACACAGGAAAGCCTCAGCCAGGCTGTAGAAAGTGGCAGGCAGAAAGTGGGGGGGTAACTGGCAGCCAGGAGGTGGCCTTGGCCAGTAGCCTGCCAGAATCCCAGGTCCCTCCCCTCCGCCTTCCAAAAAAAGTCCCAGGAAGAGGAGTAACCTGGAGGAGGCAGCACTTGGCCTATTTCAGCAGGCTACTGTGGCCCTCAGAACCCCCCTAATAATCAAGACGACTATGCCTACATGGCAGCCTGCAAAATGCAGGAAATGGAGGCGGGCCAACACCTCTTATGTGAGGAAGTTCTGTTACAAGCCCTAAATAAGGGGTAGAGGGACGAACTCACAAGCCAAAGCCACGTTTGTGAGTTCAACCATGGTCCTCCTATTCCTCCTCCACCTCCTGCCACAACTACAACACCAGAGCCACAGCCTGGAAGAAGCGTGGAAGGAAACGTGGAATCAAGACAAGAAAGTGATGGCCTGGGTTCAGTCTGGTCTGACAAAAGATGCAGGCTGTTGTAAGACCACAGGCTGGGAACAGATATGTCATCTGCTGCTGTTCCTGATCTCTTGTAGTCCTGGACCGGATTGTGCTCACTATTATACGGACTCCTCAGGCCACCAATTTTGACTGTAAAATAATTGATGTCTGCCCTGGGGTACAAAGGCTTCACAAATTTCACCAGTTTCTCCAGCATTGCCTTCCTCTTTATTTTGTTATGACCCATAATAAATGGCTATTTCTTTTTCACAAATACTTGCCTATGTGTTTTAGTTCAAAAAGGACAGTTTGTTTGTGAGTAGGCAGGTACATTTCAAAAATACAATGTCAAATTAACAAGGGACACCAACACCAACCTCTTTGAGGTTAAAAAATACAAGATAATAATGGTGTTGTGGTAACTTGACACAAAACGAAAGAAAACATTATGGAGATCACTAATAAAAATATAGGTGATCTGGATAAAAACAAAATAAAAAAAAACACTATAAACAAAAATTGTAAACACTATTATGGAGATCTGATGAAAAAAAAACAAAACAAAAGATTCATGAGATCACGATAAATAATAAAGAAATCATTTTTTCAGAACTCTGTTTGAATATCGGCAGCAAAACAACTTCATTATTCTAGCATTATAAAGAAGAAGAGTATGAGCTGCATTTAAAAGATTAAAAAATTTGCAGCATGACGAATGTGCTATCTCCGTTATGAACATTAGTTTTACCAGACCGAGCGCTTCCGTCTCATAATTGATCGCATGGAACTTTGTGCGTTGGAATTGTGTACACACGATCAGAATTTACGAGAACGGATTTTGTTGTCGGAAAATTTGAGATCCAAATCTCTAATTTTGCTTGTCAGACATTCCGACGGAAAATGTAGCTCAGTTTTAGGGTCTTGGCAATCTTTTTATAGCCTAGGACATCTTTATGTAGAGCAACAATTCTTTTTTTCAGATCCTCAGAGAGTTCTTTGCCATGAGGTGCCATGTTGAACTTCCAGTGACCAGTATGGGAGAATGAGAGTGATAACACCAAATTTAACACACCTGCTCCCCATTCACCCCTGAGACCTTGTAACACTAACGAGTCACATGACACCGGGGAGGGAAAATGGCTAATTGGGCCCAATTTGGGCATCTTCACTTAGGGGTGTATTCACTTTTGTTGCCAGTGGTTTAGACATTAATGACATATCCAGACCCCTCAATGAAGACAAAACGGGGGAGACTCCATAGTGTAGATGTATAACATTTATTATAAAAAGTCACTTATCACTCCACAGCAATTGCGCACAGAATTAAAAACACAGAATTCCAAGAACTGCAAGCCAAAAAGTCAAATCAAATTGCACAGCAAAATACACCACAAATTGTGCACAGCAAAGGGAACCGGATAAAAAATAGCAATAGCTTACAGGCAGCAGAGGGTTGAGCCTTCTTACTGCATGGGGAAAAAAATGAATAAAACGTGATGGCATTACAGCTATTTGCTCCATCCGATACACGTTTCCCCTCAACAGGCTTCTACTGGGAACAGAACGTTCCCAGTGGAGGATCCCTGGATCCAGTGGAGTATCCAAGGAAGATAATTGATCTCCCCTCCCGCAGTTGTGGAAATCAACACCTGAACCTTAAACAAGTGTCTGTTTGCTGTTCCACTGAAGGAAGAGAGGACAGCTTTCTGGAGTGTTACCCAGGTGGAGATCACAGAAGCCGGCAGGCAAATGCAACAAGCCTTTTAGATCTCTATAATCTGAGATCCAACAGATTCGGTAAGCGAGCATTTTTACTTTACCTAAAGTGGGAAGATCATCTGTGTGTGTCAAAGCGGAAGATTCATGGTTGATCCACAATACAAGATATCCTCACATGGACTTTATTGTTTGTGATATATCACGAGGGTGTATATTTATAAGAATATTTTTTTTGCAGAGGAACAATTATTAATTTAATTGGTGTGTGAAGTGGGTGCATTTAGATTGCTGAGCACATAGATCAACATAATTTCTTTTTTCACAAATAACACTAGTTCTAAAAGGCACATAATTGTTTCACAATTCTGAAAAGGATTTCATTTTAATATGTTGGTATTAGGTTACTAGTATATAGAGTAACTTAGTTGCTCTTTATTTGTGATATATAAACACTAGGTACAACAATGTATCACAATTTTTTATTTATTTTTTCATTTATTTTTTCACAAAAATAGTGGTAAATCACGTGGATAAAGCTGTTGTATACATTGTATCACGATATATATTCATTGGTGGCGCGCTTGCAATTTTCCATATATATATATATATATATATATATATATATATATATATATATATATATATATAATGTAGCTTTTAATAGGAACAGATCTGAAAGTGTTTATACTTACAGTATTTTTTGTCTAATAGTCACCTTGAGTTTTACCTGGCGAAAATGTATGCCAAAAATTGAACTAAACACTTGTGAAACATTCAAATGAGGCATTGTTATCTCATTTTCTCCCAGGTGTCACCTGTTTCAAGTAATCCCTTTGCGTGAGCTCTGGTGACACAATTCAGTCAGGTGGAAGAGACATTATTATTGAAGGATTAGATTTTCATCTGCCCACTGGTGCTTTAGTGCGTCTTCTTCTCATCTCCCTCCCTTGGCTGCTTTCTTTTAATCCCTGCCTATAATTGCCATACAACACTCTAAAGCAGAGTACCACAAACCTCTTCAGTTGTTTAACCCTTTTAAAAAGAGCTGGAACAGTTCTAAAGAGCACCTTTAGCATCAATTACACCTCCATTTTCTTTTGAAAGAAATCATTTTTTTATTGTAGCCATCCATTAAAAAATGAGAATGTTACAATGCTTCCTTGCCCCTTTTCACAATTACTGGCTATAGCTAGAGTTGCTGAAAAGCTGTAATCAAACAACTGCAACGTTTAAGTGCACTGATTTGGTGCAAAAAAAATTGCAAAAAGCTGTGTATATTTATATGCACAAAGCAGCAATTATGTGCATGTTATTATTTGTGTGACTGTTTAAAGTTAGTGAGGATCTATTTACATGTGTTAAATTAGAAACCAACAAAAAGCCAGTTTAAAATTTGAAGAATAACTAAATTTTTGTTGAGAAAAAATGGAACCCATCAGGGTGATTAGTGCACATTGCAACAAACTTTGTAGCAGATTCCTGCCTTTTGTTGCTGTGAAGAAATAGCTCCTTTTCTGAATAGGAGGGTTTGTTTCATTATTAATCACCTAATGCAGTGTTTAAATGGGAAAAGTTGCAGTGTCTGCATCCCTTTAGAAGTGGTAAACCCTTGGAGAAACGTACGTTTCTATTGCATTGGGTGCCTAAAATATGACTTTTATCTTGGTGAAGGTTTCTGGGAAAATTGGGAAGCCAATCACATACATAGGAAATTACATTTTTGGGGGCATTTTGTACATCAACTGTGCACAGAACACCTTCAGGTTACACTAAATTTTACCAAAACTTACAACACTGCGGATTGACAAGGAAGGTAAAAAAAAAAAACAAACAAAAAAAAAAAAAACACAATAAATTACAACATGGCTTGTGAGAGAATTGTATATACAGTATATATTTTTTTATTTGCTCTATCTTTTTTCCCACGAACATCAAGTTACCATTTAACAATGTATTGCACCAAAATGACATGTGGAAAACCCCATGTGGGAGTATGAGGTATTTAAAAATGAATTAAAAAAAACCTCTAATATCTCAACCAGACCCTTATTCTGGCATGCAGCTTGGTTGGCCGGGGGGGGGGGGGGGGGGTAGGGCAGGGAGTATGTGCCTGACTATTCAATTACTATACCATGCTTTTTACCCCTTTACCCCTTACCACTTTCCTCAAAGAGCTAAAAAAAGACATATCAATAATATAAAAAAACCCCCTTTAATTAAAGAAATAAACAAATACAAATAATTACTAGCTTTTAAAATAACATTTATTAATATTGTCAGAAATAAGTCCAACATCAGTCATTGCATCCAACAAGGTAATCTACAGCAATCATGACATTCAGGGAAATATTTCACATCAGTCACAATGATCTGTTACCCGCCAGTCTGTACATGCCACATTCCTGCCTCTAAATGACAGATTTTGGGCTGTGGTGGTTTGAATTTAAGGCCAGGTATCTGTCATTTAGTCACAGTAGGGTCATGTGTACAGATTGGCGGAGACAGGTCAGGGTGACATGAATTACCTCACCGAACGCTGTGAATGAGGCTGGATTTACTATATATATATATATATATATATATATATATATATATATATATATATATATATATATATAGTATATACACAATGCTGTGAAAAAAAGTATTTGCCCCCTTTCTGATTTTTTATTTTTTTACATATTTGTCACATTTAATGACTCTGATCATCAAAAATTTGTATTATTACACAAAGATAACCCAAGTAAATACGAAATGCAGTTTTTAAATGATGGTTTTATTTATTAAGGCAAAAAAGCTGTCCGAACTGCCTGGCTTTATGTGAAAAAGTAATTGCCCCCTAAACCTAATAACTGGTTGTGCCACCTTTGGTGGCAACAACTGCAATCAAGCATTTGCGATAACTGGCAATGAGTCTTTCATATTGCTGTGTAGCAATTTTGGCCCACTCTTCTTTGCAGAATTGTTTTAATTCACCCACATTGGAGGGTTTTCCAGCATGAACAGCCTGTGTAAGGTCAAGATACAGCATCTCAATTGGATTTAAGTTTGGGCTTTGACTAGGCCACTCCAAAACCAAAATTTTACTTTATTTGAACCATTTGGAGGTGGACTTGCTGTTGTGTGGAAAAAATGATCAGCACGCAGGTTGTTGCTCTTAAATTCTTAATTTTATTAAATAGCCACATTGAACAAACGCAGCTTGTCAGTTGACGCGTTTCAGCCTATAAGGATAAGGCCTCATGGGTTATGACTAAGGCCTTATAGGCTGAAACGCGGCAACTGACTTACTCTGCATTTGTTCACTGTGGCTATTCAATAAAATTAAGAAATTTTAAGAGCAACAACTGGAGTGCGGATAATTTTTTCCACATTACTCTACTCAACCAGTGACTGTGGATCGAGCACCTGAGAGTTCTGCTATCTATGTGGTGTATGGGTAGTAGCACTGATTTTTCTGTTTATACTTTTGAATTGCTGTTGTGTTTTAGATCATTGTCCTGCTGCATAACCCAAGTGCACTTGAGCTTGAGGTCACAAACTGATGGCGGGGCATTCTCCTTTAGGATTTTCTGATAGAGCTCAGAATTCATGGTTCCAACAAAAATGGTAAGTCATCCAGGTCCTGAAGCTGGAAAGCAGCCCCAGACCATAACGCTTCCACCGCCATGTCTGACTGCTGGTATGATGTTCTTGTTATGAAATGCTGTATTAGTTTTATGCCGGATGTAACGGGATGCACATCTACCGAAATGTAACATTTTTGTCTCATCAGGCCACAGAATATTTGCCTAAAAGTCTTGGGGATAATCAAGATTTTTTTAAATAAATGTAAGATGAGCCTTTGTGTTCTTTTTGGTCAGCAGTTGCTTTGGCCTTGCAACTCTCCCATGCATGCCATTTTTGCCCAGTCTCTTTCTTATTGTTGAATCATGAACACTGATCTTACCTGAGGCAAGTAAGGCCTGCAGTTCTTTAGATGTTGTTCTGGGTTCTTTTATGACCTCCTGGATGAGTCGTCGTCATGCTCTTGGAGTAACCACTGTTCCAAGTTATCTCAATTTGTGAATAGTGGCTCTCCCCGTGGTTCACTGGAGTTCCAAAGTCTTAGATATGGCGTTGAAACCTTTCCTAGACTGATACATGTCAATTACTTTGTTTCTAATCTGTTCTTGAATTTTTTTAGATTGTGGCATGATATGTGGCTTATTGTGATCTGTTAGCATGTTTCACTTTGTCAGACCGCTTCAACATGGCCGCCATCAGGGGTGTACAGCCCACACACTTGTAAGGGGCCCGAGAGTCTAGAAGGGCCTGGCTGTCTGGCGGGGATGAGAGAAGGCAGGGGTGCATGAAAGCTCCGTGGCTGCGCTGGCTTTCAGAATGTGTGCGAGTCAGCAGCTGCTGCTGTGTCACTGACATCGGGCTCTTTGCTGCCACCTCTGGTAAATTCCAGCATGTGCACTCCTTGTGTGTTTTGCACAAGAGCTGGGACCAGGAACAGCACCTTCCAAGTAAGGACTAATGTACACCTGAAGAGGAATGGGGGTGGGTCTGTGTACATATGTGTGTGTGTCTGTGTACGGTACATATGTGTGTGTGTGTGTGTGTGTGCCTCTGTACATGTATGTGTGTCTGTGTACATATGCGTGTGTGTGCCTGTGTACGTGTGTGTGTGTGTGTGTGTCTGTGTACATGTGTGTGTGTGTGCCTGTGTTCATGTGTACGTGTGTGTGTGTGTGTGTGTGTGTGCCTGTGTACGTGTGTGTGTGTGTGTGTGTGTGTGTGTGTGTGTGTGTGTGTGTGTGTGTGTGTGCCTGTGTACGTGTGTGTGTGTGTGTGTGAGGGGGGCTTAGAGCGTACAGATGTGAGGAGGACTGAGAGCGTACAGGTGTTAGGGGGGCTGAGAGTGTACAGGTGAGAGGAGGCTGAGAGCATACAGGTGAGAGGGGGGCTCAGAGCATACAGGTGAGAGGGGGGCTGAGAGCATACAGGTGAGAGGGGTGGCTGAGTGTGTACAGGTGTGAGGGGGTGAGAGCGTACAGGTGTGAGGGGGATGAGAGCATACAGGTGTGAGGGGGTGAGAGCATACAGGTGAGAGGGGGCTGAGAGCGTACAGGTGAGAGGGGGGCTGAGAGAATACAGGTGGGGGCTGAGTGTGTACAGGTGTGAGGAGGATGAGAGCGTACAGGTGTGAGGAGGATGAGAGCATACAGGTGTGAGGAGGATGAGAGCGTACAGGTGAGAGGGGGCTGACAGCATACAGGTGTGAGAGGGCTGAGAGTGTACAGGTGAGATGGAGGCTGAGAGCGTACAGGTGAGGGGGGGCTGACAGTGTACAGGTGTTAGGAGGTCTGAGAACATGCAGGTGAGAGAGGGGCTGAGAGCGTACAGGTGAGGGGGGGCTGAGAGCATACAGGCAGGTGAGGGAGGGCTGAGAGCATACAGATGAGAGGGGGGCTGAGAGCATACAGGTGTTAGGAGGTCTGAGAACATACAGGTGAAAGAAGGGCTAACAGCATACAGGCGAGAGGGGGGCTGAGAGCGTACAGGTGTTAGGAGGTCTGAGAACATACAGGTGAGAGAGGGGCTGAGAGCGTACAGGTGAGGGGGGGCTGAGAGCGTACAGGTGGGGGGGGGCTGAGAGCGTACAGGTGTTAGGGGGTCTGAGAACATACAGGTGTGTGGGGGGCTGCGAGCATACAGGTGTTAGGGGGGCTGGGAGCATACAAGTGTGACAGGGGCTTCGAACTTACAAGTGTGAGGGGGGCTGCGAGCGTACAGCTGCTGGTTTGGGATGTCACTTTTGGGCAAATTATAAATATTGATTTTAAAATATTTGATTTTTGGTTGCACATGGAGTGTGCTGGTAACTTTGTAGTATCTCCTAGGAATTGTTAGCTGGTTAAGTTCAGCAATTTCTGTAAAATTAATGCATATCAGTTGCTTCTAATTCCCGGTCAATTGAGAATATGATTAAATACATGTTTGCATTAGGCCCCTTTAACACAGCAGGTCTGATCAGGACCGCCTGTCAGTTTTTCCAGGCAGACCTGATCGGATGGTCCACTCACCCCTATGGACAGGTGAGTGTAAACAGACATGCCCAGGTCCAATCCGGTCTACTAAAATATAAAAAGCGGAAGGGGATCCATCCTCCTTCATTTAGGTGGATCAGAGGGTGTAAACCAGGGGTTTCAAACTGGCGGCCCTCCAGCTGTTACGAAACTACAAGTCCCATGAGGCATTGCAAGGCTGGCAGTTACAAGCATGACTTCCTCAGGCAGAGGCATGATGGGATTTGTAGTTCTGCAACAAATGGAGGGCCACTAGTTTGAGACCCCTGGTGTAAACAGACAGCGGAGGCCATTTACACCTGGCCACCCATAGAGCAGAGCAGGCTCTGTTCGTGTGCGCTCTGCTGAAACTGAGTAAACACTGACCTATCATCTGCCCGCTCTGCTCCAATCATCAGGGGATGTGTGAGCAGAGTCTGAAAGGGGCCTTATGCTTATAGGGGTTTTATGCTTCTTGTACCTGATGAAGGATCCTTGTGAGGTCCGAAACTTCTGTACTGATTAAAGCCTTATGATGATTGAAAATAAAAGATAAAGTGCTGCAGTCTAGACTTTGTTTTCTTATATACAAGTGAGCCTGGGCTGGCTCTATATCTGCTGTGCACTTACATTATTTGCATCTACTGGGTGAGTGTTGCCTGCAATATTGGAACTGTAGTGTGTGTGTGTGTCATAGACATGTGCATAGGGTGTGCCAGGTGTGCCTGGGCACAACCTAATCAGCAGATGCCCCCCTTTTAGACCCCTGATATTTCACCAAAACCCCCCTAATTGGTTTTCTAAAAAAAATGTAAAAATAATAAAATATAAAAACAACTGACACCGCCCACTGATCTACTAACACATGCACACACGCATATGTGTTTGAGCTTTGGGGTGCACACCCTAATGCAATAGGCTGTGAACACCTATGTGTGTACTTCAATTGTCTAAATGTCTCTAGAAAATCCAGGAGATCACTAGGTGACATCATAAATGATCATAAATGGGCATTTTGTGGTCTGTCATTTAGTGGTGGGAGTGCCACAGCTCACATTAGTTTGATCACCATTTACTTCAATGGCGTTTGTATTCAGGTTCAGTGTTTTTGCCAATTTTTTGGCTTGTTCAACTGAACTGTCAATGAATTGAACATGGAAATGTTTGATCAACACTAACTATAGTCACATGCTTATCTCTACTTACTATATTGTGTCAGCTCTACAATGTCACTGAAAGGACATAAGAAAAATTAAAGATTAGTATCTGAGCAGGGCTGTAATTAGATATTAGGATTCCCATGGCACAAAATAATGATTTTCACATCGCTCTTTTCATCTTCTATCATGTCCCATGATTTTTGAAAAAAATCATTAAAACAAGAATGTACTTTTGTAAACAACACACTGTTTGTCTATATGTAGAGCTAGCATTGTGGTATACAGCCAACCAGTCAATTCTTCTAAAAAATGAGATGGCTAAATTTTAGTTGACCAAAAAGTCATGTGAATACTCAGAAGTCTCTGCAGCCTCCCATAAACATAAACCCTCATAAGGGTCCAGTAACAAGTTGTTTAGTCTAAACTACAAGTACTGCAACAGGAATGTGGCAGGCCAGTCCCCTTTAAGTAGTACTGAGAATCTGCCATCTTCACAATCCTTTCAAATTCATTCCAGACCATTCCAAAGTGCTTGATGTCAGAACCATTGGGTCACGCAATCAGCAACAATGATTTACATACAGACAGGAAACAGCCATCTACTTGGCGAACCACATTTCTGCATCAGCTTGCACTACGGCCCTTGCAGGGAAGCATTAATCGTGCAGGTTGAGGTAAAAATGAAAGCCTTTCCTTCCTGCACAACAAGCCGCGTCAGTCATCTTTACATTTTATACATGTACAGGAGCACCCTCTAGTGCTGGAATTATAGATATTCTTTTGGTGTTTAAGTGTAGGTACATTTTTGCAAGTGTATGTGCTGAAAGTGAAAGAGAAGAGGTTGTATATACCAGAGTGTATATAGTTCAGTCTCTATTTACATATCTTCAATCAAGTGGGCATCCCATATGTACCCCATCCCCATCCCCTAATAAAAAAAAAAAAAAAAATGCAAGGACTTCTTCTTGGCTTGGTGTGTTTAGAAGTTCGTGTGACTGGCTGTGCAGGGTGGGAGACAAAACACATTCACCAGCGGTCCCTACCGGGGTAGTGCTACATACACAACAGCAGTTTCCAAACCTTCCATACCTGAAGAGAATCCGAGGTGGAAGCAGGGACAGGTGAGGCATGACTTAAAATTAAATGGAAGACTCCTTCTTGGATGTGAGCAACTGAGCCAGCTTGAAATCCTGTATCAGGTTTACAGGTGACAAGGCCTTCCACTTGTTTCCTGAAAAACATAGATAAAGTTGTTGACATACACTCCAGCTCTGTACTTTCATTAATCTCTGGCCAATCCAACTCCTGGTGGTTTTCAGTGCAGACTTGTAGGAAACTTCCAAATAATGGCCTTACTCCAGTGGAGCTGCAGATCTCACGGCCTATTGTGCTCAGGTAGCAAACTCAACAAGAACTCTCATAGGAAAAGAGAAAATCTATGTGTGGCCTCAATTGAATAAGTGACTGCCCTAAATATGCAGTGCCTTTAAAAAGTATTCATACCCCTTGACATTTTCCAAATTTTGTCATGTTACAACCAAAAACATAAATATATTTTATTGGGATTTTATGTGATAGACCAAAAGAAAGTGGCACATAATTGTGAAGTGGAAGGAAAATGATAAATGGTTTTCAACATTTTTTACAAATAAGTACCTGAAAAGTGTGGTGTGCATTTGTATTCAGCCCCCCTTAGTCAATGCTTTGTAGAACCACCTTTTGCTGCAATTACAGCTGCATGTCTTTGTGGGTATGTCTCTACCAGCTTTGCACATCTAGAGAGTGACATTTTTGCCCATGCCTCTTTTCAAAATAGCTCCTGCTCTGTCAGATTGGATGGAAAGAGTCTGTGAACTGCAATTCTTCAAGTCTTGCCACAGATTCTTATTTGGATTTAGGTCTGGACTTTGACTGGGCCATTCTAACACATTAATATGCTTTGATCTAAACGATTCCATTGTAGCACTGGCTGTATGTTTAGGGTCGTTGTCTTACTGGAAGGTGAACCTCTGCCCCTCAAATCTTTTGCAGACTTTAACTTTTCTTCTACAATTGCCCTATTTTTGGCTCCATCCATCCTCAACTCTGACCAGCTTCCCTGTCCTGCTGAAGAAAAGCACCCCAGAACATGAGACTGCCACCACCATGTTTCATAGTGGGGATGGTGTGTTCAGGGAGATATGCAGTGTTAATTTTCCACCACACTTATGCCCTGTACACACGGTCGGACATTGATCGGACATTCCGACAACAAAATCCATGTTTTTTTTCCGACGGATGTTGGCTCAAACTTGTCTTGCATACACACGGTCACGCAAAGTTGTCGGAAAATCCAATCGTTCTAAACGCGGTGACGTAAAACACGTATTCCGGGACTATAAATGGGGCAGTAGCCAATAGCTTTCGTCTCTTAATTTATTCTGAGCATGCGTGGCACTTTGTGCGTCGGATTTGTGTACACACGATCGGAATTTCTGACAACAGATTTTGTTGTCAGAAAATTTTATAGCAAGCTCTCAAACTTTGTGTGTCGGAAATTCTGATGGAAAATGTGTGATGGAGCCCACACAATTTCCGACAACAAGGTCCTATCACACATTTTCCATCGGAAAATCCGACCGTGTGTACAGGGCATTAGTGTTTTGCATTTAGGCCAAAAAGTTAAATTTTGGTCTCATCTGACCAGAGCCCCTTCTTCTGCGTGTTATCTGTGTCCCCCCAAAGGTATGGTGTCTCGCAAACTACAAACGGGACTTTTTATGACTCTTTCAACAATTGCTTTCTTCTTGCTACTCTTCAATAAAGGCCAGATTTGTGGAGTGCATGACTACCGTATTTATCGGCGTAAAACACGCACTTTTTTCCCCTTAAAATCAGGGGGAAATCGCGGGTGCGTGTTATACGCCGATCCCCCGCGATCCCCCGCTGACTTAGCGGAGCAATCGCCGACTGCAATTTGAAAATGGCGCCGCCGGAGCCGAAATACACAGAGCCGGTCCTCGGCTCTTCTCGGCCACCTTCGGCTTCACTCGAGCGCCGCCCGAACCTAGGAGAGTGTACTCGCCTAGGTTCGGCTAGCTCCGCTCACAGTCACGCCCATCCCGGGTGGGACTACGAGTGGAGCCGAAAGTGGCTGAAAGTGAACGAGAGCCGCCGAGAAGAGCCGAGGACCGGCTCTGTGTATTTCGGCGCCATTTTCAAACTGCAGTGACACTGACATGTCACTGCAGTTTAACTGCAGCCTGGGCAAGGCTGCAAAAGGACACAGAAAAGCTTCAGTTCGACACTGATAAGGCTGCAAATGACACCAAGGCTGCTGACTGCAAGGCTGCAAATGACACTGGACAAGCATGCAGATGGACGCTGTGTAAGGCTGCATTGATGGGCATTTAAATATAAGTTTTCTTCCTTAAAACATTTTTTTCCTTTATAATTCCCTCCTAAACTTGGGGTTCGTGTTATACTCTGGCGCGTGCTATACGCCAATAAATACGGTAATTAGTCTCCTTTAGACAGATTCTACCACCTGAGGTGGGGATCTCTGCAGATCCTCCAGAGTTACTATGGGACTCTTGGGTGCTTCTCTGATTCATGCTCTCCTTGCCAGGCCTGTCAATTTAGGTGGACGGCCATGTCTTGGAAGGTTTGCAGTTGTCCCATACTCTTTCCATTTTCAGATGATGGATTGAACAGTGCTCCATGAGATGTTCAAAGCTTCAGATATTTTTTTTTATAAGCTGACCCTGCTTTAAACTTCCCCACAACTTTATCTCTAACCTGTCAGGTGTGTTCCTTGGCCTTAACGGTGTTTGTTCACTATGGTTTTCTAACAAACCTCTGAGGCTTCACAGAACAGCTGTATTTATACTGAGATTAAATTACACACAGGTGGACTCTATTTACTAATTAGGTGACTTCTGATGGAAATTTGTTCCACTAGTTTTTAGTTAGGGATATCAGAGTAAAGGGGGCTAAATACAAATGCACGCCACACTTTTCACTTATTTATTTGTAAAAAATGTTGAAAACCATTTATCATTTTTCTTCCACTTCACAACTATGTGCCACTTTGTGTTGGTCTATCACATAAAATCCCAATAAACTACATTTATGTTTTTGGTTGTACCATAACAAAATTTGGAAAATTTCAAGAAGTATGGATACTTTTTCAAGGCACTGTACCATGTCTGATGCTCAGGCTTGTTCAGCTAAGGGGTGAAAATTCTACCTTAACCACTTGCCGACCGCCGCACGACTATATACGTCGACAGAGCGGCACGGGCAGGCAAAAGGACTTACAGGTACGTCCTTGCCTGCCCGCGGGTGGGGGGTCCGATCGGACCCCCCCCCGGTGCCAGCGGCGGTCGGCAAATGTCCCCCGGCGATCGGAGGTGAGGGGGAGGCCATCCATTCAGCCAATGGGATCATTTCCCTGCCTCTGTATTGTACACAGAGGCAGAGGAAATGATGTCATCTCTCCTCGGCTCGGTATTTTCCGTTCCGGGCCGAGGAGAGAAGACTGCAATGTGAGTGCACAACACACACACACACAGTAGAACATGCCAGGCACACAAAACACCCCGATCCCCCCCCCGATCGCCCCCCGATCCCCCCCCAATCACCCCCCCCCCTGTCACAAACTGACACCAGCAGGTTTTTTTTTTTTTTTTTTTTTCTGATTACTGCATAGTGTCAGTTTGTGACAGTTACAGTGTTGGGACAGTTAGTATTGCCCCCCTGTAGGTCTAGGATACCCCCCTAACCCCCCCTAATAAAGTTTTAACCCCTTGATCACCCCCTGTCACCAGTGTCGCTAAGCGATCATTTTTCTGATCGCTGTATTAGTGTCGCTGGTGATGCTAGTTAGTGAGGTAAATATTTAGGTTTGCCATCAGCGTTTTATAGCGACAGGGACCCCCATATACTACCTAATAAATGTTTTAACCCCTTGATTGCCCCCTAGTTAACCCTTTCACCACTGATCACTGTATAACCGTTACGGGTGACGCTGGTTAGTTTGTTTATTTTTTATAGTGTCAGGGCACCCGCCGAATAAAGATTTAGCCCCCTGATCGCCCGGCGGTGATATGCGTCGCCCCAGGCAGCGTCAGATTAGCGCCAGTACTGCTAACACCCACGCACGCAGCATACGCCTCCCTTAGTGGTATAGTATCTGTACGGATCAATATCTGATCCGATCAGATCTATACTAGCGTCCCCAGCAGTTTAGGGTTCCCAAAAACACAGTGTTAGCGGGATCAGCCCAGATACCTGCTAGCACCTGCGTTTTGCCCCTCCGCCCGGCTCGGCCCAGCCCACCCAAGTGCAGTATCGATCGATCACGCTCACTTACAAAACACTAAACGCATAACTGCAGCGTTCGCAGAGTCAGGCCTGATCCCTGCGATCGCTAACAGTTTTTTTGGTAGCGTTTTGGTGAAATGGCAAGCACCAGCCCCAGGCAGCGTCAGGTTAGTGCCAGTAGCGCTAACACCCACGCACCGTACACCTCCCTTAGTGGTATAGTATCTGAACGCATCAATATCTGATCCGATCAGATCTATACTAGCGTCCCCAACAGTTTAGGATTCCCAAAAACGCAGTGTTAGCGGGATCAGCCCAGATACCTGCTAGCACCTGCGTTTTGCCCCTCCGCCCGGCCCAGCCCAGCCCACCCAAGTGCAGTATCGATCGATCACTGTCACTTAAAAAAACACTAAACGCATAACTGCAGCGTTCGCAGAGTCAGGCCTGATCCCTGCGATCGCTAACAGTTTTTTTGGTAGCGTTTTGGTGAACTGGCAAGCACCAGCCCCAGGCAGCGTCAGGTTAGTGCCAGTAGCGCTAACACCCACGCACGCACCGTACACCTCCCTTAGTGGTATAGTATCTGAACTGATCAATATCTGATCTGATCCGATCAGATCTATACTGGCATCCCCAGCAGTTTAGGGTTCCCAAAAACGCAGTGTTAGTGGGATCAGCCCAGATACCTGCTAGCACCTGCGTTTTGCCCCTCCGCCCGGCCCAGCCCAGCCCACCCAAGTGCAGTATCGATCGATCACTGTCACTTACAAAACACTAAACGCATAACTGCAGCGTTCGCAGAGTCAGGCCTGATCCCTGCGATCGCTAACAGTTTTTTTGGTAGCGTTTTGGTGAACTGGCAAGCGCCAGCGGCCTAGTACACCCCGGTCATAGTCAAACCAGCACTGCAGTAACACTTGGTGACGTGGCGAGTCCCATAAGTGCAGTTCAAGCTGGTGAGGTGGCAAGCACAAGTAGTGTCCCGCTGCCACCAAGAAGACAAACACAGGCCCGTCGTGCCCATAGTGCCCTTCCTGCTGCATTCGCCAATCCTAATTGGGAACCCACCACTTCTGCAGCGCCCGTACTTCCCCCATTCACATCCCCAACCAAATGCAGTCGGCTGCATGAGAGGCATTTTCTTTATGTCCTCCCCCTAGTACCCCTACCCAACGAACTCCCCCAAAAAAGATGTCGTGTCTGCAGTAAGCGCGGATATAGGCGTGACACCCGCTATTATTGTCCCTCCTGTCCTGACAATCCTGGTCTTTGCATTGGTGAATGTTTTGAACGCTACCATTCACTAGCTGAGTATTAGCATAGGGTACAGCATTGCACAGACTAGGACACACTTTCACAGGGTCTCCCAAGATGCCATCGCATTTTGAGAGACCCGAACCTGGAACCGGTTACAGTTATAAAAGTTACAGTTACAAAAAAAGTGTAAAAAAAAAAAACACAAACAAAAATATAAAATAAAAAATAATAGTTGTCGTTTTATTGTTCTCTCTCTATTCTCTCTCTCTCTATTCTCTCTATTGTTCTGCTCTTTTTTACTGTATTCTATTCTGCAATGTTTTATTGTTATTATGTTTTATCATGTTTGCTTTTCAGGTATGCAATTTTTTATACTTTACCGTTTACTGTGCTTTATTGTTAGCCATATTTTTGTCTTCAGGTACAGCATTCACGACTTTGAGTGGTTATACTAAAATGATGCTTGCAGGTTTAGGTATCATCTTGGTATCATTCTTTTCAGCCAGCGGTCGGCTTTCATGTAAAAGCAATCCTAGCGGCTAATTAGCCTCTAGACTGCTTTTACAAGCAGTGGGAGAGAATGCCCCCCCCCCCATCGTCTTCCGTGTTTTTCTCTGGCTCTCCTGTCTCAACAGGGAACCTGAGAATGCAGCCGGTGATTCAGCCAGCTGACCATAGAGCTGATCAGAGACCAGAGTGGCTCCAAACATCTCTATGGTCTAAGAAACCGGAAGCTACGAGCATTTTATGACTTAGATTTCGCCGGATGTAAATAGCGCCATTGGGAAATTGGGGAAGCATTTTATCACACCGATCTTGGTGTGGTCAGATGCTTTGAGGGCAGAGGAGAAATCTAGGGTCTAATAGACCCCAATTTTTTCAAAAAAGAGTACCTGTCACTACCTATTGCTATCATAGGGGATATTTACATTCCCTGAGATAACAGTAAAAATGATTAAAAAAAAAAAAAATGAAAGGAACAGTTTTAAAATAAGATAAAAAAGCAAAAAAATAATAAAGAAAAAAAAAAAAAAAAAAAAAAAGCACCCCTGTCCCCCCTGCTCTCGCGCTAAGGCGAACGCAAGCGTCGGTCTGGCGTCAAATGTAAACAGCAATTGCACCATGCATGTGAGGTATCACCGCGACGGTCAGATCGAGGGCAGTAATTTTAGCAGTAGACCTCCTCTGTAAATCTAAAGTGGTAACCTGTAAAGGCTTTTAAAGGCTTTTAAAAATGTATTTATTTTGTTGCCACTGCACGTTTGTGCGCAATTGTAAAGCATGTCATGTTTGGTATCCATGTACTCGGCCTAAGATCATCTTTTTTATTTCATCAAACATTTGGGCAATATAGTGTGTTTTAGTGCATTAAAATGTAAAAAAGTGTGTTTTTTCCCCAAAAAATGCGTTTGAAAAATCGCTGCGCAAATACTGTGTGGAAAAAAAAAATTAAACACCCACCATTTTAATCTGTAGGGCATTTGCTTTAAAAAAATATATAATGTGTGGGGGTTCAAAGTAATTTTCTTGCAAAAAAAAATAATTTTTTCATGTAATCAAAAAGTGTCAGAAAGGGCATTGTCTTCAAGTGGTTAGAAGAGTGGGTGATGTGTGACATAAGCTTCTAAATGTTGTGCATAAAATGCCAGGACAGTTCAAACCCCCCCCAAATGACCCCATTTTGGAAAGTAGACACCCCAAGCTATTTGCTGAGAGGCATGTCGAGTCCATGGAATATTTTATATTGTGACACAAGTTGCGGGAAAGAGACAAATTTTTTTTTTTTTTTGCACAAAGTTGTCACTAAATTATATATTGCTCAAACATGCCATGGGAATATGTGAAATTACACCCCAAAATACATTCTGTTGCTTCTCCTGAGTACGGGGATACCACATGTGTGAGACTTTTTGGGAGCCTAGCCGCGTATGGGACCCCGAAAACCAAGCACCGCCTTCAGGCTTTCTAAGGGCGTAAATTTTTGATTTCACTCTTCACTGCCTATCACAGTTTCGGAGGCCATGGAATGCCCAGGTGGCACAAACCCCCCCCAAATGACCCCATTTTGGAAAGTAGACACCCAAAGCTATTTGCTGAGTGGTATAGTGAGTATTTTGCAGACCTCACTTTTTGTCACAAAGTTTTGAAAATTAAAAAAAGAAAAAAAAAATTTTTTTTTTTGTCTTTCTTCATTTTCAAAAACAAATGAGAGCTGCAAAATACTCACCATGCCTCTCAGCAAATAGCTTGGGGTGTCTACTTTCCAAAATGGGGTCATTTGGGGGGGGTTTGTGCCACCTGGGCATTCCATGACCTCCGAAACTGTGATAGGCAGTGAAGAGTGAAATCAAAAATGTACACCCTTAGAAATCCTGAAGGCGGTGATTGGTTTTCGGGGTCCCGTACGCGGCTAGGCTCCTAAAAAGTCCCACACATGTGGTATCCCCATACTCAGGAGAAGCAGCAGAATGTATTTTGGGGTGCAATTCCACATATGCCCATGACCTGTGTGAGCAATATATCATTTAGTGACAACTTTGTGCAAAAAAAAAAAAATAAATAAATAAATTGTCACTTTCCCGCAACTTGTGTCAAAATATAAAATATTCCATGGACTCAACATGCCTCTCAGCAAATAGCTTGGGGTGTCTACTTTCCAAAATGGGGTCATTTGGGGGGGGGTTGTGCCATCTGGGCATTTTATGGCCTTCAAAAATGTGATAGGTAGTGAGGAGTAAAATCAAAAATGTACGCCCTTAGAAATCCTGAAGGCAGTGATTGGTTTTCGGGGCCCCGTATGCGGCTAGGCTCCCAAAAAGTCCCACACATGTGGTATCCCCATACTCAGGAGAAGCAGCTAAATGTATTTTGGGGTGCAATTCCACATATGCCCATGGCCTGTGTGAGCAATATATCATTTAGTGACAACTTTTTGTAATTTTTTTTTTTTTTTTTGTCATTATTCAATCACTTGGGACAAAAAAATGAATATTCAATGGGCTCAACATGCCTCTCAGCAATTTCCTTGGGGTGTCTACTTTCCAAAATGGGGTCATTTGTGGGGGTTTTGTACTGCCCTGCCATTTTAGCACCTCAAGAAACGACATAGGCAGTCATAAATTAAAGGCTGTGTAAATTCCAGAAAATGTACCCTAGATTGTAGGCGCTATAACTTTTGCGCAAACCAATAAATATACACTTATTGACATTTTTTTTACCAAAGACATGTGGCCAAATACATTTTGGCCTAAATGTATGACTAAAATTGAGTTTATTGGATTTTTTTTAGAACAAAAAGTAGAAAATATCATTTTTTTTCAAAATTTTCGGTCTTTTTCCGTGTATAGCGCAAAAAATAAAAACGGCAGAGGTGATCAAATACCATCAAAAGAAAGCTCTATTTGTGGGAAGAAAAGGACGCAAATTTCGTTTGGTTACAGCATTGCATGACCGCGCAATTAGCAGTTAAAACGACGCAGTGCCAATTTGTAAAAAGTGCTCTGGTCAGGAAGGGGGTAAATCCTTCCGGGGCTGAAGTGGTTAAACTGAGAAACTCTTCTCTCATAGCCACACATTGCAAAATTCTAAGGAACACATTTGACTCATTCCCTACAGACAAATCTTTATTGTAAATTTGGCTTTTCTAACAACACTGCAGCCTGAATCTGTTTGTTAGGGTTCAAAGAAATGTATGGTGCCACTCCTGCTCTAGATTTGAAAGAAAAGTTATCCAAGTTGCCCTCGGTGCTGGTCACATACAGTGGGGACAGAAAGTATTCAGACCCCCTTAAATTTTTCACTCTTTGTTATATTACAGCCAGTTGTTAAAATCATTTAAGTTCATTTTTTTTCCTCATTAATGTACACACAGCACCCCATATTGACAGAAAAACACAGAATTGTTGACATGTTTGCAGATTTATTAAAAAAGAAAAACTGAAATATCACATGGTCCTAAGTATTCAGACCCTTTGCTGTGACACTCATATATTTAACTCAGGTGATGTCCATTTCTTCTGATCATCCTTGAGATGGTTCTACACCTTCATTTGAGTCCAGCTGTGTTTGATTATACTGATTGGACTTAATTAGGAAAGCCACACATCTGTTTATATAAGACCTTACAGCTCACAGTGTATGTCAGAGCAAATGAGAAACATGAGATCAAAGGAACTGCCTGAAGAGCTCAGAGATAGAATTGTGGCAAAGCACAGATCTGGCCAAGGTTACAAAAAAATTTCTGCTGCACTTAAGGTTCCTAAGAGCACAGTGGCCTCCATAATCCTTAAATGGAAGACGTTTAGGACGACCATAACCCTTCCTATAGCTGGCCGTCTGGCCAAACTGAGCTATCGGGGGAGAAGAGCCTTGGTGAGAGAGGTAAAGAAGAACCCAAAGATCACTGTGGCTGAGCTCCAGAGATGCAGTCAGAAGATGGGAGAAAGTTGTAGAAAGTCAACCATCATTGCAGCCCTCCACCAGTCGGGCTTTATGGCAGAGTGGACCGACGGAAGCCTCTCCTCAGTGCAAGACACATGAAAGCCCGCATGGAGATCGCTAAAAAACACCTGAAGGACTCCAAGATGGTGAGAAATAAGATTCTTTGGTCTGATGAGACCAAGATAGAACTTTTTGGCCTTAATTCTAAGCGGTATGTGTGGAGAAAACCAGGCACTGCTCATTACCTATCTAATACAGTCCCAACAGTGAAGCATGGTGGTGTCAGCATCATGCTGTGGGGGTGTTTTTCAGCTGCTGGGACAGGATGACTGGTTGCAATCAAGGAAAAGATGAATGCGGCCAAGTACAGGGATATCCTGGACGAAAACCTTCTCCAGAGTGCTCAGGACCTCAGACTGGGCTGAAGGTTTACCTTCCAACAAGACAATGACCCTAAGCACACAGCTAAAATAATGACGGAGTGGCTTCACAACAACTCCGTGACTGTTCTTAATTGGCCCAGCCAGAGCCCTGACTTAAACCCAATTGAGCATCTCTGGAGAGACCTAAAAATGTCTGTCCACCAACGTTTACCATCCAACCTGACAAAACTGGAGAGGATCTGGAAGGAGGAACGGCAGAGGATTCCCAAATCCAGGTGTGAAAAACTTGTTGCATCTTTCCCAAAAAGACTCATGGCTGTATTAGATTAAAAGGGTGCTTCTACTAAATACTGAGCAAAGGGTCTGAATACTTAGGACCATGTGATATTTCAGTTTTTCTTTAATAAATCTGCAAAAATGTCAACAATTCTGTGTTTTTCTATCAATATGGGGTGCTGTGTATACATTAATGAGGAAAAAAATGAACTTAAATGATTTTAGCAAATGGCTGCAATATAACAAAGAGTGAAAAATGTAAGGGGGTCTGAATACTTTCCGTCCCCACTGTATGTGGCCTAGGCATCTGATCATGTAGTCTGGGCTAACATGGCAATCATCCAGTCTGAAGCCTGTTCCTTAGCGTGACCAAGTGTCTAGACCTACACACACACACATAGTCAGTACTAAAGAGAACCAGGACTAACACTTTTTTGATCCCTTCTGTTCTATTTTATTCATCAATGCCAGTAAGACTGCTAACCTAGCTTATTGTTAACATTTCAGTATAGGTTCACTTTAATGATCATACATCATAACACAAGAACATGTCTCCTCAGAATTCCTATTAGTCACTCTCTGCATCCTTTCTGTTTAGTGCCACAGTGTGATGTTTTCTTTGCCTGCTTTTTCCCAGGACTTTTTGGTGCTTCTGAGGAATGGCTTTCAGGCAAACACAGAATAAAAGGTTTACATTTTTCATGCTGCTTGCTGGAGAGTGCAGGCTGCTCCACTGACACATTCATCTACTTGACAAATAGTGCTTGGTCTTTTGGTAGACTTATTTTAATCAAGGTATTGAATGCAAAAATGAGAGCACTCGTCTAGCTGCCTCCTACACACCAGCAAGCTGCAGAGGAGGGTGTTCATGTCTTCCTATTTTTCTCTTTGCATGTATTTTAAAATATTTCAAGCAGAAGCCCAAGGAGCTGTAACTGATTTGTGATGAGGACATAATGAAATCAATGGTGATGTCATTTGTTTTTTTTAAAAGATGATGATTGCTTAGCATAGTTCGATGTGTTATGCGTTAGCAGACAAATTTACAGCTTTGTTTGAGTAATAGCATGCAAATGCCAATTATTTACTGCAATAATCTAAACAAAATTAGTTTTCACTTAGAGGTGAATGTGTAACATCTTTCTTATGTCATTGTTTTGTTTGTCCCATATAAAAGGCAACTGACAATAGTTTTCATTAAAAACATCCCGTGTCCAGAATGTGTGTGTGTGTGTCTTCCTAATACTTCAGCTGTAGGAAAAAGTCTATATGTGTGTGGCCAGAATTGGTAAAGGAGTCATTAACTACAATTGTCTCTGCACGAGTGTTAAACCATGAGTGTTTCACAAATGCATTCTGATGTCCAGAAACTCATTTGTGAGGCTGTTGGAACTCTGTCCAAGTGGAACTGGTCTAAGTGGTGAGTTAAAACCAGAGGGGGGACCTTGAGTGGAGAGTGAATAATGCCGCGTACACACGGTCGGACTTTCCGGCGGACTTGGTCCGGCGGACCAGAGTGTGCCGGACAATCCGCCCGTGTGTAGGCGCCAGCGGACTTTTCCGGCGGACTTTTTCCCCAAAGTCCGCCGGACCAAGATTTGAAACTTAAACTTTTAAATTTATCCGCCGGACTCAGTTTCGGGCGGAAAGTCCGCTCGTCTGTGTGCTGGTCCGACGGAAAGTCCGCTCGTGTGTATGCTGGTCCGACGGACCAGATACGACGCGAGGGCAGGGTATTGCATCTCGCACTCGCTGCAATAGGAAAAACAGATTTTCCTATTGCGGTGAGCGCGGGGCATACCAGGCCCTTAGGTCTGGTATGGATTATAAAGGGGAACCCCCTACGCCGAAAAAACGGCGTGGGGTCCCCCCTACAATCCATACCAGACCCCAATCCGAGCACGCAGCCCGGCCGGTCAGGAAAGGGGGTGGGGACGAGCGAGCGCCCCCCCCTCCTAAACCGTACCAGGCCGCATGCCCTCAACATGGGGGGATGCTTTGGGGGAGGGGGGCGCCCTGCGAGGCCCCCCACCCCAAAGCACCTTGTCCCCATGTTGATGAGGACAAGGGCCTCTTCCCGACAACCCTGGCCGTTGGTTGTCGGGGTCTGCGGGCGGGGGGCTTATCGGAATCCGGGAGCCCCCTTTAATAAGAGGGCCCCCAGACACCGCCCCCCCACCCTATGTGAATGAGTATGGGGTACATGGTACCCCTACTCATTCACCTAGGGAAAAAGTGTCAATAATAAAACACACTACACAGGTTTTTAAAATAATTTATTAAACAGCTCCGGGGGGGTCTTAGGGGGCGTGGTCACCGGGCGATATTGACCACGCCCCCTAAAACGTCACAGTCCCAGCATGCCCAGGGACTGTGACATCATTAGGGGGCGGGGTCTCCGCCTATATAAGTCACAACGGAGCCCTCAGAGAGCAGTCCAGCCGGAGAGAGCGTTGTGTCAACATCTGGAGAAGAGAAGAGGGAAGAAGCCAAGAAGCCCAGAAGCCCAGAAGCCCGGACCTCTGCTGGCAAGAGAGCTACCTGAAGACAGCAGAGGAGCCGGCCGAAGAACTGGAACACCGGGAGAAGAGAGCGGAGAAGAACCAACCGGACGCCGGGAGAAGAGGAACCGGAGGAACCCCCGAAGCCGGAGGAAGACCCCCCGGAGCTGTTTAATAAATTATTTTAAAAACCTGTGTAGTGTGTTTTATTATTGACACTTTTTCCCTAGGTGAATGGGTAGGGGTACCATGTACCCCATACTCATTCACATAGGGTGGGGGGGCGGGATCTGGGGGCCCTCTTATTAAAGGGGGCTCCCGGATTCCGATAAGCCCCCCGCCCGCAGACCCTGACAACCAACAGCCAGGGTTGTCGGGAAGAGGCCCTTGTCCTCATCAACATGGGGACAAGGTGCTTTGGGGTGGGGGGCCCCGCAGGGCGCCCCCCTCCCTCAAAGCACCCCCCCATGTTGAGGGCATGCGGCCTGGTACGGTTTAGGAGGGGGGGGCGCTCGCTCGTCCCCACCCCCTTTCCTGACCGGCCGGGCTGCATGCTCGGATCGGGGTCTGGTATGGATTTTTGGGGGAACCCCACGCCGTTTTTTTCGGCGTAGGGGGTTCCCCTTTATAATCTATACCAGACCTAAGGGCCTGGTATGCCCCGCGACGGGGCTCGCAAGGTGTCAATCTTGCCGATAAAAGCGGCAAGATTGATTTCCTTTTCTAGTCCCTTCGCACATGAGTCACGTTCAAAATGAACGGACTTGTCAGTGTGTGGGCAAGTCCGTTCATTCTGAAAGTCCGCCGTACCTCCGGCGAAAGTCCGTCGGAAAGACGGGCGGACTTAGCCCGCCGGAAAAGTCCGGTCGTGTGTGGGCAAGTCCGTCCGTTTTAAAGTCCGGCGCACCTGGCAGACAAAGTCCGTCAGAAAGTGTGCCGGACCAAGTCCGCCGGAAAGTCCGACCGTGTGTACGTAGCATAAGTCTTACTTTTTGATTGCTGGGTTGCATTTTTGGGGCTTTTCCTTTTAGCTTTTCTATCACCTTTTTCTGTCACCTTTTAAACAGGTTTTTTTTTTTTTTTTTCTGGTTCCTTCAGACTACCAATTAAGGGGAGTGGTTAATTGCTCACAGGTGCTTGAGGCCTATATAACCTTGTGTAGAACTCATAGTGAGCCTGCTCATTTGTGAGGTTTTGGAACTCTGTCCAAGTGGAACTGGTCTAAGTGGTGAGTTAAAACCAGAGTTTAAAACAGGAGGTAATAACAGGGGTCATAGTACCTGTGTAGTGTGAGTACCTGAGTGTTGTCTGAGTAGTGTGTGTGGATCATTAGTACTTGTGTATTGTGAGTGCACGTAGGTCTGCGAGTGGCGTGCGAGTGCACGTAGGTCTGAGAGTGGCCTGCGAGTGCACGTAGGTCTGCGAGTGCACGTAGGTCTGCGAGTGGCCTGCGAGTGCACGTAGGTCTGCGAGTGGCCTGCGCGTGCACGTAGGTCTGCGAGTGGCCTACGAGTGCACGTAGGTCTGCGAGTGCATGTAGGTCTGCGAGTGGTCTGCGAGTGTATGTAGGTTTGAGAGTGGCCTGCGAGTGCACGTAGGTCTGCGAGTGCACGTAGGTCTGCGAGTGCACGTAGGTCTGTGAGTGCACGTAGTTCTGCGAGTGGCCTGCGAGTGCACGTAGGTCTGCGACTGTTCTGCGAGTGTACGTAGGTCTGTGAGTACCTGTGTACTGTCTTGTTGTGTACCTGTGTATTGTCTTGAGTATTAGTGCCAGGAAGCTAGCTGTTAGGTAATTTGGACAGGGTATAACCCCCAATCCTCACTAAATTTAATAGGTATGAAGCCCAGTGGGTGTGGAGAGGTGACTCTTTGTACATCTTGCTGCATGTATGCGTTCCTTGATCATCCAATCGAGGGCGAATACTGCTGTGCAAAATGTAAGCGCATTGTTTCCCTGGAAGCCCAGGTTCTGAATCTGGGGAAGCAACTGTCAGCACTGAAGTCCCTCCATACTAAAGGAGAGCCAGGAACGTACATGGCAGGTGCTGGCAGGGGCCAGCACAGAGGCGGGTGGAGACAAAGAGCTGCAGGCACTAGCAAAGAGTAGATGGGTGACAGTCAGGAAGGGTAGAGGGGGAAGTGCAAGGGTGGCCGATCCAGGACTGGAGCATCCCAATAAGTACACTCCATTGAGTGACATTGGTGAAACCAGTCAGGCACCAGCACTGCTGGAGCTGAGGGACTCTCCTAGCTGCCAGGGGAAGAACTCCTCCAGTGAGAGTGGGGGGGCAGCAAAGAGAAAGGAAAGACAGATTCTGGTGGTTAGGGACTCAATTCTTAGACGGACAGAGAGGGCAATCTGTAACCAAGACCTGAAGCTCCGAACAGTATGTTGTCTACCGGGCGCTCAGGTTTGGCACATCACATAGTTACATAGTTACATAGTAGGTGAGGTTGAAAAAAGACACAAGTCCATCAAGTCCAACCTATGTGTGTGATTATGTGTCAGTATTACATTACATATCCCTGTATATTGCGGTCATTCAGGTGATTATCTAATAGTTTCTTGAAGCTATCAATGCTCCCCGCTGAGACCACCGCCTGTGGAAGGGAATTCCACATCCTTGCCGCTCTTACAGTAAAGAACCCTCTACGTAGTTTAAGGTTAAACCTCTTTTCTTCTAATTGTAATGAGTGGCCACGAGTCTTATTAAACTCTCTTCTGCGAAAAAGTTTTATCCCTATTGTGGGGTCACCAGTACAGTATTTGTAAATTGAAATCATATCCCCTCTCAAGCGTCTCTTCTCCAGAGAGAATAAGTTCAGTGCTCGCAACCTTTCCTCATAACTAAGATCCTCCAGACCCTTTATTAGCTTTGTTGCCCTTCTTTGTACTCGCTCCATTTCCAGTACGTCCCTCCTGAGGACTGGTGCCTAGAACTGGACAGCATACTCCAGGTGCGGGCGGACCAGAGTCTTGTAGAGCGGGAGAATTATCGTTTTATCTCTGCAGTTGATCCCCCTTTTAATGCATGCCAATATTCTGTTTGCTTTATTAGCAGCAGCTTGGCATTGCATGCCATTGCTGAGCCTATCATCCACTAGGACCCCCAGGTCCTTTTTCCATCCTAGATTCCCCCAGAGGTTCTCCCCCCAGTGTATAGATTGCATTCATATTTTTGCCACCCAAATGCATTATTTTACATTTTTCTACATTGAACCTCATTTGCCATGTAGTCGCCCACCCCATTAATTTGTTCAGGTCTTTTTGCAAGATTTCCACATCCTGCGGAGAAGTTATTGCCCTGCTTAGCTTAGTATCGTCTGCAAATACAGAGATTGAACTGTTTATCCCATCCTCCAGGTCGTTTATGAACAAATTAAATAGGATTGGTCCCAGCACAGAACCCTGGGGAACCCCACTACCCACCCCTGACCATTCTGAGTACTCCCCATTTATCACCACCCTCTGAACACGCCCTTGTAGCCAGTTTTCAATCCATGTACTCACCCTATGGTCCATGCCAACGCACCTTATTTTGTACAGTAAACGTTTATGGGGAACTGTGTCAAATGCTTTTGCAAAATCCAGATACACCACGTCTACAGGCCTTCCTTTATCTAGATGGCAACTCACCTCCTCATAGAAGGTTAATAGATTGGTTTGGCAAGAACGATTCTTCATGAATCCATGCTGATTACTGCTAATGATATCATTCTTATTACTAAAATCTTGTATATAGTCCCTTATCATCCCCTCCAAGAGTTTACATACTATTGATGTTAGGCTAACTGGTCTGTAATTCCCAGGGATGTTTTTTGGGCCCTTTTTAAATATTGGTGCTACATTGGCTTTTCTCCAATCAGCTGGTACCATTCCAGTCAATAGACTGTCTGTAAAAATTAGGAACAACGGTCTGGCAATCACCTGACTGAGTTCCCTAAGTACCCTCGGATGCAAGCCATCTGGTCCCGGTGATTTATTAATGTTAAGTTTCTCAAGTCTAATTTTAATTCCGTCCTCTGTTAACCATGTAGGTGCTTCCTGTGTTGTGTCATGAGGATAAACACTGCAGTTTTGCTTACTGAAGCCCCCCGATTCACTCGTGAAGACTGAGGAGAAGTATAAATTCAATACCTTTGCCATCTCCCTATCCTTTGTAACCAGATGTCCTTCCTCATTCTTTATGGGGCCAATATGGTCTGTCCTCCCTTTTTTACTGTTTACATACTTAAAGAATTTCTTGGGATTTTTTTTGCTCTCCTCCGCTATGTGTCTTTCATGTTCTATCTTAGCCATCCTAATTGCACCCTTACATTTCTTATTGCATTCTTTATAAATTCTGAATGCTGTGGATGATCCCTCAACCTTGTATTTTTTGAAGGCCTTCTCCTTTGCTTTTATATGCATTTTTACATTGGAGTTAAGCCATCCAGGATGTTTGTTCGCTCTTTTAAATTTATTACCCAATGGGATACATTGGCTAATGCCCTTATTTAATATGCTCTTAAAGCAAACCCATCTCTCCTCCGTATTCTTTGTTCCTAATATTTTATCCCAATTTATGCCTTTTAGCAAGGTTTGTAGTTTAGGGAAGTTGGCTCTTTTGAAATTCAGTGTCTTTGTGTTCCCTTCATGTCTCCTATTTGTGTGATTTATACTGAAACTAATTGACCTGTGATCGCTGTTACCTAAATTGTCCCGTATTTCCACATCTGTTATCAGGTCTGTATTGTTGGTAATCAGTAGATCTAGTAATGTTTTATTTCTAGTTGGTGCGTCTACCATCTGACCCATAAAATTGTCCTGCAAGACACTAAGGAACTGGCGAGCCTTAAATGAATGCGCGGTTCCCTCCGCCCAGTCTATGTCTGGATAATTAAAATCCCCCATTATGATAACACTTCCCATCCTTGCTGCTAATCCAATTTGTGATAGGAGATCCGTCTCCACTTCCTCCCTCAGGTTAGGGGGCCTATAGCATACTCCCAGTATTATTTTCCCCTTAGCTTCATCCCTTTGGAGCTCTACCCATAAAGATTCCACCTCCTCCCTAGCCCCCTCAGTGATGTCATCTCTAACATTCACTTGTACATTATTCTTGATATATAGGCATACCCCTCCCCCTTTTTTACCCTCTCTATCCTTGCGGTATAGGGTATACCCTTGAATGTTTGCCAGCCAATCATGAGAGCTGTTGAACCAGGTCTCTGAAATTCCCACAAAATCCAAATCCTCATTGTACAACAGTATCTCTAGTTCACCCATCTTGTCCGCCAGGCTCCTGGCATTGGTGAACATGCCACATAGTTTAGACCGGTCGCATATTGTCCTCGTATTGGGTGTTTCAAGATTGCAACTTGGACTTGCTACTATACTCACCTTGTGTTTTTGTGCTTTGGTTAACCTACCACTTATGCCCCCAATACTACCCTCTGGAATATCTTCCGCGCTGGCTATCACTGTCTCTGGACCCTCCCCCCCATCGCCTAGTTTAAAAACCCCTCTAACTTTTTGGCCATCTTCATTCCCAGCAGATCTGCGCCCTCCTCATTTAGGTGCAGTCCGTCCCTTCTATAGTACCGGTTACCGACTGAGAAGTCGGCCCAGTCCTCCAGGAATCCCACGGATCTTGTGGACAGATTACTGGGAGGGGCTGGGGAAGACCCAGCTGTCATAGTGCACGTTGGCACCAATGACAAAGCCAATGGCAGATGGAGTGTCCTAAAGAACGATTTTAGGGACTTAGGAGCTAAATTGAGGAAAAGGACCTCCAAGGTAGTATTCTCAGGAATACTACCAGTACATCGAGCCACACCAGAAAGGCAAAGGGAGATTAGGGAAGTAAACAAGTGGCTGAAGAGCTGGTGTAGTAAGGAGGGGTTTGGGTTTCTAGAGGACTGTGCCGACTTCTCAGTTGATAACCAGTACTATAGAAGGGACGGACTGCACCTAAATGAGGAGGGTGTAGATCTGCTGGGAATGAAGATGGCCAAAAAGTTAGAGGGGTTTTTAAACTAGGCGATGGGGGGGAGGGTCCAGAGGTAGAGATAGTCAGCGCGGAAGATATTCCAGAGGGTAGTAATGGGGGCATTAGTGCTAGATTGACCAAAGCACAAAAACACAAGGTAAGTATAGTAGCAAGTCCTAGTTGCAATCTCGAAACACCCAATACGAGGACAATATGCGACCGGTCTAAACTATGTGGCATGTTCACCAATGCCAGGAGCATGGCAGACAAGATGGGTGAACTAGAGATACTGTTGTACGAGGAGGAATTGGATTTTGTGGGAATTTCAGAGACCTGGTTCAACAGCTCTCATGATTGGCTGGTAAACATTCAAGGGTATACCCTTTACCCTTTACAAGGATAGAGAGGGTAAAAAAGGGGAAGGGGTATGCCTATATATCAAGAATAACGTACAAGTGAATGTGAGAGATTACATCACTGAGGGAGCTAGGGAGGAGGTGGAATCCTTATGGGTAGAGCTCCAAAGGGATGAAGATAAGGGGAAAATAATAATGGGAGTATGCTATAGGCCCCCTAACCTGAGAGAGGAAGTGGAGCCAGATCTACTATCACAATTTGGATTAGCAGCAAGGATGGGAAGTGTTATCATAATGGGGGATTTTAATTATCCAGACATAGACTGGGCGGAGGGAACTGCGCATTCATTTAAGGCTCGCCAGTTCCTTAATGTCTCGCAGGACAATTTTATGGGTCAGATGGTAGACGCACCAACTAGAAATAAAACATTACTGGATCTACTGATTACCAACAATACAGACCTGACCATGGATGTGGAAATACGGGGCAATTTAGGTAACAGCGATCACAGGTCAATTAGTTTCAGTATAAATCACACAAATAGGAAACATAAAGGGAATACAAAGACACTGAATTTCAAAAGAGCCAACTTCCCTAAACTACAAACCTTGCTAAAAGGCATAAATATGCTAATATTAGGAACAAAGAATACGGAGGAGAGATGGGTTTGCTTTAAGAGAATATTAAATAAGGGCATTATCCAATGTATCCCATTGGGTAATAAATTTAAAAGAGCGAACAAAAGTCCTGGATGGCTTAACTCCAATGTAAAAATGCATATAAAAGCAAAGGAGAAGGCCTTCAAAAAATACAAGGTTGAGGGATCATCCTCAGCATTCAGACTTTTTAAAGAATGCAACAAGAAATGTAAGGGTGCAATTAGGACGGCTAAGATAGAACATGAAAGACACATAGCGGAGGAGAGCAAAAAAAATCCCAAGAAATTCTTTACGTATGTAAACAGTAAAAAAGGGAGGAAAATCCATATTGGCCCCATAAAGAATGAGGAAGGACATCTGGTTACAAAGGATGGGGAGATGGCGAAGGTATTGAATTTATTCTTTTCCTCAGTCTTCACGAGTGAATCGGGGGGCTTCAGTAACCAAAACTGCAGTGTTTATCCTCATGACACAACACAGGAAGCACCTCCATGGTTAACAGAGGACAGAATTAAAATTAGACTTGAGAAACGTAACATTAATAAATCACCGGGACCAGATGGCTTGCATCTGAGGGTACTTAGGGAACTCAGTCAAGTGATTGCCAGACCGTTGTTCCTAATTTTTACAGACAGTCTACTGACTGGAATGGTACCAGGGTTCGGTGCTGGGATGAATCCTATTTAATTAGTTCATAAACGACCTGGAGGATGGGATAAACAGTTCAATCTCTGCATTTGCAGACGATACTAAGCTAAGCAGGGCAATAACTTCTCCGCAGGATGTGGAAACCTTGCAAAAAGATCTGAACAAATGAATGGGGTGGGCAACCACATGGCAAATGAGGTTCAATGTAGCAAAATGTAAAATAATGCATTTGGGTGGCAAAAATATGAATGCAATCTATAAACTGGGGGGAGAACCTCTGGGGCAATCTAGGATGGAAAAGGACCTGGGTGTCCTAGTAGATGATAGGCTCAGCAATGGCATGCAATGCCAAGCTGCTGCTAACAAAGCAAACAGAATATTGGCATGCATTAAAAAGGGGATCAACTCCAGAGATAAAACGATAATTCTCCCACTCTACAAGACTCTGGTCCGGCCACACCTAGAGTATGCTGTCCAGTTCTGGGCACCAGTCCTCAGGAAGAATGTACTGGAAATGGAGCGAGTACAAAGAAGGGCAACAAAGCTAATAAAGGGTCTGGAGGATCTTAGTTATGAGGAAAGGTTGCGAGCACTGAACTTATTCTCTCTAGAGAAGAGACGCTTGAGAGGGGATATGATTTCAATATACAAATACCGTATGGGTGACCCTACAATAGAAATAAAACTTTTTCGCAGAAGAGAGTTTAACAGGACTCGTAGCCACTCATTAAAATTAGAAGAAAAGAGGTTTAACCTTAAACTACGTAGAGGGTTCTTTTCTGTAAGAGCAGCAAGGATGTGGAATTCCCTTCCACAGGCGGTGGTCTCAGCGGGGAGCATCGATAGCTTCAAAAAACTATTAGATAAGCACCTGAATGACCACAACATAAAGGGATATACAATGTAATACTGACACATAATCACACATAGGTTGGACTTGATGGACTTGTGTCTTTTTTCAACCTCACCTACTATGTAACTATGTAACCACTGCTATTGAAGGCAGAGGGGAGCATGGAAATAAACATTGGAATTAGTATGTTGTCTGATTTAACCACTTGATCTCTGGAAGATTTACCCCTCTTGCTGACCAGGCCATTTTTTGCGATATGGCACTGCGTTAGTTTAACTGACAATAATGCGATCATGCAGCACTGTACCCAAATAAAATTTAATTATTAGTAGTGTAATGTAGTTATTTTTTTCCAACAAAAAGAGCTTTCTTTTTGTGGTATTTGATCACTACACTTTTTTTTATTTTTTGTGTTATAAACAAAAAAAGACTGACAAGTACAATATATATAAATTTTACTTTCTGCTTTTAAAACATATCCAATAATTAAAAAAAAAAAAATCTAGTTTCTTCATAAATTTAGGCCAATATGTATTCTGCTACATATTTTGGAATTGGAATGTTAAAGTCACCTAGGATGATGGCAGGTACTTTAGAGGAGAGAAAGTAGGGTAGCCATGCAGAGAAATCATCCAGGAAGCGTGACACTGGTCCAGGAGGCCGATAAATGACTGCGACCCTCAGATAAGCTGGAGAGAAAAGACAAATGCAGTGCACATCAAAAAAGCAGGGGGAAAGAGAGGGAGGTGTGGGAAGAACCTGGAAGGTGCATTGTGGGGAGAGGAGAAGTCCGACGCCACCTCCTTTTCATCCACTGGGTCTGGTGGAGTGAGTCCAGAGGAGGCCACTGTGGGACAGGGCAGCTTGAGGGGTAGTGTCAATTTCCTGGAGCTAGGTTTCGGTAATAAAAAATCGATTAAGAGATTTTGAGAGGAAAAGGTCATTGACAGAAGCTAGTTTGTTGAAGACTGAGTGGGCATTCCAGAGGGCACATGAAAGAGGGGTGCTGACTTGTGGAATCAGGGGAATTGGGATGATTGGGAGTTACGACTACTGTTAGAGGAGGAAGACAGCCAATTTTGAGGGTGGAAATTGGGTGTGGGAGGGCTGGGGTTTGGTGCGATGTCCCCAGACATTAGGAGTAGTAGGAGGGTGAGGGTGGTAAGGCGGGAGTGGGATTTATAGGAGGGCAGATGCTGTAGTGGAGTGGAAGTGGTGATACTGTGTGTGTGCTTAGAATGAGCAGGAGGTGATAAGTGCAGTAATATTGAGTGGGCAGAAGAGAGGGAGATATGTACAGGTGGCAGGCTGGAGAGGGGGGGGTAAAGAAGTGAGAGTTTGATGAGAGAGAGCGTTATAGCAAAGATTAGTGTGAACATGTTGGAGGGTGGGGAGAAGGCAATAGAAGGAAGGCTGAGGAAAGTTAAAGGATGAAGGGGAACTTCCTGTAAAAATTAACGGAGTGATCCCCGCTGAGCAAGCGGATGCCTAAATACGGATCTGCACGTCTGGAGGGGGCCTAATACAAAATAAGTGACACATTCAAAAATAAGCAAACAAGCAAGTATACACGGCAGTTTCAAATTCTTAGTAAGGCAGAATTATGCCCCGTACACACGGTCAGACATTGATCGGACATTCCGACAACAAAATCCTAGGATTTTTTCCGACGGATGTTGGCTCAAACTTGTCTTGCATACACACGGTCACACAAAGTTGTCGGAAAATCCAATCATTCTGAACGCGGTGACGTAAAACACGTACGTCGGGACTATAAACGGGGCAGTGGCCAATAGCTTTCATCTCTTTATTCTGAGCATGCGTGGCACTTTGTGCTTCGGATTTGTGTACACACGATCGGAATTTCCGACAACGGATTTTGTTGTCGGAAAATTTTATAGCCTGCTCTCAAACTTTGTGTGTCGGAAAATCCGATGGAAAATGTGTGATGGAGCCCACACACGGTCGGAATTTCCGACAACAAGGTCCTATCACACATTTTCCGTTGGAAAATCTGACCGTGTGTACGGGGCATTAGAGTTCAGTTAGAGTGGAGTCTGTGCAGTTACCAGAGGATATACAGAGTCAGGAGGGAAATCGCAGACAGGACCGCCTTTTTGCGTTGCAGGGAAGATCTATGCAGTACATTTCACACTTTTTTGTTATGAAAACATTCTTTAACTGCAAATACATATTTGATAAACTTTGTTGCAAATACAAGGCATTCTCTGATTGAATGTAGTTGAGATAGTGACATCACCTTCCCTCCTCTTCACCTTGTCCAATCAGGGAATGGCTTGTATTCAACAAAGCTTTTTATCAATGGCAGGCAGCAGTGTGGGGCGACTGATCCCATCTGGTCAATGTGCAATAGCACAGCTGCAGAAAAGAACCTGAGCAGGACCCAGAAAATCGCAGCATAACCCACCAAAACGTGCACTATCCTACTAATGCAGTGTACCACAATGCTTGGTGGTGAATTATTGTGTGTTGTGGAGTGGTAGTAATGCACATTGGGGTGCCATTAGGAATGAATGTCACTGTAGTACACCAATGCATAGAACGTGTTGTGAATAAGGACAAATTCAAAGTTCAGTCCAATCACAAATTCAGTCTTTGTGTCATAGAACAAAACAAACACTATTCACAGAACTGTGGTGGTTTTTTAGACTCATGTCCTGTACACACGACCGGTTTTCCCATCGGAATAAACTCTGAAGGTTTTTCCAAAGGAGTTTCGACGGAATTCCGCTGAAACTGTCTTGCGTACACACAATCACACCAAAGTCCGACCGTCAAGAACACGGTGACATACAACATGTACGACGGGACTAGAAAAAGGAAGTTCAATAGCCAGTAGCCAATAGCTTCCGTCTCGTACTTGCTTCAGAGCATGCGTCGTTTTTGGTCCGTCGACACAGCATACAGACGAGCGGTTTTCACGATAGGAATTGGTTCCGTCAGAAAAATCTAGAACGTGTTCCATTTCTATGTCCGTCAGAATTTTCAAAGTAAAAAGTCAGATGGGGCAAACACACGATCGGAATATACGATGAAAAGCTCCCATCTGACTTTTTCTGTCAGACATTCCTCTCGCATGCACACGGCATTACAGGTCTCTCTAAAGCTGGCCATACAATTTACAATCTGATTGTACAATATTTTTACTATCTCATTTAGATTCAACAAACTCATGCAATAAACCGATGTGTGTAAAAACAGGCTGGCCCTTACACTACATAGTTGATCTAAAGGAAATTGTACAGATTGTATAGTAATATACAGTATAATTATAATATAATTATATTCAGGTTATCCCAAGTCCTAATATAGGCAGTGATGTCTTCTTGATTTACAAATTATTAACTGAACTGAACTATAAAATAAAAAATAGACAAACATGGAAAATGCACTAAAAATATTCCTTCCTCGTACAGGACTGTATTCCAGGAAGCCTTAAGTACACAAAAAAATGGGCAGATAGGGATTTATTCTCTTCTGTGCAGGTGTGCAGTTGAAAGTTACACATCTACATATTTATTTCTGGAGGAACAAACCTTTTAACAAGGTTCAGAAGCGCTTTCTTGTAGCCTAACATTCTAAGCAGTTGTAAAAGATAAAATGCATGTCTGTGCTAAGGTACTAATCATGTGTGAAGCTGCTGTAGTACCACACTGACCCCTTGTGGTTCAACTTGTAGTAACAGCTTAAAACGTTCGAAGGCAAAGGCTTTTGTATTTGCATTAAACAAGGCAACCCCCGTCAAGCCAGACATCAAAAAAAAAAAAAAAAAAAACTCTAAGCATTATGTCATTCATATATTTATATTCTTCACCAAAAAAAAAACATTGCTTGATTTATTTCTATTACTTGTTCAATTTTCAAGTTATCTTTTAAATAAGAGACATGCAATACTAAAATGCACAAAGCCCTCTAAAACATAATAATAATAAATACCCTATATTATTTTACTAAGGATGAATTTCATGAGAGAAAAAAACTCTCTAAAGAGGATATTTTACCTGTGTTATTTAGACTATTTATACAGTTCCTCACATCTGAAAAAAAGCCATTTATTTCTAAGACCCCTTTCACACTGGGGCGTTTTTAAGACGCTTTTGGTCTAAAAATAGTGCCTGAAAAACGCCCCCCTTGCAGCCCCAGTGTGAGAGCCCGAGTACTTTCACACTGGGCGGTGTGCTTGCAGGTCGTTAGAAAAGTCCTGCAAGCAGCATCTTTGGGGCAGTGGAGGAGCGGTGTGTACACCACTCCTCCACCACCTCTGCCCATTGAAATGAATGGGCAGCGCTGCCGTACTGCCTGAAAGGCGCTTCGGCCGCTGCGGTTTCGGCTATTAACCCTTTCTTCGGCCGCTAGCGGGGGGTTAAAAGTGCCCCGAAAAGCATCGATAAAATGTCCGTTGACAGCCAGTGTGAAAGGGGTCTAAATGTAGCATTGCTCATCTTGGGGTATGCATAATGACCCTCTGAGTGGTGTTCAGAACTCAAAAGAGAAAACGAATCAGCGCAATAAAATGTCACAAACTGAAAGCTGAAAGGGTCAAAATTTCAAATCCCTGAGGTAAAATCATAAAACAGGTAGTGCAGCGCTAAGTAAGTCCAAAATGAAAAACAAAAAATGTAATGAAAAGACAATCCGTGCAGTCTTCCAAGATGAACTACAAGTAATATCATGCAGGTGACTTTCTAGGAATATCAAAACCTCCAACACAGTAGAAGATGGCCGCTCACATCACTGAGTGGACCCTTTGGTTATAGAGGGTCTCATACACCTTCCCACTTGGGGTATCAAATTATGAAATCAGCACACATGTCCTAGACAATCCCCTCTTGGATGGATGTATTAATCAGCACTGTCCACTCCAGAGTCACATATATCAAGGAAATAAAAGGCAATACATAGTGCTCTCTGCATGTATAAAATTTAATAACGATAAAAATGAATAAAAACTCACAAGAATAGCACTTAGACCAAGTGCTAGGCGATACAGCATGTAAACAAGCAATCTGCAATGGCTGCGGGCGACGTCACGTCCATCCGTTAGAACTAACTCAAAAAGGCAGTGGGAATTTTTAGATTTGTACATATAGTCAGATGAAGGAAAAATTCAAAGAAGCTCAATAACTCTGGTGAGTTAGTTCCCACACAGCATGGCCTACCTTAATGGGCACCTAACAGTAGCTCAAACTATAAAATTACAGGCGTGAAAGACCTAAAACCAGATAAAATAGCCTAAAATTGTTTGAAGTGCCGGTAAAAAGTCATATAAATCATCCAACCCAACCCCATTCTCCCTTCATCAAGGCTACAAGAATAGACATAAAACATAATCACAATGTTGAAAAATTATGTCTAATTATGCATGCATAAGAGTGCTTACCACAAATTCTAGAACATCACAAACTAACATCAAACTTGTCATATGAAATTCAGTTGTCTCCGATGTATTAGAAATGTTAAAGGATACAAATGATATACACAAGCCATCCCCATCAACTTAACTTCTGCATTTGTTTCCTCTTACAAAGCCATGTGCACAAAATGCGCCCACGCATCAAATATGATCTCCTTGTTCTACCCAAACTCAAAGGAAGCATTGGCCTCTACGATCTACAAAGCTACCACAGAGCCTGCCTTCTCAATAGAGTAGTGGACTGGAATATTCATGCTTGTGCAAAACATCATACGTGTGTATACATAATTAAAATACATTTTTACTCCTTTTTCTTTTTCGCTAAACACTCGATGGAACAAGATAGGGCCTGCCAATTCTGGGAGAAGGAACTCACCCTGGATCTCACAATAGAGCAATGGGAACACATATATGAAAACATTCACAAAGGTTTGATAAATGTGACAGCACAAGAAATGGTTAGAAGGTTAAGACATGCTGGTACAGAGTCCCGATCACCATCCATAAATATTCATCACTAGTGTCGAACCTTTGCTGGAGTTGTGGCTCAGAACCTGGTTCTCTTATATATATATTGTATCTGGTGGGCATGCCCCTCTATCCATAAGTACTAGTCTGAAGTTCATAATTTTTTCTCTAGAGTTTCTACCCTCACCCTAGATTTCTCCCCAGCCCAACTCCTCCTTTTTTATACCACTTTACCCAAACGTTCCTTCTTCATATCTCTAGTCATGCGTATGCTAAATGCTGCCAATCTTTGCATTCCAGTTCTCTAGGGTACGACATGGCAATACGGCAATGGTTCCAGAGAATCAAAAAGATCGCTGAATTGGAGGAACTCATTGCCATTTCACACAATACTATCTCTAGATACACTTCTTGTTGGTCTGGCTGATTTCATTTCTGAACCACACCTGAATATACACACATTATGAGTTTGAATGCCCATGGATTGAGTTAATTTTTTGGTTTCCAATAACCCCACATTTTTAGATCTTCCATGAGAGTCTCTTGACACCCACGGGTAAGCTGTAGATAAGGGACAGGTAGGAGGCACACCCTCCCCTTTCCTTAGCTTAGCCTTCCCCACTATTTTCTCTATCTTTCCCTCTCTGTCACTCTCTCAGATGCTTCTAGCCATAAATAACGACATAGCATTGTGCTTACCATTTAGAAAAACCTTTTCTTTTACTGACCTACAGATGCATCTCTTCCCATCCCTTCCTGTCTCAAGAAGTCAGCTCAATATACACATTATATAGATACAATATGACTTGGTTTTGCTCTTCCGGATGGGCCAGGGCCTCCTGGCCTCAGAGTCGCAACACTCGTTCCCTTTTTGCAACTCTTGCCATCCAATGGTATATTCACCCTCTTGTTATACTTTGTCCTTTAATTATGGCTAGTATTAATAACCGCTGTTACTATATTCATGTTAACTTTTAGGCCCCTGGGCCCATGTAACCTATACCTTCTTGTTTTTGTTTTTTTTCCTAAATAAGAATCTTATGAACGAAAGTAAAAAAAAAACAAAATGATATACTTAGTGAAACAACAAATTAAGAAAGTGTGTGTGTGTGTATATATATATATCTCACAAAAGTAAGCACACCCCTCACATTTTTGTAAATATTTTATTAAATCTTTTCATGTGATAACATTGTGGAAATTACACTTTGCTACAATGTAAAGTAGTGAGTGTACAGCTTGTATAACAGTGTAAATTTGGTGTCCCCTCAAAATAACTCAACACACAGCCATTAATGTCTAAACTGCTGGCAACAAAAGTGAGTACACCTCTAGGGATTACTTTGATGCAGTTGGTCAGTTTAAGCATGTCCTGCAATATATGTGAACTAAAAATCCCTGTTTTTCATTTGCATAGTTTGCCGGAAAAGGTAAATAGGCGGGTTGTACAGAAGGTCCATCCAGAATTCATGGAGAGCAGTGATCAGGATTGCACGTGTCATCGTGTTTTTGTTCCGTGGGTTGGAGGGTGTCATTCATGATGAATGATGTTGGATTTACATTGTGGGCAATTTTTTGTTTTGTTTTGTTTTATTTAATAAAATACTTCATCATTCAACTACGTCACAATGTGTGGTGTTTTTATTGGCTGATAGGGATGAGCCCGATGTTCGAGTCAAATGTAAGTTCGACTCGAACATTGGGTGTTCGCCCGTGCCACGAATATCGAATTTTATGGGGCACTTGCGGCAAATTCAAACTCCGCGGAAAGCTCCATTGATGTCTGATCATCGGCCAAAGCATGCACCTGACCTGCATGCTTTGGCCAATCACAGCACGCTCTACTGCGAGAGCCATGATTGGCCAAATGTGCCATCAGAGTGGGGCAGGTCATCTGGTTACGGCAGCGGGTGGCCCCACCCTTGCCTATATGTAAACTGTCACAGCGAAAAGATAGAATTTGGCGGGACACCTCCTATGGAAGCAGAGTATTTTAATTTTTTTTCTATTTTTTGGGTCAGTCTGTGCCATGATTGAAGATGGATGGACATTGTGGGACACCTTTTTTTTTTCTTTTTTAATAAAGGAATTGTCAAAAACTGTGTATTGTGGTTTTTACTTTTTAACACTTTTTTTGGTGAATGGGTAGTGATACAATGTATCCCATACTCATTTACATGGGGGTGCGGGATCTAGGGGCCCCCTTGTTAAAGGGGCCTTCTAGATTCCGTTAACCCCCCCACTCGCAGGCCCCCACAACCAATGGCCAGGGTTGTGGGGACAAGGCCCTTGTCCCCATCAACATGAGGACAAGGTGCTTTGGGGGCCCCAAAGCACCCTCCCCATTTTGAGGGTATGTGGCCCAGTATAGTTCAGCTTGCTCGCCCCCCCTCCCCATCCTGTCCTCCAGGCTGCATGGGAGGCCTCCCGGCAGATGCTGTCTTTTATTGAAGAAGGCTTCCAGACTCCAATAAGCCCCCCACCCACACACCCCAAAAACCAATGGTCAGGGTTGTCTGGGTGAGGCTCTTGTCCCCATCAACATGAGGACAAGGTGCTTGGGGGGACCCCCAAGCACACTCCCCATGTTGAGGGCAAGCGGCCTGGTATAGTTTAAGAGGGGGGGCACTCGCCCCTCCCTTTCCTGGCCTGCCAGGCTGCTTGCTTTTGGGGGTACCCCACGCCATTTTTTTTAAATTTTGGCATGGAGTTTCCCTTAAAATCCATACCAGACCCGAAGGGCCTGGTATAGACGGGGGGGGGGAGACCCACGCCATTTTTTCATTGATTTTTATCTATATTGCCGGGATCTGGCAATACATAACAGCCGCAATTTTAAAAGGACATTTTTTCCTTTAGAAATGTGATTTTGCACAGTAAAACACATCAGAAAGATGTGCCACTTTACAGGCAGACTAAGGGGACCCCCAGGCATGATATTTAAATGAATATTTCATTTTTATTGTTTCACTTTAAACATTATTAAAATCACTGCTCCTAAAAAAAACATCCGTTTTAAAAACTTTATTTTGCATTGATACATGTCCCCTGGTGCAGTACCCAGGTCCCCAAAAACTTTTCATGGCAATAATTTGCATATAAGCCTTTAACAGTGTTCGTATGTCTGCACCCTTTGTTTTTATTCATTTCTCTGGAATGGAATCTCCAAGCAGGTATACTGTATGTCACTGGTTGGTAGGGCATCTGAGCAGAAAGTTGTCGTGTATAGCAACAGAAGTAACATTGCTGCTAAATGTTTTATGTGCAGCTGCAGCAGGTGGTTTAGCTCGGGCCTAATTCACCTGTTCACCAAACCTACAAACAAGCAAAATTTGGTCTGAACATGGGTTCAGATTTAACCTGGAAGTCATTACTAATCCTAATCTCTATAACATAAGGGGGAAATGTGCTGTAGTCCAAAAGGGGAGAATTCAGGCAAGGGCGATAATGCTTTTTGGGATTGCAGTGTGGTCTATTGTAGCTGAAACAGTAAGGCCCCTTTCACATGGGGTGGATCCGTTGGATGGACTCCGCTAGCTCAGAGGGGGATTGCTCCTTTGATCACCACTGAGTAGGTGGATGACAGCCTGTCCCCGCTCACTGTGCAGAGATGGACCTGTCAGAGTCCTGCTCTCCTCTATGGGGAGATCAGATGAAAACGGACTGCCTGTCCCATTCTATCCACTGAATGGGTGGGGAACGTATCGCCATCCGTCTGTTTTGAGCGGATCTTGAACATAAGGGGGAAATGTGCTGTAGTCCAAAAGGGGAGAATTCAGGCAAGGGCGATAATGCTTTTTGGGATTGCAGTGTGGTCTATTGTAGCTGAAACAGTAAGGCCCCTTTCACATGGGGTGGATCCGTTGGATGGACTCCGCTAGCTCAGAGGGGGATTGCTCCTTTGATCACCACTGAGTAGGTGGATGACAGCCTGTCCCCGCTCACTGTGCAGAGATGGACCTGTCAGAGTCCTGCTCTCCTCTATGGGGAGATCAGATGAAAACGGACTGCCTGTCCCATTCTATCCACTGAACGGGTGGGGAACGTATCGCCATCCGTCTGTTTTGAGCGGATCTTGTTGGATTGGATGGCAGGTGGGTGTCAGTTGACACATATCCACTGACATCCGCCTGCCCATAGAAGTCAATGGGTGGCTTACTCGGATCCACCTCAAAAACAGACAGGCGGATCTGTTCGGGCCGATTGTGTAAAAGGGGCCTGGGAAAAAGGGGCCTTAGGAAATCACTGGATTTCTGGCAGGTGGAAATGATATTTTTCTGCACTTGCAACATTTTTACAGAGACAAAAATTTAGGATGTGAATGTAGTGCAGAAATGTACTAAATATGATTTTTTTTTAATTGCCTATACATACACCAAAGACCTAACACAGATGCGTAACTACAGGAATTGCAATTGCAACCTGGCCCCATGCTTTAGGGGCCTGTGTGGCTTCCCTGTCACATTTGTCTACACCTGGATGAGAGAGGTAGCGGGGTGGCATATGGAACAACTGATGCTCTGCATTCTCCTCCCTGCAGCCGCTCAATGCCTGGAGGATGGAGAGGAGGAGAAGTGGGCATTCAGCAGCTGCAGGGAAGAGAATACAGAACATCAGTTTCTCTATATGCCACCCCGCTGCCCCTCATATCCAGCCTGGTGTTAGGTGTTTCTGGCAGCCATCGGTTGCTGGGACTTCCAGCTCCTCCTCCCAGCTCCGCCTCCCAGCTCCACCCTTTACTCTGGCTCCCGCTTCTTGGTTCCAGGCTGCTCCTGCCTGGTAAGGTAGGAGATTTGCTTTCCCCAGGCTGCTGCCTCAAAGAATATAATTTCTGCCACAGCATATGGTGTGTCCTACTATTACATTGCCCCCCTCCTGTAATACTGTCCCGCAACCTGTTACACTGCCCCCTGTCACACTGCCCCCCCACCTGTCGAACTGCCTCCCCATGATTTTGTCCCCCCACCTGTTACACTGCCCCCTTTTATACTGCCCATTACCTCCCACACTGCCTCCCATCATGTTGTCCCCCTACCTGTCACACTGCCCCCCTTTACACTGTCCCTCCTGTCATACTGCCCCCCCACCTGTCATACGACCACCCGTTTTAAACTGTCCCCACCTGTCATACTGCACCTCCCACCACCTGTCACACTGCCTCCCTGCTGTCATACTGCCCACTGTCATTCTGCCCCACCTGTCACACTGCCTCCTGTCATACTGCCCCCACCTATCAAACTGCCCCCCTTCACACTGACTCCCCTATCATACTGCTTCCCCACCTGTCACACTGCCCCCCATCATACTGTCCCCCTTCACACTGCCCCCTGTCATACTACCCCCTCCTGTCACACTGCCCCCCCCCCCACCTATCTCACCAAAGCCCCCCAACATGGCTCCTAATTTTTTTAATAAAATACTGAAAAATACAATTGTAAAAAATAAATAAATAAAATAAAATGATAAAAAATAATAAAAAAATAAAATCACAAAAGTTAAAAACTTTCGTTTCCACTACCCTACTGGCCACATCCAATGCACTGAAAATGTCCACTGCCATATTGAAACTGTCCACTGCTCTACTGACACCATTCACAGTCCTACTGCCACCATTGGCGGAACTGGCAACGTTGCAAAGGCCCGGGCATTCCACTACTGTGGGGTGGCCCCAAAATGGCAGGAAGGGGGCCCGTTGCAGAACATGTGAAAGGGATCCACTGTGGAACCATATTAAACGGCTGTGCGACAAGGGTAAAGGGACCTGAGATCAGTGGGAAGGGCACCGGGCTCAGAGGGAAGGGGGTCCTTCATAGTTCATTTTACCAGGGCCCTGAAGGTTCTAGTTATGCCTGTGTAACACAATATTACTCACCAATTAATGTGTTGTTGTGCTAGTGTACTCAACTGTATATTCACACCACACATCAGTAAATATTTATCATAAATTTGAATTGGAACATTGTGTGTGTTTGTGTACTGGACATTCTTATAATATCTGTGAGCATATGAGTATACACTACATGGCCCCAAAGACATGTCCGCAGATTATTAATTATAGACATGAATCCATATTTGTTGTTTTCAGTTTTTTATGGTTATATACAGTATTCTTGAAACACTGTGTCAGTTTACCTTTAAATTAGCACACTGGAAATGTTCATAACACAGTGGTATACTGGATTATTGGAAAGAAAGACTCGTGCCTGTACAAGTTCCTATCATGCAGAGTGTAAATGTTTGAAATCAGTGGTGCTTGAAATTGGTATCTAATGCAGAAAAAAGACACTCATTTCTGAACACAGCACAGTTTACCCAGAAATATTGTATTTTAACAAATGTAGCACTGTTTTTTTCATTTTCAGTAAATCCTACGCCACTACTTTTCTTGACCATAATTCCATGTTAAACCAGATTACAATGAGAAAATCACATGTATGGAAAGGATGAATTGAACATGCATTATAAGTTTACATTATGCAACCACATAACTTTACACAAGCTATTAATTTTACTTTGAGTGTTTGCGTAGCCAGGTGCTTGGTGCGCAAGAGTGAGAGGGGGCAAGTTAAGACACTGCACTGCAGTTGTTTTCTGTCCCCCTTAGATCATCAACCTGAATGGTTTAACATCATTGCATCTCCACTCAGCAGGGGGGAGCTGGCGAGAAAAGAAGCTCAAGGGACTTGAATGCTGGTCGCATTGAACTGTGGTAGTTGAAGTTAAGAGTGCAGTCATACTGTTGAAGTCTATGGACCATTGGACTACCGTTCCAAGGGAGAGAAATTTGTATTTTCCAGTGCTGCTGAAGGGGTGACTTACTCTTTGCTACAAGGGGACTAAGGTGTGCACATCGCTAATCCTGTGTGCACATCAATGTACTGCAAGCCTGTGGTTGTATCCAAGACAGAAACTGGAGATCTGTTAACCTGGGTGCTGAGGACTTGAGTCGCTCCAGGCAACTTAGACACAGACTAATATTTGAACAACAGGGCAAGAGCTGCTGTTCCACTAAGGCTGGTAAGAGGGCACTACTCCCATTAACCTGTTGCTGCTAGCAGTGACGTAGCTCATAGGGCCTGGATATTTGACTAGCAGCTTCTACCACTGCATGCAGACTTTACTGGGACTGTACTTATGTGCACCACTATAAACATTGGGACCCAACTATAGTCGGTTGAATAACCAGTCCAGGGCAAAGGATTGTCTCCTCAGACAGCCTCTCTATTCAAACTTCACTTGCTGCCTATAGAAAGCGATACCTCAGCAAAAAGGTCTTGGTCTTAGTATAGTCAAGTCATTCAAATAGGGTGCACTCTAGAGAGCATAGCATACTGGTCGCAGAAAAGTTCTTACAGCACTGATTGCCATTGCTGTAAATGTCATCTGTCTGTGATTTGCATATTCCCAGATATAGATTAATAAAGATACTTATTCTAAACTGATACAATATAATAACTCCTTTTGTCTGGAGAAATTTATTTAATTCTTGTTCCTATATGTACATATTGCCATCCACTTTGATCCATTACAATAGAATGCATTCCTTTATTCCTAGCTAGTCTGGTGTTTGTTTCCTGATACTGAACTGTTGTGTGTGCAGAATATTTATACTTGTAAAAGTAATAGTAGTGTAATATTAGTGAAAAATCTTCTTTGCTGAACCTGGTATGTCAGAGGGGCTGAGGCTGTTCATCAAGTCGAGGCAAAGAACATAGAACCCAATTTACTAAGCGGCTCCTGTGGGGGTAACGCTATATCTTACGCTGTGTAAGATGTGCCCAAAAAAGGAAAGCAAACAGCAAAGGGGTAGTCATCTGCAGGAATAAGTTCATGGTTTGATTGAACCTAGGCTGTTTTTCGGGTGAACACCCAAACATTTCCCCATTCGGTGGGAGCTAAACGTCATGTATAATAGCAGTATTACTTTTGTTATTACACATGACAGCTTCCAGCTGTCAATGGTTGTTAAGGACACCAGTGCAGACACCACTAAACCCCTAACAACCAGTGATGTCACCGGCCCCATTTACTTACACAGCTGAGAATCCCCAGCCATGTAACCATTTTGAGAGTGAATAGTTTATTTTTTTTTAAACCGGCATGAGGTCCCCCTCCTTTTTCATATCAGGCCCTTTAATTTTGGTAAGAGTGTGAGGGCCTTTTAAAATTCCATACCAAACCCTTTATCCAAGCATGCAGCCTGACTGTACAGGAAAAGGGCCATACCATACCAGGCCACATGCCCTCAAATTGGGGGATACCTTGTCAGAGGAGACCCTGCTGGCAAAGCACCTTATGAAAAAGAGTATCTGCAGGCAAGGGGCTTATGGAAATCTGGAAGCACCCTTTAACAATAAGAAGGCACTCGGGTATTGCCCCCCATCTGAATGAGTATGGGGACTGGAAAAAAAATCCCCCCCCCAAAAAAAGTTTTTTGTTGTAAATCCATTGTCAGTCATATCATTCAGTGGTGCAGAGCCACATCAATCACAATGGCTGACTACCACCGATGCTCCAAAAGATTGAAGAATGCTGGCACCTAGGCAAGTCCTGTGCATTTGCTTGTCAGCTGCCGAATGACGGGTGGATAACAACTGGCATATATAAGGGGGCAGGGTCTCCCAGGTAACGTCATTGACCATAAACGAACATGACAGTACTGTATATGGTCAATAACGTCACTGGGTAGTATTATCCCAATCGTCAATAGGCAGTCTATCAGTATATGCCAATTTTAAATATAAATGATGTGTTAGGGAGATGCTTGCTGTAATCTCAAATATCTTGAAGGGCCAGGGAATATCTAAAAAAATATGAAAATGAGAATGAAATGTTTTATGGATGATTAATACAGAAGATGCCTACAAATGAAATTATGTGTGTATTTATGCTCCTAGAACGTCTGAAGGTACTACTTCAATGTTGGACCTCTGTATATGGCACTGCTGTGTAAAAGTCTTACACATGTAATTTTCTTTCCACCTTTCCGAAGACTTGTGGAAAAAATGAACCATTCAAAAGACTCCTAATACCTCATAGAATATACTTTGGTGTGTTTGCTTTCCAATATGGGATCATTTTGAGGGTAATTCCATTGTCCTGGTGCTCCAGGGCCTTCAAAAGTGTAATAGGTTGATTTAGGTTATTTTTACCAAAGATATGTAGCAGTATAAATTTTGGCCCAAATTATGAACAAAAATTACTTATTTGCAAAATTTTATCATAGAAACTAAAAAAAAAAGTTTTTTGTTTTTTTTTAAATTTTTGCTCTTTTTTCAATTATGTTGCAAAAAAATAAAAAACCCAGTGGTGATTAAATACCACCAAAAGAAAGCTCTATTTGTGTACAAAAATGACTGAGTAATTAGCATTCAACATGCGAGAGCACTGAAAGCTGAAAAATGGTCTAGGCAGGAAGGGTGTATAAGTGCCCTCTATTGAAGTGGTAAATATGCTGCATGTCAAACCCAGCGCTATCTATACAATGTGATTCCCTATATCAGGGTAATGAAACACTTCATTAAACCTCAAATTCTAAATAAGGATGAGCCAAACACCCCCCCAGTTCGGTTCGCACTAGAACTTGCGAACAGGCAAAAAATTTGCGTGAACACACGAACACCATTAAAGTCTATGGGACACGAAAATGAAAAATTTAAAAGTGCTAATTTTAACCGCTTCAGCTCTGGAAGATTTTACCCCCTTCCTGACAGAGCACTTTTTGCGATTCAGCACTGCGTCGCTTTAACTGACAATTGCGCGGTCGTGCGACATTGCACCCAAACGAAATTGACATCCTTTTTTTCCCCACAAATAGAGCTTTCTTTTGGTGGTATTTGATCACATCTGCGGTTTTTATTTTTTGCACTATAAATAAAAAAATATATAAAAAAACACATTTTTTCCTCAGTTTAGGCCGATATGTATTCTTCTACATATTTTTGGTAAATAAAATGTGCGGCACTGATGGTCACTCATAGGTGGCACTGGTGGGCACTGATAGGCAACAGTGATGGGCACTGAAAGGTTGTACTGAGGGGTACTTATGGGTGGCACTGATAGACGGCACTGATAGGCGGCACTGATGGGCACTGAAAGGCGGCACTGATGGGCACTGAAAGGCAGCACTGATAGGCATTGATGGGCACTGATGGCTGGCACTGGCACTGGATTTCACTGATAGGCATCACTGGCACTGGCAGGCATTTTACAATGGCACTGATTGGCAGCTGCATGGGCACAGATTGGCATTTCCCTGGTGGTCTAGGGTGGCATACCTGGTGGTCCAGTGTGGTGGCCATTCCTGGTAGTCCTGACAGTATCCTGGTGGTCCTGGGCAGGCATCCGAGGGGGGGCTGCGCTGATAAACAATGAGCACAAACCCCCCGTCAGGAGAGCAGCTGATCGGCTCTCCTCTACCCGCGTCTGTCAGACGTGAGTGAGGAAAAGCCGATCAACAGCTCTTCCTTTTTACATCGTGATCAGTCATGATTGGACATGGCTGATCATGTGGTAAAGAGTCTCTGTCAGAGGTCTTTACCTGGATCGGAGTTGCGGTGTGTCAGAGTGACACACCGCAACAACAATCGGCTCGATGAGCGCCCCCGGGGGGCATGCAGTGGCTTGATATCCTGGCGACGTCATATGACGTCTGGTCAGGATATCTCAACCACTTTGCCGACATCATAGTGCTATATGGCTGGTGGGAAGTGGTTAAATATCGTGCCTGGAGGGTGTCCTTAGTATGCCAGTAAAATAGCGCATCTTTTCCCTGTTTAGAACAGTACCACAGAAAAATGACATTTCTAAAGGAAAAAAATTCCATTTTAAAACTGCTTGCGGCTGTAATGAATTGTCGGATCCAGGCAATATAGATAAAAATCATTGAAAAAAACAACATGAAAAAAAAATTTGTGGGGGTCCCATCAAAATCCATACCAAGCCCTTCAGGTCTGGTATTGATATTTAAGGAAACCATGCGCCAAAATGATAAAAAAAATGGCATAGCCCCCCCCCAAAATCCATACTTGGCCCTTCAGGTCTGGCATGGATTTTAAGGGGAACCCCGAGCCAAAATGTAAAAAAAAAAATGGCGTAGAGGTCCACCCCGAAAACCATACCAGACCCTTATCCAAGCACGCAACCTGGCAGGCCACAGGAAAAGGTAGAGGGATGAGAGTGTGCCCCCCCTCCTGAACCGTACCAGGCCACATGCCCTCAACATGTGGAGGGTTCTTTGGGTTCCCCCCAAAGCACCTTGTCCCCATGTTGATGGGGACAAGGGCCTCATCCCCACAACCTTTGCCCGGTGGTTGTAGGGAGCTGCAGTCCTCAGGAAGAATGTGCTGGAAATGGAGCGAGTACAGAGAAGGGCAACACAACTAATAAAGGGACTGGATGACATTAGTTATAAAGAAAGGTTAGGAGCACTGTTCTCTCTGGAGAAGAGACGCTTGAGAGGGGATATGATTTCAACTCACAAATACCATACTGGTGACCCCACAATAGGGATAAAACTTTTCCAAGGAAGTGAGTTTAATAAGACACGTGGCCACTCATTATAACTCATTATTAGAAGAAAAGAGGTTTAACCTTAAACTACGTAGAGGGTTCTTTACTGTAAGAGCGGCAAGGATGTGGAATTCCCTTCCACAGGTGGTGGGTTCAGCGGGGAGCATCGATAGTTTCAAAAAACTATTAGATAAGCACCTGAACGACCACAACATGCTAATTAAAAAGGCGGCTTTACTTCCACTGTTTGAAGATAAATTGTCTGCTCCTGGGAGTAAGACAGTAGGTTCTTGTAGAAATTGGACAATCCTTTGCCTCATAAAATGCTGCTTTAAGTGCATTGGTTCTTGGAAGTAGACATTTCCTGGGACTATAGCAACAATGTATGTTGTCAAAATAAACTTTCACTTTGGCCAACAAAGTGCAGTCTTTAGTATACTGAGTTTGAAACTAGTTGTTCAACCTCTGGGACTTAACAAGCAACATAATTTCTCAAAATGTACCTCTGTTTTCATTCCAAATAGTAAAGCTTTTATAAAAACTGTGTTGAAAATCAATGATCAGCTCCTGGGACTTGAATAGCAATGTATTTTGTCAAAAGGGCATTGAATATGTTACTCGATCAACACAATGCTGAACAAGTTTAATAGACTTACTGTGTCAACAAATTGCCACCATTCTTGCTAGTAATTATTTACTTATTTAAGTTACTGTTTTCATAATGTTATTTCTTTAAAGTGACCACAGGGTCCAAGGTAAACAAAGTCCATGCTGTAAATTTTGTATTTTTTTATTTTATGCACATATTGAGTTATTTAAGATTATGAATCTTTTTTGCACATATTGGTTTATTTAAATTGGTTTGCACTTGTTGAATTTTTTCCTTTAGGATTTAGATTTTCTTCACTGTATAATTTTTTACAGCTTCAAATGCCACTTGTTTTCTAAGAAAAGAAAGGAAGGCAGCACTGGTCAAAAATAATTATGAATAACACCCTATAAATATCTCTTTACAGTGAAAAAATGTGACCATAGATAGGACCTAGAAATTAGCCCCAAAATAAAATGAATCTGAAATACAAATCAATAAAGTGCAAATGTGTTCAAAATAGACAATAATCTGTACACACAATAAATGTAAAAACAACAGAGTCCATCATTGTAGTGCTCCAAAAATACCTGAAAAAAAATCAAAATAAGTATACTGAGCAAAATGATAAATGCAACACTTTTGTGTTTGCCCCTATTTATCGTGAGCTGAACTGAAAGATCTACAACTTTTTCTATGTACACAAATGGACTATTTCTTTCTAATATTGTTCACAAATCTGTCTAAATCAGTATTAGTGAGCACTTCTCCTTTGCCGAGATAATCCATCCACCTCACAGGTGTGGCATATCAAGATGCTGATTAGACAGCATGAATATTGCGCAGGTGTGCCTTAGGCTGGCCACAATAAAAGGCCGCTCTAAAATGTGCAGTTTTACTGTATTGGGAGGGGTCCAGTGGGTTCGAAAACCAGTCAGTATCTGGTGTGACCACCATTTGCCTAGCGCAGTGCAGCACATCTCCTTCACATAGAGTTGATCAGGTTTTTGATTGTGGCCTGTGGAGTAGCATACGCCTGCCCATACCATACCCCCATCGCCACCACGGGCCATTCGATCCATAATGCTGACATCAGAAACCGCTCACCCACATGACGCCATACACGCTGTCTGCCATCTGTCCTGTACAGTGAAAACCGGGATTCATCCGTGAAGAGAACACCTCTCCAAAGTGCCAGGTGCCATCAAATGTGAGCATTTGCCCACTCAAGTCGGTTACACGGTTACAATGATGAACTGCAGTCAGGACGAGACACCGATGAGGATAACGAGCATGCAGATGAGCTTCTCTGAGACGGTTTCTGACAGTGTGTGCAGAAATCCTTTAGTTATGCAAACCGATTGTTGCAGCAGCTGTCCAGGTGGCTGGTCTCAGATGATCTTGGAGGTGAAGATGCTGGATGTGGAGGTCCTGGGCTGGTGTAGTTACACAGTTGTGAGGCTGGTTGGTAGGGATGAGCCGAACACCCCCCTGTTCGGTTCGCACCAGAACATGCGAACAGGAAAAAAGTTCGTTCGAACATGCGAACACCGTTAAAGTCTATGGGACACGAACATGAATAATCAAAAGTGCTAATTTTCAAGGCTTATATGCAAGTTATTGTCATAAAAAGTGTTTGGGGACCTGGGTCCTGCCCCAGGGGACATGGATCAATGCAAAAAAAAGTTTTAAAAACGGCCGTTTTTTCAGGAGCAGTGATTTTAATAATGCTTAAAGTCAAACAATAAAAGTGTAATATCCCTTTAAATTTCGTACCTGGGGGGTGTCTATAGTGTGCCTGTAAAGGGGCGCATGTTTCCTGTGTTTAGAACAGTCTGACAGCAAAATGACATTTTGAAGGAAAAAACTCATTTAAAACTACCCGCGGCTATTGCATTGCCGACAATACACATAGAAGTTCATTGATAAAAACGGCATGGGAATTCCCCAAAGGGGAACCCCGAACCAAAATTAAAAAAAAAAAATGACGTGGGGGTCCCCCTAAATTCCATACCAGGCCCTTCAGGTCTGGTATGGATATTAAGGGGAACCCCGCGCCAAAAAAAAAAAAAAAAACGGCGTGGGGTCCCCCCAAAAATCCATACCAGACCCTTATCCGAGCACGCAACCTGGCAGGCCGCAGGAAAAGAGGGGGGGACGAGAGTGCGGCCCCCCCTCCCTCCTGAACTGTACCAGGCTACATGCCCTCAACATTGGGAGGGTGCTTTGGGGTAGCCCCCAAAACACCTTGTCCCCATGTTGATGAGGACAAGGGCCTCATCCCCACAACCCTGGCCGGTGGTTGTGGGGGTCTGCGGGCGGGGGGCTTATCGGAATCTGGAAGCCCCCTTTAACAAGGTGACCCCCAGATCCCGGCCCCCCCCCCCTGTGTGAAATGGTAAGGGGGTACATAAGTACCCCTACCATTTCACGAAAAAAGTGTCAAAAATGTTAAAAATGACAAGAGACAGTTTTTGACAATTCCTTTATTTAAATGCTTCTTCTTTCTTCTATCTTCCTTCATCTTCTGGTTCTTCTGGCTCTTCTGGTTCTTCTGGTTCTTCCTCCGGCGTTCTCGTCCAGCATCTCCTCCGCGGCGTCTTCTGTCTTCTTCTCCTCGGGCCGCTCCGCACCCATGGCATGGGGGGGAGGCTCCCGCTCTTCTCTTCTTCTTTTCTTCTTTTCTTCTTTTCTTCTCTTCTTCTCTTCTTCTTCATTTTCTTCTCCGGGCCGCTCCGCAATCCATGCTGGCATGGAGGGAGGCTCCCGCTGTGTGACGGCGCTCCTCGTCTGACAGTTCTTAAATAACGGGGGGGCGGGGCCACCCGGTGACCCCGCCCCCCTCTGACGCACGGTGACTTGACGGGACTTCCCTGTGACGTCACGGGGAATGCCACAGGGAAATCCCGTCAAGTCACCGTGCGTCAGAGGGGGGCGGGGTCACCGGGTGGCCCCGCCCCCCCGTTATTTAAGAACTGTCAGACGAGGAGCGCCGTCACACAGCGGGAGCCTCCCTCCATGCCAGCATGGATTGCGGAGCAGCCCGGAGAAGAAAATGAAGAAGAAGAGAAGAAGAGAAGAAGAGAAGAAGAGAAGAAAAGAAGAAAAGAAGAAGAGAAGAAGAGAAGAGCGGGAGCCTCCCCCCCATGCCATGGGTGCGGAGCGGCCCGAGGAGAAGAAGACAGAAGACGCCGCGGAGGAGATGCTGGACGAGAACGCCGGAGGAAGAACCAGAAGAACCAGAAGAGCCAGAAGAACCAGAAGATGAAGCAAGATAGAAGAAAGAAGAAGCATTTAAATAAAGGAATTGTCAAAAACTGTCTCTTGTCATTTTTAACATTTTTGACACTTTTTTCGTGAAATGGTAGGGGTACTTATGTACCCCCTTACCATTTCACACAGGGGGGGGCCGGGATCTGGGGGTCACCTTGTTAAAGGGGGCTTCCAGATTCCGATAAGCCCCCCGCCCGCAGACCCCCACAACCACCGGCCAGGGTTGTGGGGATGAGGCCCTTGTCCTCATCAACATGGGGACAAGGTGTTTTGGGGGCTACCCCAAAGCACCCTCCCAATGTTGAGGGCATGTGGCCTGGTACGGTTCAGGAGGGAGGGGGGGCCGCACTCTTGTCCCCCCCTCTTTTCCTGCGGCCTGCCAGGTTGCGTGCTCGGATAAGGGTCTGGTATGGATTTTTGGGGGGACCCCACGCCGTTTTTTTTTTTTTTTTTTGGCACGGGGTTCCCCTTAAAATCCATACCAGACCTGAAGGGTCTGGTATGGAATTTAGGGGGAACCCCACGTCATTTTTTTTTTTAAATTTTGGCCGGGGTTCCCCTTAATATCCATACCAGACCTGAAGGGCCTGGTATGGAATTTAGGGGGACCCCCACGTCATTTTTTTTTTTTAATTTTGGTTCGGGGTTCCCCTTTGGGGAATTCCCATGCCGTTTTTATCAATGAACTTCTATGTGTATTGTCGGCAATGCAATAGCCGCGGGTAGTTTTAAATGAGTTTTTTCCTTCAAAATGTCATTTTGCTGTCAGACTGTTCTAAACACAGGAAACATGCGCCCCTTTACAGGCACACTATAGACACCCCCCAGGTACGAAATTTAAAGGGATATTACACTTTTATTGATTGACTTTAAGTATTATTAAAATCACTGCTCCTGAAAAAACGGCCGTTTTTAAAACTTTTTTTTGCATTGATCCATGTCCCCTGGGGCAGGACCCAGGTCCCCAAACACTTTTTATGACAATAACTTGCATATTAGCCTTTAAAATTAGCACTTTTGATTTCTCCCATAGACTTTTAAAGGGTGTTCTGCGGCATTCGAATTTGCCGCGAACACCCCAAATTGTTCGCTGTTCGTTGAACTTGCGAACAGCCAATGTTCGAGTCGAACATGAGTTCGACTCGAACTCGAAGCTCATCCCTACTGGTTGGATGTACTGCCAAATTTTCTGAAACGCCTTTGGGGATGGCTTATGGTAGAGAAATGAACATTCAATTCAAGGGCAACAGCTCTGGTGGACATTCCTGCAGTCAGCATGCCAATTGCACGCTCCCTCAAACTTGCAACATCTGTGGTATTGTGCTGTGTGATAAAACTGCACATTTTAGAGTGGCCTTTTATTGTGGCCAGCCTAAGGCACACCTGTGCAATAATCATGCTGTCTAATCAGTATCTGGATATGCCACATCTGTGAGGTGGATGGATTATCTTGGCAAAGAAGAAGTGCTCACTAACACAGATTTAGACAGATTTGTGAACAATATTAGAAAAGAAAGAAAGAAAAAGGCCTTTTGTGTAAATAGAAAAAATCGTAGATCTTACAGTTCAGCTCATGATAAATAGGGGCAAACACAAAAGTGTTGCGTTTATAATATATATATATATATATATATATATAATAACTTTTCAAAGTAGAGGAAAGCCGTACCCAGTCTTCAATTGTGCAAAAGTGCAATGCGATCTGGTCATCCCACTGACCAAATATAAGAAAAAGTCCAGAGGATCGCTGCACTTAAAATGACTTTATTGAACCAAAGTTCAGACAAACATTACATGATGTGTAAGTTCAATGTTTCAGGCTCATAAGCTTACGGCCTTCTTCAGATCAAACACACATATAAAGTCAAAGTTACACACATGGCTTAAATACCATCATTTTACAGATTTGGAATCAATTATGTGAATAATAATCGATCTAATTAAATCCTTTTCTTATACATCCTTATATCACAGGTGGGGAAATGGTTAGCAAAGCGTAGAACCATCCCATATTTCAACAGAAGCCTTCAACTTGTTTAATCTGTCAAAAAGAAACATGTACACAATGGGGGTTATTTACGAAAGGCAAATCCACTTTGCACTACAAGTGCAAACTACAAGTGCAAAGTGCACTTGAAATTGCACTGAAAGTGCACTTGGAAGTGCAGTCGCTGTAGATCCGAGGGGGACATGCAAGGAAAATTAAGCATTTTACCTTGCACATGATTGGATGATAAAATCAGCAGAGCTTCCCCTCATTTCAGATCTACCCCTCAGATTTACATCGACTGCACTTCCAAGTACACTTTTAGTGCAATTTCAAGTGCACTTTGCACTTGTAGTTTGCAGTGGATTTGCCTTTCGTAAATAACCCTCAATGCATCACTATCTGGCCATCACATCAAATGAATTATCACCTAAATAAACAAATATAAATCCAGATCTGTATTCAACCCCCTGGGGGTAATAGTATCAAGAAAATGAATCCAATATACCTCTCGCTTTTTTAAAATGGATTCTTGGTTACCACCCCTCCTATTAATATTAATAAGAATATCAGGGGTGGTAACCAAGAATCCATTTTAAAAAAGCGAGAGGTATATTGGATTCATTTTCTTGATACTATTGCCCCCAAGGGGTTGAATACAGATCTGGATTTATATTTGTTTATTTAGGTGATAATTCATTAGATGTGATGGCCAGACAGTGATACATTGTGTATATGTTTCTTTTTGACAGATTAAACGAGTTGAAGGCTTCTGTTGAAATATGGAGAGTTTTTTGCCATGAGGTGCCATGATGAACTTCCAGTGACCAGTATGAGAGAGTGAGAGTGATAACACCAAATTTAACACACCTGCTCCCCTTCACACCTGAGACCTTGTAACACTAACGTGACACCGAGGAGGGAAAATGGCTAATTGGGCCCAATTTGGATATTTTCACTTAGGGGTGTACTCTCTTTGGTTTCCTGCAGTTTAGACATTAATAGCTGTGTGTTGAGTTATTTTGAGGGGACAGCAAATTTACACTGTTATACAAGCTGTACACTCACTACTTTACATTGTAGCAAAGTGTAATTTTTTCAGTGTTGTCACATAAAAAGATATAATAAAATATTTACTATATATATATATATATATATATATATATATATATTCATAAACATGAAAAATAATAGTTCATCAATGCAAAAAATATATAATAGTGACACTCCGTGATATCTTGGATGTCGATCAAATGTGATAATAACACCCGATGTAATCCTCCACCAGTCGTACCAAACCGACTCACCAGATCAAATGGCTGGTACGATTACAAACCAGCAACTGCGCATTTTTGCAATCAATGCTTAAATCCAAGGTGTTTGCAATGCACAGAGTGCTCTCCAAATCTCATGCCATGGTCCATATATATATATATATGGAAAAGAAGAAGGAGGCTCTAGTAGTGTGATAACGCTTTTTAAAAGGTTTATTTAAAACTTTAAAAGAGAAGTATGGGCTTGGGCTCCAGTGAGCATGGAGCAGCAGAGCAGGAGAGCTGCTGCCTGTTAATCAGCAGCTCTCCTGCTCTGCTGCTCCATGCTCACTGGAGCACTGAGTTGTGAAGGGGCGGGGAGTGGCCGTCTCAGCCTCTCAGCGGTTCTCTGAGAGCCTGAGATGGCTATCAGTCCAGGCACTTGGTGGATCCACACTTCCAGAGTTGGGATGACGCGGTGCCTGGACTGATATTGGTGAAGTCAGCAGAGAGCAGACTTCAGCCCACTCTCTGCTGAAAACAGGTCACAGGAGTGCAAAACGACTCTTTGCAGTAACAACTGGTAGCCAGAGACCAGAGAATATATTTTTCTACACTAAAATTTTATGAAGTGGTGATGCTGACATGCCTTATTAAGTTGCATGATATGTGAATTTCATGTGTTTTTTCAAGTCCACGGAAAAGATTAAAGTACATCCAAACCCTATTAATATTTCATGTAGATGCTGATGTATTTTAAAAAATAGTCTTCATTCATTTATACATGCAACTTTCATAAAGATAACACCTTTTTGATCTAGTCATGAAGTGTCTTGTTCCAATCATAGGGTGCCAGCTGTGCTTCTGCATTCTCACCCTGTCATGTATGCCCCTGATGGAGACTACAAGCAGTTGTACTGACACACACACTGGGCAGGCATTATTCAACATTGTCTTAAGTAAATCCAGAGAAAGAATGAAGGAGACAACGCATGCAGATAGGTATTGGCTGAAAGAAGCTGCAGGAGTTCAGCAGCATTAAAGACTAAAAATAGTAATGATGAAAAAGGTGAAAACATAATTTTATTAATAAATATGACAATTGCTTAGCGCTGAAGCATACAAATTGCAATCCAGATGGGGTTTATATCTACTTTACTAACTTAATTGTCTCAGAAACTCTGGTAAAGAAATCTTGGCACCTAAAGTGTACATTTCTTAAGCAGTGCTAAGCAATAAGTTCACTCTCAAATATATTAGACCCCAAGAACAAAAATGTAAAATATTTGTAATATATTGAAGCTTGCCAGTCATTAAAGGGGAGAGCTGTATTAGTTAGTTTTTTGAAGCTTAGTCTCTGCGTCCAAAAAGTAAAATAAAAAATACCTGTTGATTCTTTGAGAAATCCAGTGTCCTTGTAATCTACACCTTATTGGATAAAAGTTAAATGAGCTCCTCCATGCCGGCGAAGACAATCAGATCTGCAAAGAGGGCATTACTGTCATTGCTGCTATAAGGGCCCTTATACCACTACCTTTAAGACAGACCTCCTATTAGAGTTAACGGTTAATAGTTTGGCCTGGGGTTCCCCTTTAGTATTGGTAATATCTACAAATACTCAATAGTTTTGAAGAAGGTATTTACAGATTATCTGTCACTGACTGTATTGATGCTGTCTATTTGCATATTTGTTTAAGCAATATAAAAATCACTTCAACGAAATCCTGCTTGTTTGTCCAGGATCTGGCTGACCAATACCATTTTGAGTCCTTGCTGCCTAAGTAAATAGAAAGAAAACATTAATACTTGAACTGTGTCAGTGTGCCATTACTGTGGTATTCTATTAATTACATTGCCAGGTGTGCCAGAGGGGCTGTGGTCATTCCTGGGGTTGAGAGGCAGAGTAACGGACTAAACCAATTTAAGCAGCTCCTTCGGAGGCATCTAAAGTGTACATTTCTTACGCAGTGCTAAGCAATAAGTTCACTCTAAAATATATTAGACCCCAAGAACAAGAATGTAAAATATTTGTAATTGTAATATATTGAAGCTTGCCAGTCATTAAAGGCGAGAGCTGGATCAGTTACTTTTTTTAAGCTTAGTTTCTGCGTCCAAAAAAACCCAAAAAACCTGTTGATTCTTTGAGAAATCCAGGGTCCTTGTAATCTTTGGTCCAGTGAACTGAAATGGTTATTGGCCTTCCCAGTTCTCTTCTTTGAACTACAGAATGCTCACCCCCATGTCGTGGAGAGGGGGAGTTGTACTAATTCAGGGCGACAATGATGGTCCTCCATAGATACAGTGCAGTAAATAAGTGTTGTCACCGTGGGAGAAGAACTGTGTTACTAGAAGGGTTACCAGGTAAACATAAAGAGATAAAAAAAAAATATTCAGTGGCTGCATTAGTTTTCTTTTTTTTTTTCAGTCTAAGGACTGAATACAGCAGGAGAACTGAGGCTACTTTACAGTGTTAAGACTGAGCAAAGGGGCATAGCATAGGATTGAAAAGATGGGTTCTCACTGCTGATCCATCAGATGTCCTACTAAATCTGAGGTATCAGTTGTGGGTGACCAAGAATCAAATTAGTTAGCTTATAAGATACATTTCCCACTCATACTGTAGCTCCTACCAATATCTGTGTAGATTCATATGTTATATACAGTATTTGTAGTGGGTTATGCAAGATGAGTATCGAGACTGCTTTGCATATTAGAATGTGAAAACGTTTAAAAGCTGCAAAATGAAATATAATTTAACTTATTCCTTACATGTGCAATTTGCTCATTGACTGAATGCTAATTGCAAGAACCATGACATTGACATAGGAAATGTACTTGTAATAATAAACATCTAGTGGATGGTAACTGAAGCATATGACAATACCCTATTATTAATTTGTCAACGCAAAGTACTATTATTCAGTACAAGTGATAGAAGCCAGACCCTTTCTGTCAACCTGACAATATTTCATGTTATGTTTGGTCAAAGGTTTTGTCTTTTACTGGCATTTTTAGCTACACACATTGAACCAGCATTAAAAAAATAGATATAAAGAGCCTAATTGCAATGTGGCTGGCTCTTAGGGCAGTCGCTTTAGATCTGAGGGGAAGATCTGAAATGAGGGGAAGCTCTGCTGATTTTATCATCCAATCACGTGCAAGCTAAAATGCTGTTTTTCATTTTCTTTGCATGTCCCCCTCAGATCTACAGCGACTGCACTTCCAAGTGCACTTTCAAGTGCGCTTGCAGTGCAAAGTGGATTTGCCTTTAGTAAATAACCCCCAAAGTGTCACTCTTCAAAGGTTTGATATTATAAAGCAGATCAATATTCTATTATACAATTATAAATTGTATTGATTATCATTCTTGCCTTGTTATACCTATACAACTTTAGTACATACCTTTCTATGATTCCCACAGAAATTCTTGTATCCAAATGCTACCTATTTTTTGCAGATGATTGTGATGCAACTAGCTTAGTAATATTAGACTGACTGGCCTTTAAAAAGGACCACTACTCTTATCCTTGTAGATTTTTCCAGCATGCACAAGGTGGTTGGCACTCCTGCAGCCATGTTACATGTTAGCTGAGTGGTTCACCATGTGCAAAAAACTAGCTGAATGCCCTGCAGATCCCACAGGTGCTAAGTAGGGATGAGCTTCGTGTTCGAGTCCAACCCATGTTCGACTCGAACATCGTCTGTTCGGTCGTTCGCGAATTGCGAACGATATGGACCGTACGCGCCAAATGCACCATAATTCACTGCGGCATCGCAGTGCATTGCTGGCTGATGATTGGCCAAGCATGCACTATGACCCGCATGCTTGGCCAATCACAGCGCCGTCTGTACAGAGAGCTGTAATTGGCCAAAGCCAGGGTGGCTTTGACCAATTATGGCTCAGGGGGTTTAGTACACGCCCCACACTATATAAGGCCGCCTGCACGGCGGCCCTGTGTAGTGTGTTCCGACGTTGAGAGACAGAGAGACAGTGTCATTTGATTTAAGTTATAGATAGATTAGGCAGGACAGTCAGTCAGTCAGTTAGCTGCACTTACAGTGTATTGTGTATATATATGCATCCCAGGTGTTATATATGTATGTATATATATATATATATATATATATATATATATATATATACACATACATACACACACTGAATTCAGTTTAGCTAGATTTGTTCTTGTTATTCTATTCCTACTGACAGGCAGGCAGGTGTTGTTACAGTATTTACAGCTACCTGAAGAAAATTGCTGGTGTTCTTCTGATCCTATTAGTACCACAGTGTTCAGCTAAAGCTACCTGTAGAAGATTGGTGGTGTTTTTCTGATCCTATCACTACCGCAGGCAGCTACATTATTTACACGTTAGTGTAGTGCGACCTCTGCACAGTGTTCAGCTAAAGCTACCTGTAGAAGATTGGTGGTGTTTTTCTGATCCTATCACTACCGCAGGCAGCTACATTATTTACAATTTAGTGTAGTGCGACCTCTGCACAGTGTTCAGCTAAAGCTACAAGTTAGTGTAGTGCGACCTCTGCACAATGTTCAGCTAAAGCTACAAGTTAGTGTAGTGTGACCTCTGCACAGTGTTCAGCTAAAGCTACCTGTAGAAGGTTGGTGGTGTTTTTCTGATCCTATCACTACCGCAGGCAGCTACATTATTTAAAAGTTAGTGTAGTGCGTCCTCTGCACAATGTTCAGCTAAAGCTACGAGTTAGTGTAGTGCGACCTCTGCACAGTGTTCAGCTAAAGCTACAAGTTAGTGTAGTGCGACCTCTGCACAGTGTTCAGCTAAAGCTACAAGTTAGTGTAGTGCGACCTCTGCACAGTGTTCAGCTAAAGCTACCTGTAGAAGGTTGGTGGTGTTTTCCTGATCCTATCACTACTGCAGGCAGCTACATTATTTAAAAGTTAGTGTAGTGCGTCCTCTGCACAGTGTTCAGCTAAAGCTACGGGTTAGTGTAGTGCGACCTCTGCACAGTGTTCAGCTAAAGATACAAGTTAGTGTAGTGCGACCTCTGCACAGTGTTCAGCTAAAGCTACCTGTAGAAGGTTGGTGGTGTTTTCCTGATCCTATCATACCGCAGGCAGCTACATTATTTAAACATTAGTGTAGTGCACAGTGCACAGTCCTCTGCACAGTGTTCAGCTAAAGCTACAAGTTAGGGTAGTGCGACCTCTACACAGTGTTCAGCTAAAGCTACCTGTAGAAGGTTGGTGGTGTTTTCCTGATCCTATCACTACCGCAGGCAGCTACATTATTTACATGTTAGTGTAGTGCGACCTCTGCACAGTGTTCAGCTAAAGCTATCTGTAGAAGGTTGGTGGTGTTTTCCTGATCCTATCACTACCGCAGGCAGCTACATTATTTAAACGTTAGTGTAGTGTGTCCTCTGCACAGTGTTCAGCTAAAGCTACCTGTAGTAGATTGGTGGCGTTTTCCTGATCCTATCACTACTGCAGGCAGCTACATTATTTACACGTTAGTGAGGTGCAACCTCTAAACAGTGTTCAGCTAAAGCTACCTGTAAAAGGTTGGTGGTGTTTTCCTGATCCTATCACTACGGTAGGCAGCTGCATTATTTAAACGTTAGTGTAGTGCGTCCTCTGCACAGTGTTCAGCTGCCAACCCGACCTCTTCCCTCAGCTCAATGGAATCAGTCACTCCTTCCCTAGCCCCACCATGTCCTCCTGAGGAGTCCCCCCAACTGTTTGAACGCAGTGTTAGGTACATGCTCCAGGAGGATGCCCAGTGTTTTGAAGGCTCCGATGATGGTACTCAGCTAGAGGAAGGCAGTAACATGAGCCCAGAGGGAGGGGGTGCCCAAGAAGGACAGCAATCTGGCAGTCATGTTGCCCCTGCTGCAGCATACTGCCAGGTTTGCTCCAGTGATGAGGAGGGAGGGGATGATGAGGTCACTGACTCCATGTGGGTGCCTGATAGGAGAGAGGAGGAGGAGGTGGCACATCACCAACGAGGCAGGATGCCCTCCAGGGGCCAGCTTAAGGGCAGCACACTGACTGCATCACACCGCAAAGCTCCGCATGTGCACTGCTGTCTCTGCGCGTTATTCCAAAACATCTTTGGTGTGGGCCTTTCTTGAGACGAGTGTATCAGATCGCACCGCTGCTATTTGCAACATATGTCTCAAGCGTATCTCGCGTGGCCAAATCATCTCCCACTTGGGCACCACATGCTTGACCAGACATATGTTGACCTGCCATGCAGTTCATTGGCAAGCGTACCTAAAAGACCCACACCAAAGGACAAAGAGGACCTCTCGTTGCTCCTCATCAGCTAAGATCTCCAACCCCACTATACCTTCAGTCCTCTCTGAGACCTGCACTGAGAGGAATGAAGGTGTAGAATTAGGTGTGTCATAGCCAAGTACTTGTGGGCAATCTGCTATCGGTACACCGACGTCAGATTATACCAGGCAGATTTCCCTGCCCCCGCTGCTGCACCACCGAAAGAAATTCGCTCCCAGCCATCCACATGCCCAGCGGTTGAATGCTAGCTTGGAAAAATTGCTAGCACTTCAACTGCTACCTTTTCAGTTGGTAGACTCTGCCCCTTTCCGTGAGTTTGTGGAATGTGTGGTTCCTCAGTGGCAGGTACCCAAACGCCACTTTTTCTCACGGAAGGCGATTCCGGTTCTCTACCGGCATGTGGAAGGCAATTTCCATGCCTCGCTGGACAGGGCGGTCAGCGGGAAGGTGCATATTACCGCTGACTCATGGTCCAGCAGGCATGGACAGGGACGTTACCTAAGTTTCACAGCGCATTGGGTGACTCTGCTGACAGCTGGGAAGGATGCAGGACAAGGTGCAGTAGTGTTGGAGGTTGTTCCGCCACCACGCCTCCAAAATGCTACTACTGGTGATTCTGACACACCTCTCTCCTCCACCCCCTCCTCTTCTTCTTCCTCCATGGCCTCTTCCTGTGCTTTGTCCTCGGAACCAGTGGTGCTCTGTAGGCGTTCAAGGGGCTATGCAACTACACAGGCCAAAAGATGCCATGTGGTGCTTAAGCTGGTGTGCTTGGGGAACAGGAGCCACACTGGGGCAGAGGTTCTGTCAGCTCTGCAGGGACAGGTTCAGAGGTGGTTGATGCCATGCCAACTTAAGGCAGGAATGATGGTTTGCAACAATGGCACCAACCTCCTCTCTGCCCTCCAACAGGGACAAATGACCCATGTGCCCTGTTTGGCTCACGTCCTTAACTTGGTGGTGCAGCTGCTCTTGGGAAGGTACCCGGGCTTACAGGATGTCCTGAGGCAGGCCAGGAAAGTCTGTGTGCATTTCCACAGGTCATATAATGCCAGTGCTCAACTGGCTGACCTCCAAAAGGAATTTAACCTGCCCAAGAACCGCCTAATCTGTGACATGCCCACCAGGTGGAACTCAACGTTGGCCATGATGCAGCGGCTGCACACGCAGCAGAGGGCCATCAATGAGTACTTGTGCGACTATGGCACCAGGACAGGGTCAGGAGAGCTTGTTTTTTTTCCCCACACCAGAGGGCCATGATCAGGGATTCATGCACTGTCCTGTCACCATTTGAGGAGGCCACGAGGATGGTGAGCAGTGACAGTGCATGCATCAGTGACATTGTCCACCTGTTGGAGCACACGCTGCGTGGAATAATGGACAGGGCACTTGAGACAGAACAGAGGCAGGAAGAGGAGGACTTCCTTAGCTCTCAAAGCCCCCTTTATCCAGACAGTGTTCCTGCATGCCCGCCGATCACACAGGAAGAGGACGAGGAGCAGGAGGAGGAGGAGGAGGAAGAGGAGGATTGTGTCAGCATGGAGGTAGAGTCTAGCACTCAGCATCAGCAGCAGTCTTTAAGGGATCATTTACAGTCCCAAGAAACCCATGGACTTGTACGTGGCTAGGAGGAGGTGGCTGTGGATCATGTCGTCATTAGTTAACCAGAGGACTCCGGACCGAATGCCTCAGCAAACCTACGCTGCATGGCCTCCCTGATCCTGCAAAGCCTGCGGAAGGATCCTCGTATTTGTGGTATCAAGGAGAGGGATCAATACTGGCTGGCAATCCTCCTTGAGCCACATTACAAGGGTAAGGTTGTGGACCTTATCTTGCTGTCGCAGATAGAGCAGAGGATGAAACAACTTTGGGAGGCCTTGCAGAAAGGTCTGTGCAACGTGTTCCCAGAGACTGGGAGGTTACAAACTCCTGTTCCTGGACAACGCGTTGCTGAGGCTTCGGTCAGTCAAAGAAGGAGCGGTGGAGAAGGTGGCTGTCTGACCGATGCGTTCAGACAGTTTTTTAGTCCACTGCCCCAAGGTATGATCGGTTCCAGCAACCATCGCCAGCGTCTGTTTTACATGGTGCAGGAATACCTAGGGGCAAGATCTGACTTGGACACCTTTCCCACCGAAAATCCTCTGGGTTACTGGGTCTTGAGGATGGATCACTGGCCAGAGCTTGCACAGTATGCAATTGAGCTACTGGCCTGTCCTGCATCCAGCGTTCTTTAGGAACGCACATTCAGTGCTGCTGGAGGTTTTGTAACCGATCACAGGGTGCGCCTGTCCACCGACTCGGTCGATCGACTGACCTTCATCAAAATGAATCAGTCTTGGATCACCACCAGCTACCAAGCACCTGCAAAATATTTTTTTGTGAGGGCTTACAGTGTTGTGGCAACACCAACACCTAAGGCCACAATTTCTGCAGAGTATATAGGGCAGGCCCCTACTTTCAAACATCCAACTTACAAACAACCCCTACTTGCAAACAGAAGGAGACAACAGGAAGTGAGATTAAATCTAACCCCTCTCCTATAAGAGTTAATATGGAAAAAACGTGTCTCCTTTCCACTAATGCTTTATCACCAATCCTTGTTTCACTAAAAACCCCAAATTGTTAAAAAACATTTGTCATTGGGACAGAAAGTGAGGTAAAATCTTCTGAAGAGGTGCACAGACAGCAAAACAAATGTCACAGAGGTGATAACCCTTCCCTATGTTTTCCAAGCAGCTTAAAAATAGATTTTTTGGCTGGAGCTATACTTTAAAAATGTACCAGTTCAAAATTACAAACAGATTCTACTTAACAACAAACCTACAGTCCCTGTCTTGTTTGCACCGCCTGTATACTGCTGTTCAGAGGGCCTGGGGCCCCACGCCTTTCCTTTTTTTCATTTGTGTGCGGGGTTCCCCTTAATATCCATACAAGATCCAAAGGGCCTGGTAATGGACTGGGGGGGGGGGTACCCATGCCATTTGTCTCACTGATTTTCATCCATATTACCGGGACCAGACATTACATTAAAGCCGTAAGCAGTTTTAAATGACTTTTATTCCTTTAAAAATGTCATTTTGTGCAGGGACTGTTCTAAGAACGGGAAACACATGCCACTTTACAGGCATACTATAGACACCCCCCAGGTACAATATTTAAAAGGAATATTTCACTTTTTTTTTCACTTTAAGCATCATTAAAATCACTACTCCCGAAAAAACGGCCGTTTTTAAAACTTTTTTTTTCATTAATACATGTCCCCTGGGGCAGGACCCGGGTCCCCAAACCCTTTTTAGGACAATACCATGCAAATTAGCCTTTAAAATTAGCACTTTGAATTTTGAATGTTCGAGTCCCATAGACTTCAATGGGGTTCTAAAGTTCGCGCAAATTTTCTGTCCGTTCGCAGGTTCTGGTGCGAACCGAATCGGGGGGTGTTCGGCTCATCCCTAGTGCTAAGTAATACATTGAGCCAATGGTAGAGGCTCTCCAGTTGAGGATTGGGGAATACAGCAAGTTTAGGGGAAAAAATATCATACTGTTATTTCTTGTATATAATAAGTATTGTATTGTCCTTGTATTATAGAGAAGCCTTGCTCTAAAACTACAGGCAGAATCTATGTGGCTGCTATCATGAGGGGAAAAAAATGATTGTTCTATTGTTTATTGTTACCTAAGATTAGGATGAACTGAACTGCCCTGGGTTTAGTTCAATCAGGGTTCTACAAACTTTAAAGAGGTTTAGATGTCAGACCTAAACCACTATAAAAATCAATGAAAGCTGAGTCTGTGAAATTAAAAATGCCTATTTTATGGGCTAATAGGCAAGTAGGTGTAAAAAAAATAGCATGGGAGGGAGGAGTGGGAACTACCCAGGGGGAACATGTACCAATTCAAAAAAACAATAAAAAAAATCCTATTTGGCCAGGAGTAGTGATTTTTTTTAAATGCTTAACCACTTAAGGACCGCCCACTGCATATATACTGCGCCTGGACAGCCCGATTGCATGAAACGACATACTCGTACATCATTTTGTGCAGGAGACACTGCACGCCGCCGGAGTGTCAAGTGTCCAATTTGTATGTCTCAGTCCCGCTAAAAATCTGATCACCGCTATTACTAGTAAAAAATAATAATAAAAATGCCAAAAATCTATCCCCTATTTTGTAGATGTCAACTTTTTTCGCAAACTAATCAATATACGCTTATTACAATTTTATTTTACCAAAAATATATAGTCTAAATTTATGAATGAATTCTTTTTTTACTCTTTTTATTGGGTATTATAACAAAAAGTAAAAAATATTGTTTTCAAAATTGTCAGTCTTTTTTTTGTTTATAGCGCAAAAAATAAAAACCGCATAGGTGATCATAGTGTCTTGTGAAAAAAAAAAAAGGAAAAAAAATGTAATAAAAAAAAAAAAAAATTTTTAAATTATTACTTTTTTGTTTTTTGTTGCATACTGTCACCAGTCAGTGTCCCTGTTCACTGCCGCACCAGTTATATGATGATGCTATACTGTTCTGGTAACAGTATGTAAAAAAAAAAAAACATTGTGAAATTTTTTTTTCTAAATGTCTTCTTCATTTTATGAAAATTTTTAACAAAAAAATACAACTTTAAAAAACTCACCATATTTGAACCGTCCTGCCATTTCCGGCCTCAAGAAATGAGATGGTCATCAATACATCTGGATTGATCTGTTTTCAGACATACTGTATACTGTATATATACAGTACCATAGTTTGTGGATTATACTGTCAATAATATACACTCATTTGGGTTCTTTTTACCAAAGAAGTGCAGCAGAATACAGTTTTTGTTTATTTATTTTAAAAACCGCAGAGGTGATCAAATACCACCAAAAGTAAGCTCCTTTTGTGGGAAAAAAATGATAAAAATTTCATATGGTTACAGTGTTACATGAACGCACAATTGTCATTTAAAGTGCGACAGCGCTGAAAGCTGAAAATTGTCCTGGGCAGGAAGGGGGTGAATGTGCCCTGCACTGAAGTGAATCTAAAGCCTAAACATGTTTTACCTTAACCACTTCAGCCCCGGAAGGTTTTACCCCCTTTCTGACCAGAGCACTTTTTACAATTTGGCACTGCGTTGCTTTAACTGCTAATTACACGGTCATACAATGCTGTACCCAAACAAAATTTGCGTCCTTTTTTCCCACAAATAGAGCTTTCTTTTGATGGTATTTGATTGCCTCTGCAATTTTTATTTTTTGCGATATAAACGGAAAAAAACAAAAATTTAGAAAAAAAATGATATTTTCTACTTTTTGTTATAAGAAAAATCCAATAAACTCAATTTTAGTCATACATTTAGGCCAAAATGTATTCAGACACATGTCTTTGGTAAAAAAAAAATGTCAATAAGCGTATATTTATTGGTTTGCGCAAAAGTTATAGTGTCTACAAACCAGGGTACATTTTCTGGAGTTTACACAGCTTTTAGTTTATGACTGCCTATCTCATTTCTTGAGGTGCTAAAATGGCAGGGCAGTACAACCCCCCCCCCCCCCCACCAAATGACCCCATTTTGGAAAGTAGATACCCCAAGGAAATTGCTGAGAGGCATGTTGAGCCCATTGAATATTTTTTTTTTTTTTGCCCCAAGTGATTAAATGACAAAAAAAAAATGTTTACAAAAAGTTGTCACTAAATGATATATTGCTCACATATGCCATGATTATATATGGAATTGGATCCCAAAATACATTCTGCTGCTTCTCCTGAGTACGGGGATACCACATGTGGGGGACTTTTAGGGAGCCTATCTGCGTACGGGGCCCCGAAATCCAAGCACCGCCTTCATGATTTCTTATGCCGCGTACACACGAGCGGACTTTCTATCCTACTTGGTCCGGCACACTTTCCGACGGACTTTGTCCGCCAGGTGCGCCGGACTTTAAAACGAACGGACTTGCCCACACACGCCGGGATTTTCCGGCGGGCTAAGTCTGCCCGTCTTTCCGACGGACTTTCGCCGGAGTTCCGGCGGACTTTCAGAATGAACGGACTTGCCCACACACGGACAAGTCCGTTCATTTTGAACGTGACTCAGGTGCGACGGGACTAGAGAAGGATGTCAATCTTGCCGCTTTTATCGGCGAGATTGACACCTTGCTAGCCCCGTCGCGGGGCATACCAGGCCCTTAGGTCTGGTATGGATTATAAAGGGGAACCCCGCTACGCCGAAAAAACGGCGTGGGGTCCCCCTAAAATCCATACCAGACCCCGATCCGAGCACGCAGCCTGGCCGGTCAGGAAAGGGGGTGGGGACGAGCGAGCGCCCCCCCCCTCCTGAACCGTACCAGGCCGCATGCCCTCAACATGGGGGGTGGGTGCTTTGGGGGAGGGGGGCGCCCTGCGCCCCCCCCCCAAAGCACCTTGTCCCCATGTTGATGAGGACAAGGGCCTCTTCCCGACAACCCTGGCCGTTGGTTGTCGGGGTCTGCGGGCGGGGGCTTATCGGAATCTGGGAGCCCCCTTTAATAAGGGGGCCCCCAGATCCCGGCCCCCCACCCTATGTAAATGAGTATGGGGTACATGGTACCCCTACCCATTTACCTAGGAAAAAAGTGTAAGTAATAAAACACACTACACAGGTTTTTAAAATATTTTATTAAACAGCTCCGGGGGGGGATCTTCCTCCGGCTTCGGGGGTCTTCTTCCGGCTTCGGGGGTCCCTCCGCTTCATCTTCTCCCGGCGTCCGGTTGGTTCTTCTCCGCTCTCCGGCCTCTTCTCCCGGTGTCGCAGGTCTTCGGCCGGCCCCTCCGCTCTCTTCATGTAGCTCTATTGCGAGCGGAGGTCCGGACTTCTGGGCTTCTTGGCTTCTCTTCTCTTCTCTTCCCCCAGATGTTGACACGACGCTCTCTCCGGCTGGACTGGTCTCTGAGGGCTGCGTTGTGACTTATATAGGCGGAGACCCCGCCCCCATATGATGTCACAGTCCCTGGGCATGCTGGGACTGTGACGTTTTAGGGGGCGTGGTCGAGAGAGCGTCGTGTCAACATCTGGGGGAAGAGAAGAGAAGAGAAGCCAAGAAGCCAAGAAGCCCAGAAGTCCGGACCTCCGCTCGCAATAGAGCTACATGAAGAGAGCGGAGGGGCCGGCCGAAGACCTGCGACACCGGGAGAAGAGGCCGGAGAGCGGAGAAGAACCAACCGGACGCCGGGAGAAGATGAAGCGGAGGGACCCCCGAAGCCGGAAGAAGACCCCCGAAGCCGGAGGAAGATCCCCCCCCGGAGCTGTTTAATAAAATATTTTAAAAACCTGTGTAGTGTGTTTTATTACTTACACTTTTTTCCTAGGTAAATGGGTAGGGGTACCATGTACCCCATACTCATTTACATAGGGTGGGGGGCCGGGATCTGGGGGCCCCCTTATTAAAGGGGGCTCCCAGATTCCGATAAGCCCCCGCCCGCAGACCCCGACAACCAACGGCCAGGGTTGTCGGGAAGAGGCCCTTGTCCTCATCAACATGGGGACAAGGTGCTTTGGGGGGGGGGGCGCAGGGCGCCCCCCTCCCCCAAAGCACCCACCCCCCATGTTGAGGGCATGCGGCCTGGTACGGTTCAGGAGGGGGGGGGGGCGCTCGCTCGTCCCCACCCCCTTTCCTGACCGGCCAGGCTGCGTGCTCGGATCGGGGTCTGGTATGGATTTTAGGGGGACCCCACGCCGTTTTTTCGGCGTAGCGGGGTTCCCCTTTATAATCCATACCAGACCTAAGGGCCTGGTATGCCCCGCGCTCGCCGCAATAGGAAGATTTGTTTTTCCTATTGCAGCGAGCGCGAGATGCAATACCATCCCCTCGTGTCGTATTTGGTCCGTCGGACCAGCCTACACACGAGCGGGCTTTCCGTCGGACCAGCACACACACGAGCGGACTTTCCGCCCGAAACTGAGTCCGACGGAAAGATTTCAAACATGTTTAAAATCTAGGTCCGGCGGGCTTTTGGGAAGAAGTCCGCCGGAAAAGTCCGCCGCCGCCCACACACGGGCGGATTGTCCGGCACACTCTGGTCCGCCGGACCAAGTATGCCGGAAAGTCCGACCGTGTGTACGCGGCATAAGAGCGTACATTTTTTATTTCACTCCTCACTAACTATCACAGTTTTGAAGGCCATAAAATGCCCAGATGGCACAAACTCCCCCCCCAAATGACCCCAATTTGGAAAGTAGACACCCCAAGATATTTGCTGAGAGGCATGGTGAGTATTTTGCAGCTCTCATTTGTTTTTGAAAATGAAGAAAGAAAAGAATGTTTTTTTTCTTTTTTCAATTTTCAAAACTTTGTGACAAAAAGCGAGGTCTGCAAAATACTCACCATACCTCTCAGTAAATAGCTTGGGGTGTCTACTTTCCAAAATGGGGTCATGGGGGGGGGGGGTTGTGCCATCTGGGCATTCCATGGCCTCCGAAACCGTGATAGGCAGTGAGGAGTGGAAGCCTGAAGGCGGTGCTTGGTTTTCGGGGTCCCGTACGCGGCTAGGCTCCCAAAAAGTCTATCATATGTGGTATCCCCATACTCAGGAGAAGCAACAGAATGTATTTTGGGGTGTAATTTCACATATGCCCGTGGCATGTTTAAGAAATATATCATTTAGTGACAATTTGCAAAAAAAAAAATAAAAATTGTCTTTTTCCCGCAACTTGTGTCACAATATAAAATATTCCATGGACTCAACATGCCTCTCAGCAAATAGATTGGGGTGTCTACTTTCCAAAATCGGGTCATGGGGGGGTGTGAACTGTCCTGGCATTTTATGCACAACATTTAGAAGCTTATGTCACTCTTCTATCCACTTAGAGACAAAGCCCTTTCTGACACTTTGTTTACATGAAAAAATATATATATATTTTTTTTTGCAAGAAAATTACTTTGAACCCCAAAACATTATATATTTTTTAAAACAAAGGCCCTACAGATTAGTGTTTCTTTTTTTTTTTCACACAGTATTTGCACAGCGATTTTTCAAATGCATTTTTTTGTGAAAAAACACACTTTTTTAAATTTTAATGCACACTATATTGCCCAAATGTTTGATGAAATAAAAAAGATGATCTTAGGCCGAGTACATGGATATCAAACATGACATGCTTTAAAATTGCACACAAACGTGCAATGGCGACAAACTACATACATTTTTAAAAGCCTTTACAGGTTACCACTTTAGATTTACAGAGAAGGTCTACTGCTAAAATCACTGCCCTCGATCTGACCTTCGCGGTGATACCTCACATCCATGGTGCAATTGCTGTTTACATTTGACGCCAGACCGACACTTGCGTTTGCCTTTGCGCGAGAGCAGGGGGCACAGGGGTGCTTTTTTTATTTATTTATTTTTGCTTATTTATCTTATTTTTAAACTGTCCCTTTAATTTTTTTAATCATTTTATTGTTATCTCAGGGAATGTAAATATCCCCTATGATAGCAATAGGTAGTGACAGGTACTCTTTTTTGAAAAAAATGGGGTCTATTAGACCCTAGATCTCTCCTCTGCCCTCAAAGCTTCTGATCACACCAAGATCGGTGTATCGGTGTGAAATTTCCCAATTTCCCAATGGCGCTGTTTACATCTGGCGAAATCTAAGTCATGAAATGCTTGTAGCTTCTGGTTTCTTAGGCCATAGCGATGATTGGAGTCATTCTTGTCTCTGATCAGCTCTATGGTCAGCTGGCAGAACCACCGGCTTCATTCTCAGGTTCCCTGTTGGGACAGGAGAGCCAGAGAAAACCATGGAAGATGGTGGGGGGGGAACATTCCCTCCCACTGCTTGTAAAAGCAGTCTAGAGGCTAATTAGCTGCTAGGATTGCTTTTACACGAAAGCCGACCGCTGGCTGAAAAGAATGATACCAATATGATACCTAAACCTGCAAGCATCATTCTGGTATAACCACTCAAAGTCCAGCAACATACCAGTACGTTGCTGGTCCTTGTTGGGCATATATTGTAATTTTTTTTTCCATGCAGCCTGTGGGCTGAACGAAAAAAAGAGATTGATCGGTGGGTATGCCCACCATTAGAATACCTCCCTTCATCCACCAACTTCTAGTGATGGGCATACATGCACCATTTATATATGCCGAAGCATGGGGCATCCGCCCCAAACGTTAGAAGCAAATCATTCCTCCACCCCTGCTGCCCCATGCTTCGGCATATATGCTCTTTTTTTTAACTGTGGTGGTGAAATTACCTCCTACAGCGCTGGAGTCACGGCTTTATGTATTGTGGGAGCAAATGATGTTGCTGTCAAGATAAATAAATCCAAGCTGCAGCTGAATGGCATACCTGAAAACAAAAAAATGGTTAACAATAAAACACAGTAAACAGTAAAGTATACAAAAAAATTGCATACCTGAAAAGCAAACATGATAAAACATAATAATAAAACATTGCAGAATAGAATACAGTAAAAAAGAGCAGAACAATAGAGAGAGAACAATAAAAGGACAACTATATTGTTTCTTTTATTTTATATTTTTTTGTGGGTTTTTTTCTTTTTACACTTTTTTTTGTAACTGTAACTGTTGTAACTGCAACCGTTCCAGGTTCGGGTCTCTCAAAATGCGATGGCTCTTGGGAGACCCTGTGAAAGTGTGCCTAGTCTGTGCAGTGCTGTACCCTACGCTAACACTCAATTAGTGTATGGTAGCGTTCAAAACATTCACCAATGCAAAGACCAGTATTGTCAGGACAGGAGGGACAATAATAGCGGGTGTCACGCCTATATTCGCGCTTGCTGCAGACACGACATCTTCTTTGGTGGGTTCGTTGGGTAGGGGTACTCGGGAGGACATAAGAAAAATACCTCTCATGCAGCCGGCTTACTGCATTTGGATTGGGAAGGTGAGGTGGAGCACCGTCTGGATACAGAAGGGCTCTGATGATCTCTTCCTGGAATTTAAAGATGGATCCAGTCCATCCTGAAGCTCTGTAAAGCACATGAGCATTCAGCAAAGCCAATTGAAATAAATAAACAGACACTTTCTTGTACCAGCGTCTGGCCTTACAGGCAACTAGGTACGGTGCCAACAACTGGTCGTTGAGGTCCACCCCTCCCATATTTTGGTTATATTCGTGGACACAGAGGGGTTTCTCCACAACACCAGTCGCCATAGGAATTTGGACCGTCGTGTCTGCATGAAGGGAGGTAAGAATGAAAACATTCTTATTATCCCTCCACTTCACAGCGAGCAAATTATCACACTTCAAGCAGTCTCTCTCCCCCAGCCAGACGGGAATCTACAAGCCGCTGGGGAAAGCCCCAGCTATTAGATCGCACGGTGCCACATGCTCCAATCTGATGATCAAACAAGTGACTAAAAAGTGGCACGCTCGTGTAATAATTGTCCACGTACAAGTGGTACCTTCCAAATAAGGGTGACACCAAGCCCCACACAATCTTGCCAGAGCTTCCTATGTAGTCAGGGCAGTTTGTCAGCTCTACGTGGCTATCACTTCCCTCGTAAACCATAAAAATACATGTATAGCCTGTGGCCCTGTCACAGAGCTTATACATCTTGACCCCGTATCTGGCACGCTTACTGGGAAGGTACTGTTTGAATGACAAGCGGCCAGAAAACTTAATCAGGGACTCATCAACGCAGACAACTTGATGGGGGGTAAACAAGTCTGCAAAACGTTGGTTGAAGTGGTTTACGAGGGGCCGAATTTTGTAGCGCCGATCATATCCAGGGTCTCCACAAGGATGACAGAGTTCATTGTTGTTAAAATGCATGAACCTCAAGATCTGCTCGTATCGTGCCCTGGCCATGGAGGCAGAGAATACGGGCATATGGTGAATTGGGTCAATGGACCAATACGACTGCAACTCACTCTTTTTAGTTATGCCCATGTTGAGGGATAGGCCCAGAAAGAGCTTAAATTTGGAAACCGTAATTGGTTTCCAATCTCTGGCAAGGGAGGACTGGGGAATAGTGGCGATGTATTGACCAGCATACAAATTGCTTTGGTACACAATAGACCTATAGAGATCTTCGGTGAAAAACAGCAAATAAAAATCAAGTGACGTGAAATCATTTCCATCTGAATGCCGGTGTTGTGTCGATGAGTGCCTCCTATCGAATAATGCCTCCTACGTACTGCGCATGTGCAGTGCATGACGTCACGCCAGCTGATTTCCCGATCAGCTGGCTTGGTGTATCAACTGCACATGCGCAGTTCGTCGGATGCATTTTCCGACGGGAGTCACAGAACACAGTGGAGAGGCACAGTGTAGGACAGGCTAGAGGAGATACTTTGAGCTCCGATTCCCGGGGACCCACTTGGTGAAAACCCACCAAACTTGGCACACTTTTAGGGAACACCCTGGCTGCATGTGGAAAAAATTTCGGGTCCAGAGAACCGAAGGGCAGCCAGTACCGACTCCCGAAAGTGAGCCGCTTGCTTCATTTTTCCGCTGACAGGAAGAGAAAGTGTAGGAGTGTAGGAGAGGCTCGGGAGATATTTTGAGCTCCTGTATCCGGGGACCCGCTGCATGAAAACCCACCAATCTTGGCACACTTATAGGGAAGACCCGTGACTGTAGGTGGAAAAAATTTCGAGTCCAGAGAACCAAAGGACAGCCGGTACCGAATCCCCAAAGTGGGCCACTCGCTTCATTTTTCTGCCTGGGGGAAAAAATTGGCGAATTTGAGCTCCGGTTTCTGGGGACCCACCGGGTCAAATCCCACCAAATTAGGCACACTTGTAGGGGGGGGCCATGGCTATACGTGTAAGAAATTTTGGGTCCAGGGATCTGAAGGAAGGCCAGTACCGACTCCCCAAAGTAGGCCCCTCACTTAACATGGGAGTCTATGGGGAAACCAGGCAAAATTGTGACGGATTTCACTTATCGCTCAACCATTCGACGACCAAATGGGCTAGCGACATCAAACTTGCACCCCTTTTTCCCAGATATCACAGCTACACCTCATAAAAATGTGGAGGTTCGGGGACCTTTTACCGGGGATTTACCGGGGCCACAATGTTGACCGTCTTCACGGTACCGGTGCTCCCTGACCATGGGTTACAAAATTACAAAGCTTGGGGGTGATGTAGAGACACTCTATGGGTACCCCCACACCGAACCGGGGCCCAGTACCCCAACCGGAACCCTCCGGTTACCGGAAAATGGCACTTTGAAACGGTGTAGCTCGGACCCGGTTCACCGGGGAAGGCTCCGGTCGGTCTCATTTGAATATTTCAGGCCTTTTCTACAGAATGGCATCCACTTTCGAGGACCAGTGGACCCCTCACAAAACACCGGCAAAGACGTGCACGGCGCTCTCCAGTTCTATGGGTCTTAAAAATACACAGACACCGGGAGGCTGTGGGGATGCTCTTCAGGTACTCACTGGCCAAGTTTGGGGTCCAGGGAACGTTTGGCGGGCAGGTAGCACCCTAAAAGGTCAACCGGTAGAAACCGCACATTTAACATTGGAGTCTATGGGAAACTTGGGGGGCTGATATTTCCTCGGCTGTTGGGGTTAGGAACACCAAATTTGGCACACTTGTAGGGGAGACGATACACTACATGTGGTCCACATAGGGGTTCCTAGACTCTAGGGTTGGCTCGTAACCATCTCCCAAAGACGGCACACCTAGGGCGGTAAAACCGGTTCTGCTACTCAGAAAATTCAGACTTAGGTTCTGGCGTCTACCGGTTGGATGACTTTGAGGGCTCATATCTCCGGAACCCCAAATTTGGTGTGCCGGCTCATGGGATCTAGATCTACAACATATCCAAAGATGACTCTCCTGGAGCCCAAAAAATGCTTGAGTTTGAAAGTTAGGTCGACACAAAGCATGCATGGTGGATTTCAGAAAAGTCATTTCGGGCACCTTTCGTTCCAGAGACCTCAAATTTGGCCTGCAGCTAGGGGGCCTCTATGAACCCCCAACTACCAAGTTTGAAGTTCCTGTGACCTACGGTTCCGGAGATATGGACCGGTAAAGCGAAAAGTTCATACTGGCCATGGGGCACCAAAGGACCGGTTCCGATCTCGCTGCCCCCTCGGCCTTGGTGGGCACCATGGGTCGGTCCCCTTTGGAAGTCCATATCTCCCCAATACTTTGAGCTAGAGACCCCTAATTTGGCAGGTCGGTACCGGTGGATTTTAGACACAAGATCCGGGTATACCGACACTCCTGCAAGCAACCGTGTGGAAGTTTCTCTCCGATTGAGCCCAAAATACCACCCCAGGAAAGAGGGGACTCGTAGTATGCGTTTTTCAACGGGAGGCAATAATCAACACTACACCGGTGTAACGTTGATTATTGCCTCCTGTCAAAAAATGCCTCCTACGTACTGCGCATGCGCAGTACGTCACATCACTCCAGCTGATTTCCCGATCAGCTGGCGTGACGTATCGACTGCACATGCACAGTTCGTCATATGCATTTTCCGACGGGAGGCAAGCCACGGGGAGCGTGTGGAGGGAGAGTATCTTAAAGAGGGAGTCCCGCGAAAAATTTTTTAAAAGTCAGCAGCTACAAATACTGCAGCTGCTGACTTTTAAAATAAGGACACTCACATGTCCCAGGGTCCAGCGATGTCGGCACCCAAGACTGAATCGTCCCTCGGTCCTCGGGTGCTGCCACCGCCATTCTCTGTAAGGGAATCAGGAAGTGAAGTGTTGCGGCTTCACTTCCTGGTTCCCTACTGCGCATGCGCCAGTCGCGCTGCGCTTCCTTACTGGTCCCCGCTGCCTCTGGGACTTGTGTGTGTCCCAGCAGACAGCACGGGGGGTAGGGACGGGAGGGGGCACAGACTCCCGTGGGAGTCTACGCCGGAAGTAGGTGCAAATACCTGTCTTAGACAGGTATCTGCACCCCCCTCCCCACTGAATGGTGCCAAATGTGTCACCGGAGGGGTCGGGTTCCGAAAAGCAGAGGTTCAATTTTTGTGTGAACCTCCACTTTAAATGTAAGATTCTGCCTCGCTCTCTGTGGCGTGACGTATCGACTGGGCATGCGCAGTTCGTCGTATGCATTTTTTGACGAGAGGCAAGCCACGGGAGCGCGCGGAAAGAGAACACTGACGTAAGAGAGAACTCCACAGGGAACACTGACGTAAGGAAGAACTCTGCAGGGAACACTGACGTAAGGAAGAACCCCGTTGGCTTAATAACGTCAGCGGCAACACCGCATCCAGCCCCGCGCCCAACTCACCCGTAGGCTGCTCTAGAGAAAGGGGGCAAGCGCCATGCATAAGCAGTGTATTTGTCAGGGAAGCTTGGATTGACACAGCGGTGCCAGCGGGAGGGCCAAGGTCTGTGCTTCCAGAGGGGGCGGGGCCCTGAATAGCTATGTATGTGTAAGTGACCTACACTGCAGTTTAAGAAAGCCCATCAGAGATCCCGTTCCCAAGAGCTTGCAATCTATTAAAATGACATACAGTTTATCTATGTTTACTTTTTGTTCTTTTGACAAGTGTGCTTTAGATAGAGCATGTCAAGCCGTAGCTGTGCTCCCTGGGGATATGCTGATCGCCCATCCGTGCTGCTGCTGGAGGGAGCCCAGGTGACCATAAATGAGCCCTACAGACTTGGTCATGGTGAGTGATCAAGTCACCAAGTGGTATATCCCCCCACACCATCCCATACCCCACTCCATCTCCCCTGAGGACTTAGGACCCTCTAGGCAACTCACCTGGGGACTGGGACCCTCTAGGCCACTCACCTGTGGACAGGGACACCCATTTTCCCTGGGGACTGGGACACCTTCTCACCTTCTCACCTGGGGACTAGGACCCCTTCTCACCCGGGAACTGGGATCCTATCTCACCTGGAGACAGGGAACCCACCTCCACTAAGAACAGGAACCTGATCACCCTGTGTGTGCCAACCTCACCGTCCTGCCCGATCGCTCTGTGGAAGGTGGTCTCTGGTCAGCAGAGTCCCCCCCCCTCCCACATCAGACTTACCGGCATTTCCCTTTACATCAGAGTCTGCAGGATTCCCCCTTGCAGTGCAAAGGAACTCAGATGTAAAGAAAAATGATGCAGAGCATGATCTAAAGAGGAACTCTGATGTAAGGGGTTCCTAACTACATCAGAGTCTTTACATCAGTGTTCCCCTTTTCATCAGGGTTCACAAAGTTCCCCCTTGCACTGTAAGATTAAAAGGGATGGAGGCCCAGAGACATGTCCAGGGTACACAGAGGAGGCCTCCGTCCCTTCTAATCTATCTCATGTATCCTCTGTGTACCCTGGACATGTCTCTGGGCCTCCATCCCTTATAATCTATCTCATGTATCCTCTGTGTACCCTAGACATGTCTCTGGGCCTCCATCCCTTATAATCTATCTCATGTATCCTCCGTGTACCCTGGACATGTCTCTGTGCCTTTATTTCTTCTAATCTATCTCATGTATCCTCTGTGTACCCTGGACATGTCTCTGGGCCTCCATCCCTTCTAATCTATCTCATGTATCCTCCGTGTACCCTGGACATGTCTCTGGGCCTCCATCCCTTCTAATCTATCTCATGTATCCTCCGTGTACCCTGGACATGTCTCTGGGCCTCCATCCCTTATAATCTATCTCATGTATCCTCTGTGTACCCTGGACATGTCTCTGGGCCTTCATCCCTTATATACAGTCGTGTAGTGAGAGCACATCCATGTAGGGGAGCACCAAGTGGGTTAAAGTCCTGATAACAGCTGTCACAGGAGGGCCCTCACACAGGACACATGTCAGGCAGGGCGGTGAGGTTGACACACACAGGGTGTTCGGGCAGGACGGTGAGGTTGGCACACACAGGGGCAGGGAGGTGAGTTTGGCACACACAGGGTGATCAGGTTCCTGTTCTTAGTGGAGGTGGGTTCCCTGTCCTCAGGGGAGATGGAGGTCCTGTCCCCAGGTGAGAGAGGATCCCAGTCCCCGGGTGAGAAGGGGTCCCTGTCCCCAGGTGAGAAGGTGTCCCAGTCCCCATGGGAGAAGGGGGTCTCAGTCCCCAGGGAAAATGGGTGTCCCTGTCCACAGGTGAGTGGCCTAGAGGGTCCCAGTCCCCAGGTGAGTGGCCTAGAGGGTCCTAAGTCCTCAGGGGAGATGGAGTGTGGTATGGGATGGTGTGGGGGATATACCACTTGGTGACTTGGTCACTCACCATGACCAAGTCTGTAGGGCTCTCATTTATGGTCACCTGGGCTCCCTCCAGCAGCAGCACGGATGGGCGATCAGCATATCCCCAGGGAGCACAGCTACGGCTTGACATGCTCTATCTAAAGCACACTTGTCAAAAGAACAAAGAGTAAACAGAGATAAACTGTATGTCATTTTAATAGATTGCAAGCTCTTGGGAACGGGATCTCTGATGGGCTTTCTTAAACTGCAGTGTAGGTCACTTACACATACATAGCTATTCAGGGACCGCCCCCCTCTGGAAGCACAGACCTTGGCCCTCCCGCTAGCACCGCTGTGTCAATCCAAGCTTCCCTGACAAATACACTGCTTATGCATGGCGCTTGCCCCCTTTCTCTAGAGCAGCCTAGGGGTGTGTTGGGGGCGGGGCTGGATACGGTGTTGCCGCTGACGTTATTAAGCCAACGGAGTTCTTCCTTACGTCAGTGTTCCCTGCGGAGTTCTCCCTTACATCAGTGTTCCCTGTGGAGTTCTCTCTTACGTCAGTGTTCCCTGTGGAGTTCTCTCTTACGTCAGTGTTCTCTTTCCGCGCACTCCCGTGGCTTGCCTCTCGTCGAAAAATGCATACGACGAACTGTGCATGCCCAGTCGATATGTCACGCCACAGAGAGCGAGGCAGAATCTTACATTTAAAGCGGATGTTCACACAAAAATTGAACCTCCGCTTTTCGGAACCCGACCTCTCCGGTGACACATTTGGCACCATTCAGGGGGGAGGGGGGTGCAGATACCTGTCTAAGACAGGTATTTGCACCTACTTTCAGCGAAGACTCCCACGGGAGTCTAAGCCCCCTCCCCCCGTGCTGTCTGCTGGGACACACACAGGTCCCAGAGGCAGCGGGGACCAGTAAGGAAGCGCAGCGAGACTGGCGCATGCGCAGTAGGGAACCAGGAAATGAAGCCGCAACGCTTCACTTCCTGATTCCCTTACAGAGAATGGCGGTGGCAGCACCCGAGGACCGAGGGACGATTCAGTCTCGGGTGCCGACATCGCTGGACCCTGGGACAGGTAAGTGTCCTTATTTTAAAAGTCAGCAGCTGCAGTATTTGTAGCTGCTGACTTTTAAAAAAATTTTCGCGGGACTCCCTCTTTAAGATTCTCTCCCTCCACATGCTCCCTGTGGCTTGCCTCCCGTCGGAAAATGCATATGACGAACTGTGCATGTGCAGTCGATACGTCACGACAGCTGATCGGGAAATCAGCTGGAGTGATGTGACGTACTGCGCAAGAGAGTCGGTCTACCCGGATCTTGTGTCTAAAATCCACCGGTACCGACCTGCCAAATTTGGGGTCTCTAGCTCAAAGTATGGGGGAGATATGGACTTCCAAAGGGGAACGACCCATGGTGCCCACCAAGGCCGAGGGAGCAGCGAGATCGGAACCGGTCCCTTGGTGCCCCATGGCCAGTATGAACTTTTCGCTTTACCGGTCCATATCTCTGGAACCGTAGGTCACAGGAACTTCAAACTTGGCAGTTGGGGGTTCAAAGAGGCAAAATTTGAGGTCTCTGAAACGAAAGGTGCCCGAAATGACTTTTCTGAAAACGACCATGCATGCTTTGTGTCGACCTAACTTTCAAACTCAAGCATTTTTGGGCTCCAGGAAAGTCATCTTCCGAACCGTTTGAGCTAGGAGTCCAATTTTTGTATATGTTGTAGATCTAGATCTCATGAGTCGGCACACCAAATTTGGGGTTCCGGAGATAGAAGTCCTCAAAGTCATCCGACCGGTAGAGGCCAGAACCTAAGTCCGAATTTTCTGGGTAGCAGAACTGGTTTTACTGCCCTAGGGGTGCTGTCTTTTGGAGACGGTTACGGGCCAACCGTATTGTCTAGGAACCCCAAATTTGGATCACATGTAGTGCATCGTCTCTCCTAGAAGTGTGCCAAGATTGGTGTTCCTAACCCCAACATCTGAGGAAATATTAGCCCCCCAAGTTGACCAAGTTTCCCATAGACTCCAATGTTAAACGTGCGGTTTCTAATGGTTGACCCTTTGGGGTGCCACCGGCCCACCAAACGTTCCCTGGACCCCAAACTTGGCCAGTGAGTACCCGAAGAGCATTCCCACAGCCTCCCAGTATCGGTGTATTTTTAAGACCCATAGAACCAAAGAGCGCTATGCACGTCTTTGCCGGTGTTGTGTGAGGGGGCCACCAGTCTTCGAAAGTCGAGGGGGGTGCCATATGGTGGAAAAGGCTTGAAATATTATAATGAGACCCCCCTGAGCTTTCTAGGGTTAACCGGATCCGAGCTACACCATTTCAAAGTGCCATTTTAAGGTTAACAGAAGGTTCCGGTTGGGGTTCCCGGGCACCGGTTTGGTGTGGGGGTACCCATAGAGTGCTTCTACATCACCCCTAAGTTTTGTAATTTTGTGACCCATGGTCAGGGAGCACCGGTACCGTGAAGACGGTCAACATCGTGGCCCCGGTAAATCCCTGTTAAAAAATTTTTTATGAGGTGCAGCTGTGCTATCTGGGAAGAAGGGGTGCAAGTTAAGTGTTGCTAGCCCATTCGGTCCTCGAATGGTTGAGCGATAAGTGACATTCACCACAATTTGGCCTGATTTTCCTATAGACTCCCATGTAAAGTAAGGGGCCTACTTTGGGGAGTCGGTACTGGCCTTCTTTTGGTTCCCTGGACCCAAAATTTCTTCCACGTGAAAAAAACATGGCTCCCCCCTACAAGTGTGCCAAGTTTAGCGTGATTTGACTTGGTGGGTCCCCTGAAACCGGAGCTCAAACTTGCCCCAATATCGGCAGTTTTTCCCCTAGGCGGCAAAGTGAAGCGAGGGGTGCTGTCTTTGGGAGACGGTTACGGGCCAACCGTAGGGTCTAGGAACCCCAAATTTGGTTCACATGCATCGTCTTCCCTACAAGTGTGCCAAGTTTGGTGTATCTAACCCCAATAGCCGAGGAAATATCATCCCCCTAAATTAACCAAGTTTACCTTAGACTCCAATGTTAAACGTGCGGTCTCTACCGGTTGACCTTTTGGGGTGCTACCGGCCCGGCAAACGTTACCTGGACCCCAAACTTGGCCAGTGAATACCTGAAGAGCATCCACACAGCCTCCCGGTATTGGTGTATTTTTAAGACCCATAGAACCGGAGAGCGCCGCACATGTCTTTGCCAGTGTTTTTTGAGGGGTCCACTGGTCCCCAAAAGTGGAGGGGGTGTCTTTTTGTAGAAAAGGCCTGAAATATTCAAATGAGACCTACCGGAGTCGTCCCCGGTGAACCAGGTCCAAGCTACACCGTTTCAAAGTGACATTTTCCAGTTACCGGAGGGTTCTGGTTGGGGTACTGGGCCCCGGTTCAGTGTGGGGGTACCCATAGAGTGTCTCTACATCACCCCCAAGCTTTGTAATTTTGTGACCCATGGTCAGGGAGCACCAGTACCGTGAAGACAGTCAACATTGTGGCCCTGGTAAAAGGTCCCCGAACCTCAAAATTTTTATGAGGTGCAGCTGTGCTATCTGGGAAAAAGGGGTGCAAGTTTAGTGTCGCTAGCCCATTTGGCCATCGAATGGTTGAGCGATAAGTGAAAGTCGCCGCAATTTGGCCTGATTTTCCCATAGACTCCCATGTTAAGTGAGGGGCCTAATTTGGGGAGTCGGTACCGGCCTTCCTTTGGTTCTCTGGACCCGAAATTTCTTCCACGTGTAGCCATGCCCCCCCCCCCCTACAAGTGTGCCAAGTTTAGCATGATTTGACATGGTGGGTTCCCTGAAACCGGAGCTCAAACTTGCCCCAATATCGGCAGTTTTTCCCCTAGGCAGCAAAGTGAAGCGAGGGGTGCTGTCTTTGAGAGACGGTTACGGGCCAACCATAGGGTCTAGGAACCCCAAATTTGAATCACAAGTAGTGCATCGTCTTCCCTACAAGTGTGCCGAGTTTGGTTTTCCTAACCCCAACAGCCAAGGAAATATCAGCCCCCCCAATTTGACTGAGTTTCCCATAGACTCCAATGTTAAACGTGCGGTTTCTACCGGTTGACCTGTTGGGGTGCCACCGGCCCGCAAAACGTTTCCTGGACCCCAAACTTGGCCAGTGAGTACCTGAAGAGCATCCCCACAGCCTCCTGGTGTCGGTGTATTTTTACGACCCATAGCACTGGAGAGCGCAGCGCACGTCTTTGCCGGTGTTATGTGAGGGGTCCACTGGTCCCCGAAAGTGGAGGGGAGTGCCATTCTGTAGAAAAGGCCTACAATATTCAAATGAGACCTACCGGAGCCTTCCCTGGTGAACCGGGTCTAAGCTACACCGTTTCAAAGTGCCATTTTCCAGTTACCGGAGGGTTCCAGTTGGGGTACCAGGCCCCGGTTCGGTGTGGGGGTACCCATAGAGTGTCTCTACATCACCCCCAAGCTTTGTAACTTTGTGACCCATGGTCAGGGAGCCCCAGTACCGTGAAGATAGTCAACATTGTGGCCCTGGTAAATCCCCAGTAAAAGATCCCCGAACCACAACATTTTTATGAGGTGCAGCTGTGCTATCTGGGGAAAAAGGGGTGCAAGTTTAGTGTCGCTAGCCCATTTGGTCATCGAATGGTTGAGCGATAAGTGAAATTCGCCACAATTTGGCCTGATTTTTCCATAGACTCCTATGTTAAATGAGGGGCCTAATTTGGGGAGTCGGTACCGGCCTTCCTTTGGTTCTCTGGACCCGAAATTTCTTCCACGTGTAGCCATGGCCCCCCCCCTACAAGTGTGCCAAGTTTAGTGTGATTTGACTAGGTGGGTCCCCTGAAACCGGAGCTCAAACTTGCCCCAATATCGGCAGTTTTTCCCGTAGGCGGCAAAGTGAAGCGAGGGGTGCTGTCTTTGAGAGACGGTTACGGGCCAACTGTATAGTCTAGGAACCCCAAATTTGAATCACAAGTAGTGCATCATTGTCCCTACAAGTGTGCCAAGTTTGGTGTTCCTAACCCCAATAGCCAAGGAAATATCAGCCCCCCAATTTGACTGAGTTTCCCATAGACTCCAATGTTAAACGTGCGGTTTCTAATGGTTGACCTTTTGGGGTGCCACCGGCCTGCCAAACGTTCCCTGGACCCCTAACTTGGCCAGTGAGTACCCGAAGAGCATCCCCACAGCTTCCCAGTGTCGCTGTATTTTTACGTCCCACAGAACCAGAGAACACCACGCACGTCTTTGCCGGTGTTGTGTGAGGGGGCCACCAGTCCCCGAAAGTCAATGGGGGTGCCATACGGTGAAAAAGGCTTGACATATTATAATGAGACCCCCCTGAGCATTCTACGGTTAACCGGATCCGAGCTACACTGTTTCAAAGTGCCATTTTCCAGTTACCGGAAGGTTCTGGTTGGGGTACCGGGCACCGGTTTTGTGTGGGGGTACCCATAGAGTGCTTCTACATCACCCCCAAGTTTTGTAATTTTGTGACCGATGGTCAGGGAGCACCGGTACCGTGAAGACGGTCAACATTGTGGCCACGGTAAAGGGTTCCCGAACCTCCAAACTTTTAGGAGGTGTAGCTGTGATGTCTGGGGAAAAGGGGTGCAAGTTTGGTGTCGCTAGCCCATTTGGTCTTCGAATGGTTTAGCGATAAGTCAAATCCGCCACAATTTGGCCTGGTTTTCCCATAGACTGCCATGTTAAGTGAGGGGCCTATTTTGGGGAGTCGGTACCGGCCTTCCTTCAGTTCCCTGGACCGGAAATTTTTTGCAATTGTAGCCATGGCTCTCTCCTACAAGTGTGCCCAGTTTAGTGTTATTTGACTCAGTGGGTCCCCGGAAACCGGAGCTCAAAGTCGCCCCAATATCGGCAGTTTTTCCCCTAGCTGGCAAAGTGAAGCGAGGGGTGCTATCTTTGAGAGAAGGTTACGGGCCAACCGTAGTGTCTAGAAACCCCACATTTGAATCAAATATAGTGCATTGTCTCCCCTACAAGTGTGCTTGGTGTTCCTAACCCCAACATCCAAGGAAATATCAGCCCCCCAATTTGACTGAGTTTCCCATAGACTCCAATGTTAAACGTGCGGTTTCTACCGGTTGACCTTTTGGGGTGCCACTGGCACGCCAAACTTTCCCTGGACCCCAAACTTGGCCAGTCAGTACCTGAAGAACATCCCCAAAGCCTCCCAGTGTCGGTGTATTTTTAAGACCCATAGAACCAGAGAGTGCCACGCACGTATTTGCCGGTGTTTTGTGAGGGGTCCACCAGTCCCTGAAAGTCGAGGGGGGTGCCATTCTGTACAAAAGGCCTGATATATTCAAATATGACCTACCAAAGCCTTCCCTGGTGAACCGGCTCTGAGCTACACCGTTTCAAAGTGCCGTTTTCCGGTTACCGGAGGCTTCCGGTTGGGATACCGGGCCCGGGTTTGGTGTGGGGGTACCCATAGAGTGCTTCTACATCACCCCCAAGCTTTGTAATTTTGTGACCCACAGTCAGGGAGCACCAGTACCGTGAAGACGGTCAATATTTTGGCCCCGGTAAACCCCCGGTAAAAGGTCCCAAACCTCCAAATTTTTATGAGGTGTAGCTGTGATATCTGGGAAAAAGGGGTGCAAGTTTGGCTTCGCTAGCTCGTTCGGTCGTCGAATGGTTGAGCGTTAAGTGAAATCCGCCACAATTTGGCCTGGTTCCCCTATAGACTCCTATGTTAGGTGAGGGGCCTATTTTGGGGAGTCGGTACCGGCCTTCCTTCGGTTCCCTGGACCCGAAATTTCTTGCACGTATAGCCATGGCTCTCCACTACAAGTTTGGGATCCAGGGAACGTTTGGCGGGCCGGTGGCACCCCAAAAGGTCAACTGGTAGAAACCGCACGTTTAACATTGGAATCTATGGTAAACTCAAATTGCAGGGCTGATATTTCCTTGGCTGTTGGGGTTAGGAATACCAAACTTGGCACACTTGTAGGGAAGACGATGCACTACTTGTGATTAAAATTTGGGGTTCCTAGACCCTACGGTTGGTCCGTAACCATCTCCCAAAGACAGCACCCCTCGCTACACTTTGCCGCCTAGGGGAAAAACTGCCGATATTGGGGCGACTTTGAGCTCCGGTTTCTGGGGACTCACCAGGTCAAATCACACCAAGCTTGGCACATTTGTAGTGGAGAGCCATAGCTATATGTGCAAGAAATTTTGGGTCCAGAGAACCAAAGGAAGGCCAGTACCGACTCCCCAAAGTAGGCCCCTCACTTAACATGGGAGTCTATGGGAAAATCAAGCCAAATTGTGGCGAATTTCACTTATCGCTCAACCATTCAACGGCCGAATGAGCTAGCGACACCAAACTTGCACCCCTTTTTCCCAGATATCACAGCTACACCTCATTAAATTTTGGAGATTCGGGGACCTTTTACCGGGGGTTTACCGGGGCCAAAATGTTGACCATCTTCACAGTACCGGTGCTCCCTGACCATGGGTCACAAAATTACAAAACTTGGGGGTGATTTAGAAGCACTCCATGGGTAACCCCACACCAAACTGGGGCCCAGTACCCCAACCGGAACCTTCCGGTAACCGGAAAATGGCACTTTGAAACAGAGTAGCTCGGATCTGGTTAACCCTAAAAAGCTCAGGGGGGTCTCATTATAATACTTCAAGCCTTTTCCACCGTATGGCACCCCCTCGACTTTCGGGGACCGGTGGCCCCCTCACACAACACCGGCAAAGAGGTGCGTGGCGCTCTCCGGTTCTATGGGTTTTAAAAATACAGCGACATGGGGAGGCTGTGGGGCTGCTCTTCAGGTACTCGCTGGCCAAGTTTGGGGTCCAGGGAACGTTTGGCGGGCTGGTGGCACCCCAAAAGGTCAACCGGTAGAAATCGCACGTTTAACATTGGAGTCTATGGGAAACTCAGTCAAATTGGGGGGGCTAATATTTCCTCAGGTGTTGGGGTTAGGAACACCAATCTTGGCACACTTTTAGGGAAGACGATGCACTATTTATGATTCAAATTTGGGGTTCCTAGATCCTACGGTTGGCCCGTAACCATCTCCCAAAGACAGCACCCCTCGCTTCACTTTGCCGCCTAGGGCAAAAACTGCCGATATTGGGGCAAGTTTGAGCTCCGGTTTCAGAGGACCCACCTAGTCAAATCACACTAAACTTGGCACACTTGTAGGGGGGGGGGCCATGGCTACACGTGGAAGAAATTTCAGGTCCAGCGAACCAAAGGAAGGCCGGTATCGACTCCCAAATTAGGCCCCTCACTTAACATGGGAGTCTATGGGAAAATCAGGCCAAATTGTGGCGAATTTCACTTATCGCTCAACCATTCGACGACCAAATGAGCTAGCGACACCAAACTTGCACCCCTTTTTCCCAGAAATCACAGCTACACTTCATAAAATTTTGGAGGTTTGGGGACCTTTTACCGGGGGGTTTACCAGGGCCAAAATGTTGACCATCTTCACAGTACCGGTGCTCCCTAAACCATGGTTCACAAAATTACAAAACTTGGGGGGGATGTAGAAGCACTCTATGGGTACCCCCACACTGAACCGGGGCCCGGTACCCCAATTGGAACCCTCTGGTTACCGGAAAATGGCATTTTGAAATGGTGTAGCTTGGACCCGGTTCACCAGGGAAGGCTCCCATGGGTCTCATTTGAATATTTCAGGCCTTTTCTACAGAATGGCACCCCCCTCGACTTTCGGGGACCTGTGGACCCCTCACAAAATACCGGCAAAGACGTGCGTGGCACTCTCTGGTTCTATGGGTCTTAAAAATACATAGACACTGGGAGGCTTTGGGGATGCTCTTCGGGTACTCACTGGCCAAATTTGGGGTCCAGGGAACGTTTGGCAGACCGGTGGAACCCCAAAAGGTCAACCGGTAGAAACCGCACGTTTAACATTGGAGTCTATGGGAAACTCAGTCAAATTGGGGGGCTGATATTTCCTTGGCTGTTTGGGCTAGGAACACCAAGCTTGGCACACTTGTAGGGAAGACGATGCACTACTTGTGATTCAAATTTGGGGTTCCTAGACCGTACGCTTGGCCTGTAATCGTCTCCCAAAGACAGCACACCTCGCTTCACTTTGCCGCCTAGGGGAAAAACTGCCGATATTGGGGCAAGTTTGAGCTCCGGTTTCAGGGGACCCACCTAGTCAAATCACACTAAACTTGGCACACTTGTAGGGGGGGGCCATGGCTACACGTGGAAGAAATTTCGGGTCCAGAGAACCAAAGGAAGGCCGGTATCGACTCCCAAATTAGGCCCCTCACTTAACATGGGAGTCTATGGGAAAATCAGGCCAAATTGTGGCGAATTTCACTTATCGCTCAACCATTCGACGACCAAATGAGCTAGCGACACCAAACTTGCACCCCTTTTTCCCAGATATCACAGCTACACTTCATAAAATTTTGGAGGTTTGGGGACCTTTTACCGGGGGGTTTACCAGGGCCAAAATGTTGACCATATTCACAGTACCGGTGCTCCCTGACCATGGGTCACAAAATTACAAAACTTGGGGGTGATGTAGAAGCACTCTATGGGTACCCCCACACCGAACCGGGGCCCGGTACCCCAATTGGAACCCTCTGGTTACCGGAAAATGGCATTTTGAAATGGTGTAGCTTGGACCCGGTTCACCAGGGAAGGCTCCCGTGGGTCTCATTTGAATATTTCAGGTCTTTTCTACAGAATGGCACCCCCCTCGACTTTCGGGGACCTGTGGACCCCTCACAAAATACCGGCAAAGACGTGCGTGGCACTCTCTGGTTCTATGGGTCTTAAAAATACAAAGACACTGGGAGGCTTTGGGGATGCTCTTCGGGTACTCACTGGCCAAGTTTGGGGTCCAGGGAACGTTTGGCAGACCGGTGGAACCCCAAAAGGTCAACCGGTAGAAACCGCACGTTTAACATTGGAGTCTATGGGAAACTCAGTCAAATTGGGGGGCTGATATTTCCTTGGCTGTTTGGGCTAGGAACACCAAGCTTGGCACACTTGTAGGGAAGACGATGCACTACTTGTGATTCAAATTTGGGGTTCCTAGACTGTACGCTTGGCCTGTAATCGTCTCCCAAAGACAGCACACCTCGCTTCACTTTGCCGCCTAGGGGAAAAATTGCCTATATTGGGGCAAGTTTGAGCTCCGGTTTCCGGGGACAAATCACACTAAACTTGGCGCACTTGTAGGGGGGGTGGCATGGCTACATGTGGAAGAAATTTCGGGTCCAGAGAACTAAAGGAAGGCCGGTACCGACTCCCCAAAGTAGGCCCCTCTCTTAACATGGGAGTCTACGGGAAAACCAGGCCAAATTGTGGCGGATTTGACTTATCGCTGAGCAAATGGGCTAGCGACACCAAACTTGCACCCCTTTTCCCAAGATATCACAGCTACACCTCATAAAAGTTTGGAGGTTCGGGAACCCTTTACCGTGGCCACAATGTTGACCGTCTTCACGGTACCGGTGCTCCCTGACCATGGGTCACAAAACTACAAAACTTGGGGGTGATGTAGAAGCACTCTATGGGTACCCCCACAACAAACCGGGGCCCGGTACCCCAACCAGAACCTTCCGGTAACCGGAAAATGGCACTTTGAAACAGTGTAGCTCGGATCCGGTTAACCGTAGAATGCTCAGGGGGGTCTCATTATAATATGTCAAGCCTTTTCCACCGTATGGCACCCCCGTTGACTTTCGGGGACTGGTGGCCCCCTCACACAACACCAGCAAAGACGTGTGTGGCGCTCTCTGGTTCTGTGGGTCGTAAAAATACACCGAAACTGGGAGGCTGTGGGGATGCTCTTCAGGTACTCACTGGCCAAGTTTGGGGTCAAGGGAACGTTTGCCGGGCCGGTGGCACCCCAAAAGGTCAATCGGTAGAAACCGCATGTTTAACATTTGAGTCTATGGGAAACTCAGTCAAATTGGGGGGCTGATATTTCCTCAGATGTTGGGGTTAGGAACACCAATCTTGGCACACTTCTAGGGGAAACGATGCACTACATGTGATTTAAATTTGGGGTTCCTAGACCCTACGGTTGGCCCGTAACTGTCTCTCAAATACGGCACTCCTTGGGCGGTAAAACCGGTTCTGCTACCCAGAAAATTCGGACTTAGGTTCTGGCCTCTAGCGGTCTGATGACTTTGAGGACTCCTGACTCTGGAACCCCAAATTTGGTGTGCCGACTCATGGGATCTAGATCTACAACATATCCAAAAATTGGACTCCTAGCTCAAACGGTTCAGAAGATGACTTTCCTGGAGCCCAAAAAATGCTTGAGTTTGAAAGTTAGGTCGACACAAAGCATGCATGGTCGTTTATATATATATATATACAATATCGTTTTACATACATAGCTATTCAGGGCCCCGCCCCCCTCTGGAAGCACAGACCTTGGCCCTCCCGCTGGCACCGCTGTGTCAATCCAAGCTTCCCTGACAAATACACTGCTTATGCATGGCGCTTGCCCCCTTTCTCTAGAGCAGCCTAGGGGTGTGTTGGGGGCGGGGCTGGATGCGGTGTTGCCGCTGACGTTAAGCCAGCGGAGTTCTTCCTTACGTCAGTGTTCCTTGCAGAGTTCTTCCTTACGTCAGTGTTCCCTGTGGAGTTCTCTCTTACGTCAGTGTTCTCTTTCCGCGCGCTCCCGTGGCTCTCCTCTCGTCGAAAAATGCATACGACGAACTGCGCATGCCCAGTGGATACGTCACGCCACAGAGAGCGAGGCAGATTTAAAGCGGAGGTTCACACAAAAATTGAACCTCCGCTTTTCAGAACCCAACCCCTCCGGTAAAACATTTGGCACCATTCAGGGAGGAGGGGGGTGCAGATACCTGTCTAAGACAGGTATTTGCACCTACTTCTGGCATAGACTCCCGTCTACCGTCCCTACCCCCCGTGCTGTCTGCTGGGACACACACAGGTCCCAGAGACAGCGGGGACCAGTAAGGAAGCGCAGCGCGACTGGCGCATGCGCAGTAGGGAACCAGGAAGTGAAGCCGCAACGCTTCACTTCCTGATTCCCTTACAGAGAATGGCAGTGGCAGCACCCGAGGACCGAGGGACGATTCAGTCTCGGGTGCCGACATCGCTGGACCCTGGGACAGGTGAGTGTCCTTATTTTAAAAGTCAGCAACTGCAGTATTTGTAGCTGCTGACTTTTAAAAAATTTTTCGCGGGACTCCCTCTTTAAGATTCTCTCCCTCCACATGCTCCCCGTGGCTTGCCTCCCGTCGGAAAATGCATATGACGAACTGTGCATGTGCAGTCGATACGTCACGCCAGCTGATCGGGAAATCAGCTGGAGTGATGTGACGTACTGCGCATGCGCAGTACGTAGGAGGCATTTTTTGACAGGAGGCAATAATCGACGTTACACTGGTGTAGTGTTGATTATTGCCTCCCGTTGAAAAATGCATACTACGAGTCCCCTCTTTCCTGGGATGGGCTCAATCGGAGAGAAACTTCCACACGGTTGCTCGCAGGAGGGTCGGTCTACCCGGATCTTGTGTCTAAAATCCACCGGTACCGACCTGCCAAATTTGGGGTCTCTAGCTCAAAGTATGGGGGAGATATGGTCTTCCAAAGGGGACTGACCCATGGTGCCCACCAAGGCCGAGGGGGCAGCGAAATCGGAACCGGTCCCTTGATGCCCCATGGCCGGTCTGAACTTTTCGCTTTACCGGTCCATATCTCCGGAACCGTAGGTCACAGGAACTTCAAACTTGGTAGTTGGGGGTTCATAGAGGCCCATTAGCTGCAGGCCAAATTTGAGGTCTCTGTTACGAAAGGTGCCCGAAATGATTTTTCTGAAAACCACCATGCATGCTTTGTGTCGACCTAACTTTCAAACTCAAGCATTTTTTGGGCTCCAGGAAAGTCATCTTCTGAACCGTTTGAGCTAGGAGTCCATTTTTTGGATATGTTGTAGATCTAGATCCCATGAGCCAGCACACCGAATTTGGGGTTCCGGAGATATGAGCCCTCAAAGTCATCCGACCGGTAGACGCCAGAACCTAAATCTGAATTTTCTGAGTAGCAGAACCGGTTTTACCGCCCTAGGGGTGCCGTCTTTGGGAGATGGTTACGGGCCAACCATAGGGTCTGGGAACCCCAATGTGGACCACATGTAGTGCATCGTCTCCCCTACAAGTGTGCCGAGTTTGGTGTTCCAAACCCCAACAGCCGAGGAAATATCAGCCCCCCAAGTTGACTGAGTTTCCCATAGACTACAATGTTAAACATGCGGTTTCTACCGGTTGATCTTTTGGGGTGCCCCCAACCGCCAAACGTTCCCTGGACCCCAAACTTGGCCAGTGAGTACCTGAAGAGCATCCCCACAGCCTCCCGGTGTCTGTGTATTTTTAAGACCCATAGAACCGGAGAGCGCCACGCACGTCTTTGCCGGTGTTGGGTTAACAGACCCCGGTTCGGTGTGGGGGTACCCATAGAGTGTCTCTACATCACCCCCAAGCTTTGTAATTTTGTAACCCATGGTCAGGGAGCACCGGTACCGTGAAGATGGTCAACATTGTGGCCCCGGTAAATCCCCGGTAAAAGGTCCCCGAACCTCCACATTTTTATGAGGTGTAGCTGTGATATCTGGGAAAAAGGGGTGCAAGTTTGGTGTCACTAGCCCATTTAGTCGTCGAATGGTTGAGCAATAAGTGAAATCCGTCACAATTTTGCCTGGTTTCCCCATAGACTCCCATGTTAAGTGAGGGGCCTACTTTGGGGAGTCGGTACCGGCCTTCCTTCGGATCCCTGGACCCAAAATTTCTTGCACGTATAGCCATGGCTCTCCCCTATAAGTGTGCCTAATTTGGTGGGATTTGACCCGGTGGGTCCCCAGAAACCAGAGCTCAAAGTCGCCCGTTTTTTCCCCCAGGCAGAAAAATGAAGCGAGTGGCCCACTTTGGGGATTCGGTACCGGCTGCCCTTTGGTTCCCTGGACCCGAAATTTTTTCCACCTGCAGTCACGGGTCTTCCCTATAAGTGTGCCAAGTTTGGTGGGTTTTCATGGATACAGGACCTCAAAATATCTCCCGAGCCTCTCCTACACTTTTCTCTTCCTGTCAGCGGAAAAATGAAGCAAGCGGCTCACTTTCGGGAGTCGGTACCGGCTGCCGTTCGGTTCTCTGGACCCGAAATTTTTTCCAGATACAGCCAGCGGTGTTCCCTAAAAGTGTGCCAAGTTTGGTGGGTTTTCACAAAGTGGGTCCCCAGTAATCGGAGCTCAAAATATCTCCTCTAGCCTGTCCTACACTGTGCCTCTCCACTGTGTTCTGTGACTCCCGTCGGAAAATGCATCCGACGAACTGCGCATGTGCAGTCTTACGTCATGCCAGCTGATAGGGGAATCAGCTGGTGTGACGTAGTGGATGCATTATTCGACGGGAGGCACTAATCGACAAGACACCGGGTTGGCCAGTGAATGGGGGGAAGTACGGGTGCTGCAGAAGTGGTGGGTTCCAGATTAGGATTGGCGAATGCAGCAGGAAGGGCACTATGGGCACGACGGGCCTGTGTTTGTCTTCTTGGTGGCAGCGGGACACTACTTGTGCTTACCAGCTTGAACTGTACTTATGGGACTTGCCACGTCACTAAGTGTTACTGCAGTGCTGGTTTGACTACGACCAGGGTGTACTAGGCCGCTAGTGCTTACCAGTTCACCAGAACAATGAGCAGCACTAATACTTCTCTGCTCCATATGAGGGACCTGCGGTTCTTGCACCTCAACGACAGAAGAAGAAGATCGGGGTCTAGTACGCCTGACCTTGACAGGGACCACAACTCCGTCATCAGAGCTATCTGTCAGGATCATATTCTGAGCCTGAATCTGACAGATGAGTGACTTCCTCTTCACTATCTGTCATGCTCAGAAACGTGTAGGCCTCTTCACTACTGTACCCTCGATTGACATTTTGGTCTCTAAATTTACTGGTACATTAGTGAGACTCACAGGTAAAAAAGCTCCTGACTGTTAGCGACTGTATCAAAACGCTACCAAAAAAACTGTTAGTGATCGCAGGGATCAGGCCTGACTCTGTGAATGCTGCAGTTATGTGTGTTTAGTGTTTTGTAAGTGTCAGTGATCGATCGATACTGCACTTGGGTGGGCTGGGCTGGGCCGGGCGGAGGGGCAAAACGCAGGTGCTAACAGGTATCTGGGCTGATCCCGCTAACACTGCATTTTTGGGAACCCTAAACTGCTGGGGATGCTAGTATAGATCTGATCAAATCAGATATTGATCCGTTCAGATACTATATCACTAAGGGAGGTGTATGCTGCGTTCGTGGGTGTTAGCAGTACTGGCACTAACCTGATGCTTCCTGGGGCAACCTAACTGATATCACCCGCCGGGTGATCAGGGGGTTAAAACTTTATTAGGTAAAAAAAGGCGGGTGCCCTGACACTATAAAAAACAAATTAACTAACCAGCGTCACCCGTAACAGTTATACGGTGATGACTGGTGAAAGAGTTAACTAGGGGGCAATCAGGGGGTTAAATTGTATAAAGTGTGATGACTGCGCTTAAGACAATATGTAGGTATGCAGCCCCCCTAAAGAAGCTCCCTAGAAGGTGCTTCAGAAATGAATAGATAAATAGAATGGGGTGATGGCGCTCCCTATACTTGATTGGGCGAGTAAGTATAAAAAGAAATAAAAAGAATTAAATTGAAAATAGTAAAAACCAATGTGCTGGCTCCACGGCTGAGGTGCCCCACCTAATTACAGGTTATGTGTATAACCAGGGGTGCTATTACATATATGATCCCCTTACAAGGTGTATGGTTATTATACTAGTGGTGGTGATAATATGTGGATACACTCATCAAGTATAAAAATATAACATAAGTAAAATCCCTATGAATACCAAACCAATATAACTCATATATGTATAAACTTATCAGTGTACAGTGCAATATACAGTGATGAATTGATAATATCCATACCTGAATTTAAACAATAATACCATCATAAATAATAACAGTATGCCCATAAACCACCATACAGTTGACCAATTAAATAAATGGTATACAGCTACCAGGTTAAAAAGTCCATGAGCATATTAGGTGAACTGTGTTCAAAAAATTATTAGTCCATAATTAGTATATACAGATATCTTCAAAACGATAATAAGAGTTTTCAAAAACGTGATTTGAGTGCTCTAAATATCTTTGGTGACTTAGTGCTTTCCCTCAAGGGTTCCCACTCACCAGATCCAGTCACCCCAAAGGGGCACTGCGCATATGGATATGGCCTCTGTGATCTCCTTATCGGCGTGGTCATTGGGGTTCCAGGGATAATCCTCAGCATTCATAAGGGAGTAGAGCTTGGTCAGTCATATACAAAAGAAGGAATCGTGGACTCCCATAGTATAGTAAATGAGATAAAAATTTATTGCAACATATAAAATCTTCCAATAAAAACCTACAGTCCAGCAGCAACTGGCTAGTAGTATTCCAGCAGAAAAGTACCAACTAGCGTCACAGGCTGCCAATTTTTATATTTGTTTGGTGTAGCAATTTCTTAGCTACACCAAAGCTGGGCGTACAATATATATATTTTGGTACTTTTCTGCTGGAATACTACTAGCCCTTGAGGGGGAGCACTAAGTCACCAAGGATATTCAGAGCACTCAAGTCACGTTTTTGAAAACTCTTATCACCGTTTTGAAGATATCTGTATATACTAATTATGGACTAATAATTTTTGAACACAGTTCACCTAATATGCTCATGGACTTTTTAACCTGGTAGCTGTATACCATTTATTTAATTGGTCAACTGTATGGTGGTTTATGGGCATACTGTTATTATTTATGATGGTATTATTGTTTAAATTCAGGTATGGAGATTATCAATTCATCACTGTATATTGCACTGTACACTGATAAGTTTATACATATATGATTTATATTGGTTTGGTATTCATAGGGATTTTACTTATGTTATATTTTTACACTTGATGAGTGTATCCACATATTATCACTACCACTAGTATAATAACCATACACCTTGTAAGGGGATCATATATGTAATAGCACCCCTGGTTATACACATAACCTGTAATTAGGTGGGGCACCTCAGCCGTGGAGCCAGCACATTGGTTTTTACCATTTTCAATTTAATTCTTTTTATTTCTTTATACTCTTACTCGCCCAATCAAGTATAGGGAGCGCCATCACCCCATTCTATTTATCTAATCAGGGGGTTAAAACCTTTATTAGGTAGTATATGGGGGTACCTGATGCTATAAAAAGCTGACTGTGAACCTAAATACTTACCTGGCTACCTAGCATCACCAGTGACACTAATACGGCAATCAGAAAAAAGATTGCTTAGTGACACTGGCGACAGGGGTTAACTAGGGGGTGATCAAGTGGTTAAACCTTTATTAGGGGGGGTTAGGGGGTACCCTAAACCTAAAGGGGCCTACCACTAACTGCCCTACCACTTATAACAGTCACAAATGACACCAAAGCAGTAATCAGTAAAAAAATAAAAACTACTATTGGTGTCACTGTGACAGGGGGTGCAGGGGGGGTGATCGGGGGTGATTAGGGGGGTGATTAGTGTGCCTGCGTGTTCTACTGTATGTGTAGTGTTGGTGCACTTACTTGGATGTCTTCTCTCCTCAAGCGCCGGACCGAAAAGACCGACACGAGGAGAGATGACATTACTTCCTCTGCTTCTGTTTACAGTTCAGAAGCAGAATAAGCATTCCATTCGCCAGGAGCGATTGCGAGGGGGTGGCCATGAATCAGTGGCCTCCCCCTCTGCACGGATCACTCCTGTAGTGATGCCGACCACCTCGTGCACTGGGGGTGGCGCGATGCGCCCCCCTCCCACGGGAGGCGAGTGAAGTACCCATACGTTACTTTGCCTGCCTGTGCCATTCTGCCGCAGTATATCTGCGTGAGGCGGTTGGCAAGTGGTTAAAGTACTGTATATGTAAACCCTTACCTTGCAAAACAGATAGAAATTGAAAATAGAAAAATATATATATAGAAAATAGAAAACTGACCACGGAGGTAGGAACATGCTGGTAGGTTAATTGGCTTCTGTTCAAAAAATTGGCCCTAGTATATGAATGCAAGTTGGGGACTTTGGGTTGTGGGCTCCTTGAGGGTAGGGACCAATGTGGGTGTACAATGTATGTGTGGAGTGCTGCGTTAATTGGCAGTGCTATATGGGTACCTTAAATAAATAGGGATGATTGTAGATACACACCCACACTCACCCATACAAATGGCATAAATCTTTTCCATAGTTTTGTAGACGCTATAACTTTTGCGCAAACCAATCAACAAAACGCTTATTGTGATTTTTCTCTACCAAAATATGTAGAAGAATATATATTGGCATAAACTGATGAAGAAATATGTTTTTTAAAAACATTTTTGGGGGTATTTATTATAGCAAAAAATATTGTTTTATTTTCAAAATTGTCACTCTTTTTGGTAAAGAAAAAAAAGCAGGAGGTGATCAAATACTACCAAAAGAAAATTCTATTTGTTAACCCCTTCCCTGCCAGTGACATTTATACAGTAATCATTTTTATAGCACTGTATAATTGTCAATCATCCCAAAAATGTTTCAAAAGTGTCCGATGTGTCCGCCATAATGTTGCAGTCACGATAAAAATCTCAGATCGCCACCATTACTAGTAAAAGAAATAATAATAATAAAAATGCCATAAATCTATCACCTATTTTGTAGATGCTATAACTTTTGCGTCAACCAATCAATATACACTTATTGCGATTTTTATTACCAAAAATATGTAGAAGAATACATATCGGCCTAAACTGAGAAAAAAGTTAGCTGTTTTAAAAAAAATTGGGGCTATTTATTATAGCAAAATGTACAAAATATTGTGTTTTTTTCAAAATTGTCTCTCTTTTTTTTGTTTATAGTGCAAAAAATAAAAACCGCAGAGATGATCAAATACCACCAAAAAAAAATCTCTATTTGTGGGAAAAAAAGGACGCCAATTTTGTTTGGGTACAGCGTGGCACGACCGCGCAGTTGTCAGTTAAAGAGACGCAGTGCCGTATCGCAAAAAAATGCTCTGGTCATTGGGCAACCAAATCTTCCGGGGCTGGAGTGGTTAAGCAGGCAAATCTTCCGGTCTGTAAGTAGTTAATAAAGGATTTATAAAAAAAAAAACCTGTCTCTGTGTTTTTATAATTTTTTTACACTTTTTTTGGTGAATGGGTACGTGTATGTACCCGATACTCATTCGCATGGGGGGGACGGGATCTGGGGGCCCCCTTATTAAAGAGACTTCCAGATTCTGATAAGTCCCCAGCCCTCAGACCCCGACAACCTAGCCAAAGGTTGTCGGTAAGAGGCCCTTGTATCCATAAACATGGGGACAATGTGCTTTGGGGCGGGGGGAGAGAGCCCCCCTTCCCCAGAGCACCCACCCCCCCCCATGCTGAGGGCATGTAGCCTGGTATGGTTCAAGAGGGGAGGGGGGGGGCGATCGCTCGTCCCTGACCTGCTGGGCTTCATGCACAGATAAGGGTGTGGTGTGGATTTTGGGAGGGACCCCATGCCATTTTTTTTTAAATAGCCGGGTGTCTGTAATTGTAACGTGAGTCAATTTAAATGTGATTTGACTTGTTTTTTTTCTTTACAAATGTAATTTTTTGCTGCAGCATGTGTTATAGATGCTACAGATGCACCATTTTGCAGACAGACTAGGGGGACTCCCCAGGCACTATATTTAAAGGAATTTTTCATTTTTATTGTTGGCATGTATAGAATATGCTGCAGCAAAAACGTAATTTTTAAAGAAAAAAAATGCATGAAATGACATTTAAATTGCTGGCAATACAATATTATTGTCGGCAATAGAAAAATGTAAAAAACACAAAAAAAAAACGGCGTCTATACCAGGTCCTTTGGGTCCAGTATGGATTTAAGGGGAACCCCCCACCAAATTGTAAAAAAAAAAAACTCTGGGGTCTCCCAAAATCCATACCAGACCCTTATCCAAGCATGCAGCCTGGCGGGTCAGGAAAGAACGGGGACGAGCGAGTGCCCCCCCTCCTTAACCATACCAGGCCACATGCCCTGAACATGGGGGGTGGGTGCTTTTTTATGCACCCGATACTCATTCACATGGGGGGGGCAGGATATGGTTGTTAAAGGGGGCTTTCAGATTCCAATAAGCCCAGGGTTGTCAGGAAGAGGCCCCAAGCCAAACAAATTCCGAAACCAAACTAAGCGTATTCCTAAACTAAACGAAAATAGTAACATAATGATAACAGTTGCAGAGGATTGACACATTGTCCACAATCCACATGACCCATAACATTGTTATTTTTTTTTTTTTTTTTTTCCATTTGCCATGAAAGGTCGACTTTAAGAAAATAATAAAGATAGCTCTGATGAAAAGCTTAGTTCTGACAATCATAGAAAGTCTGATGCTGCGTATACAAGCGGACTTTACGGCATACTTGGTTCAGCGGACCAGAGTCCGTCGGACAATTCGATCGTGTGTGGGCTTCAGCTGACTTTTTTTCCCCAAAAGTTCGACGGACCTAGAAATGAAACATGTTTCAAATCTTTCCGATGGACAGGAGTCCGGTCGAAAAGTCTGCTCGTCTGTATGCTAGTCCAACTGACAAAAACCAACGCTAGGGCAGCTATTGGCTACTGGCTATGAACTTCCTTGTTTTAGTCAGGTCGTACGTCATCACATACGAATCCGTTGGACTTTGGTTGAGTGTGTGTAGGCAAGTCTGTTCATTCGAAAAGTCCGTCAAAAAGTCTGCAGGACAAAGTCTGCCGTAAAGTCCGCTCGTGTGTATGCGGCATGAGAGTGAGAGGGGATCCAGTCAGACAGTAATAAAAAATGGATTGGTAAATGAATCCAATTTCACACCACCCAGAACTATTACATAAATCGTGTTTGCCTTAATCTTATCAAAATTATACATTATTCGCTTATCATCACTGTCTTTTTATAGTTTTTGCTACTACTTAGAATATTGCCTGTATATTACTGTACATTTCAAAGCCTAAAGAGACCTTCTGTATATGAGATACATTTCCTGCCATCCATCTTTGTCATTATTACTAAGGGGAGTTAGAGGACAGGCTGTACGCAGGTTTATCAGAGAAAATTATAATCTTTCAAGTAAGCAGATTATTATCTCCTTCAGAGAATTCAAACTTCTTTTTCTCCATTTTATCTGAAGTAGCTGTGGATTTGCAGTGACTCCCTTAGGACACACTTCAGCATTTCCTTCCCTTCAGGACTGTAAATGTGTTGTGATGTTGGTCTGTAATATTTTCACATTTAAGGGTTCTTACTCTTTTTTTCTGTACATGACCAGAAATGAATCATCACTTATAAATCAGCCAATAACAAAGTATAACTGAGATTTCGGCTAACATTTAAAAGGCTAAGTTTATCTTTGCAGACAGAATTTCACTTTTTTCACAATAAATAGAAGCCTTTTATAAGGTCTTTTCTCCCCAAGCCATCCCAATGTGCTTATCTCTCATTTTATTTTATTTTTTTTATTTATTTCAGATACTTATATATAGCGCAGTCAATTTATGCAGCGCTTTACATATTCATTGAACATTCACATCAGTCCCTACCCTCAAGGAGCTTACAATCTAAGATCCCTAACTCACATTCATACATACTAGGGACAATTTAGACAGGATCCAATTAACCTACCAGCATGTCTTTGGAGTGTGGGAGGAAACCAGAGTACCCGAAGGAAACCCACGCAGGCACAGGGGAAAACATGCAAACTCCAGGCAGGTAGTGTCGTGGTTGGGATTCGAACCAGCGACCCTTCTTACTGCTAGGTGAGAGTGCTACCCACTAGACCACTGTGCCACCTGTTCATTTACCTAATTCATGTGCCCTACCTCCAAAAAGTGTGGCCTAACCACCACTTTGTCCTATGAATGTAGAACTTGCTTGCCCCTTTTGCCCTGTTTCACACTGGTGTGATCTGACATGCGATTTGACATGTCAAATCGGCTGCAATTGCCGGTAATGGCACCATCCTGATCGATGTGACGCTGCATTTGCAGCGCTGAACCGATTTCAAAAAGTGGTTTCTGTACTACTATTTGCAATTTCAGCTTGCGATTTCCATTGACATCTGTGCAGAAACTCGCACAGATGTCTGTGAAATTGCCACTGAAAATTGGACTGACATGCGGGAGTGAAATTGTGTGAGTTCAGCTTCATTCCCGCAGCTCAGTGTGAACCTGGGCTTAAATATTCACCTCTTAGTTCACAATTTTAAAAAATGCTTTCTGAGATCTGACATCCTGTATCATCATATGATTTTTCTGGAAACGTCACATACCATCATGCACCACTCTACTGCATCACAGAATAGGGAGTATTTACCACTCTGGATCACACCTCCTTTATTTATTCTATCTTTTTTTTATTTCCACCAATTTAACTACTTCTTTCTAATTAATATATGTAGTGCAAGGGCCTTTGTGATTCCATACAAATTGAATGAATTGTTCAGGTGGGTCCTCCTATTCCATAGTTGTAAGCTGGCTATACATTATGCAATTTCCCTATTTAACCATTTTACGCTATAGCCGAAAGACTGCTACAGCGTGGACTTACTTTGCCAGGGGGGTGTACATGGAAATCCTCCTGTGATCTCCTCCCCCCTCCCTACGCATGGGCTGCATGCTCTGTGATCGCCGAGTACTTCGGACTCACAGCTGATCACAGTATGTAAACACAAGTCGGTTATCGGCTTTTCCTCATGCTGACAGCTTATGGAGAGAAGAAGAAAGCTGATAACTGGCTTCTGTTTAAGGGACATTGCCACTGATTATCAGGGCACACCAGTGCTGCCAATCAGTGCCACCAATTAGTGCCTATCAGTGCCTCCTATCAGTGCCCATCAGTTCCACCTATCAGTGGTGCCTATCAGTGCCATCTCTCAGTTCCCTTCAGTGCCACCTATTAGAGCCCATCAGTGCACATCAGTGCCTCCTCATCAGTGCCCACCAGTGCCGCCTCATCATTGCCACTATCAGTGCCCATCAGTACAGCCTATCAGTGCCCATCAATACAGCCTCAACAGCGCACATCACTGAAGGAGAAAAATTACCTGTTTGCAAAATTTTATAACAAACTCGTTCCACCTATCAGTGCCATCTCTCAGTTCCCTTCAGTGCCACCTTGTAGAACCCATCAGTGCCTCCTTATCAGTGCCACTATCAGTGCCCATCAGTGCAGCCTATCAGTGCCTGTCAATGCAGCCTCAACAGCACACATCAATGAAGGAGAAAAATTACCTGTTTGCAAAATCTTATAACAAACTATCAAAAATGTTTGTTTGTTTTTTTTTGTTTGTTTAGCAAAAAATAAAAAAAAAAAAATCAGTGGTTATTAAATACCACCAAAGGAAAGCTCTATTTGTGTGAAAAAAATTATAAAAAATTCATATGGTACAGTATACTGTTGCATGACCACGCAATTGTCAAAGTGTGACAGCACTAAAAGCTGAAATTTGGCCTGGGCAGAAAAGTGTTGAAAGTGCCCAGTAGGCAAGTAGTTAATTTCCTTTAGATTTAACTTCAACTATGTAGATCAAGTGCCTGCCTGATTGCATACAAATTGAAAGCGTTTAGGTTTGACCTTTGTGGGAAGATCTCCTTTAGAATTACTAAAACTATATAATAAGAGGACACACCTATCTATCCAATCACTCTGTATCGAATCTGGTAGGCCGTTGCATTACATAGTTGATCGTAGATCTAAAGGAGATGACAAAATCAGATTGTGCATAGTGAGTTTTACAGACTTCCAGGGACACAGTCCTCCGGTTTCCAATGCTTCAGCTCTGTTCTATATAGGCTGTTATGGGATCACTGAGCTCCTGCACACTCTGCCAAATGAAAAATCTATGCAAGAAGAAGGTACAAAACAATCGATGGCTGTTTATTCGTGGAGAACAGTGCTCACCGACAATGATGATGCTTGGCACTACAAAGGCAGGCAGAATCAATATTCTGAAAGGGGAGGGCAGGTGTAGGGTTTGTGTTAATGAGGTCACCTAGTAAACTACTTCTGTAGTTCACAAACAATTTCCCCAACCCAAATACCAAATAACAGGACAGAGCAGGAAATAAAGGGTAGTTTTCTATAAGAAGACTGGAGGCTGAGGTTTTTTTTTTTTTTTCTACAGCAGAGGTACATTAATGGTATATAGGTACATAGGAAGACTGGAATTTAGAAAAAAAGGTGAATTTAGCCTTTAATTCTGAAACAATGACACCAAATACTGTATATATAAAATATTGTCTTATTTGTTCAACATGGTTCAACTGTGTGTCCTGTATGAGGCCTGCTCACTGTGCACTGTTAAGGTAGTTTAACTGGTAATACAAATTCAATGCAGACTACTCTGAGCCATATCAATGTTACTTGGCTCTGTTACTTTTTGGATCAGATCTGTAAGCATTGTGTTGGTTACTGGAGCAGCAAGAGGTAAGTACTCAGCTAAGGTGGCTAGATTTATGTAAACAATTAGTTTGGGTACCAGGTTAACTTAGTGTTGAACTGGCCACACACTGCTAGCTCTTTTTTTTGTGAGGCAAAAAGGAAGTTCTGGACAGCCGCACTCCGGAATATAGCCTTTATTAGTAAAAAGTCCAACAAATACAAGCCACAGCAAAAAATGGGACAAACAATTTGACGCGTTTCACACTTAACAGTGCTTAGTCATATGACTAAGCACTGTTAAGTGTGAAACGCATCAGATGTTTGTCCCATTTTTTGCTGTGGCTTGTATTTGTTGGACTTTTTACTAATAAAAACTATATTCCGGAGTGCGGCTGTCCAGAACTTCCTTTTTGCCTCATGTTGCTATATGCTTAGCTGGCACCTGGTGTTCCAGTTCCGAGGAGAGTTCTATATCCACATTTCCACCTGGAGCGGTGATCCCTTTCCCTTCCCCCTCTTTTTTTTTGTACAGTCAATGGAAACAAGGTGGATGTAGGAAAAGTATTCTGACAGTGCGCCCACCGCTGTCAGAATACACTGATCAGCAGCTGCAATTGCTGATTGACAGAAGAATTATAGCATGTTCTTTCAACAGAATGTGATCAAACAATTGACTCCTGTGAAGTGAGGGGGGCCACACACTGATTGAAATCTAGTCACTCCCTGCTGATCCAGCCAAATTTTCTATCAGTGTATGGCCAACTTTAGAGTCAGGGTTCCAAGGAGGGTTTTATTAAAGCAGTTAAGTATAGCGATTAAGTTTTAGGCAAGCACACAAGCACACTATAACATGAAGATTCATTTGCATACCTACAAAAAACTTTTTTTTTTTAAAGGAAAAACCCTTTTTGATTTGGATCACTATTTTCAAAAAAAAAAAAAAAAACGGTTCATTGGGCCACAATAGAGAGGTTGATTATCTGTCAGTACACTGCAACATCATCCCCATCTCCCCCCCCCCCAATAACAAGCTGTTGGGGGGAGAGATTAAATGCGATTGGGCAGGACAAGGTATACTTTTGTTATGCACAAGTCTGGACCATTATGAGTTCTGTGCAGAGCTTAATTCATATTGACCATATGATGTTTTTTTAATGTTAAGATTTTTTGTATTCTGATGCATACAACTGTACCTTATTTATAGTCAATATACCTGTTGAGTGTTACTTTTTCTACTGAAAATTCTCAATAAAACCCATTGAAAAGGAAAAAAGCAGTTTTCATTTTAGATTGGCAAGTAAACAAGCATGTAAGAACGGGTTAATTATTTTTTTTTTTTTGTATAATACTGTACCTATATTGGACAATTACAGTAATAAACAGGCACACTGCCAACTGCATGCTAAAAACTTTTTTTGTGAATGAAGATGTGGATTGTCACTTGCCACGTCACCTGCCACCATTTGCAGATTGTCACTTGCCACCATTTGCATATTGTCACTTGCCATGTCATTTGCAACCATTTGCAGATTGTCATTTGCCATGTCACCTGCCACCATTTGCAGATTGTCACTTGCCACCTCACTTGCCACCATTTGCAGATTGTCACTTGCCACCATTTGCAGATTGTTACTTGCCACGTCACCTGCCACTAGATGTGGGTTGTCACTTGACACGTCACCTGCCACCATTTGCAGATTGTCACTTGCCATGTCACTTGCCACCATTTGCAGATTGTCACTTGCCACATCACCTGCCACCATTTGCAGATTATCACTTGCCACATCACTTGTCCCATCACCTGGAACCATTAGCAGATTGTCACTTGCCACGTCACCTGCCACTAGATGTGGGTTGTCACTTGCCATGCCAGCCAGTGCCACCAAATGTGTATTGTCGCTGCATTGGTGGCAGGCTGGCAGCACTGGTCCATTTAGTGAGGGCTGTAAGTGCGGAAGAGTGGTGATAGGCGGGCGGAGAGAGATGATGTCATCTCTGCTCGTACACCCGCTCGTCTCTCTCCTCCACCTCCAATGCTGCCCACGCGCGACCCGCTGAGACTCGGGGATATGGGCTCCAGATTCGGGTCTCCAGCCTCAATAGCCACCCCCTGGCGACGCCTATGGCAGCCACTCAAATTAATGGCTGCTATCTTTCAAAGAGGAGGAGAACATTTATCTACATATTGCTGGTGGGAAGGGGTTAATTATTTTACCCACTGTGTAGAGATATGTCTAACATAGCTTATAGTTTTCTCTTTTAGTGGACCAAATTGCATTGTGTGCAATGAATAATTGATAGGCACATTTCACACAGGAAAACAGGTGTCAGTGGAGCTGTGATCTGTTGTGTGATATGTTTCTTACACTTTTGAGTCAAATGTATGAAAGTCTCTGATGCATTATTAGAAAATTGCCAGTTTGTGAGACAAGTACAAACACCCATTGCCCTTGAGTTCTCTACACCTACTTGTGTCAGTTTAGGATTTCAAGTATTTTCATCTACTCCGGTATGTGCTAGAAAATAATGATAGAAAATAATGAATTCTTAACTCCCAGTCCTATGAATAAATCCCTGTATTCAACCCCAGCCTGCAAATTCACAAATGCTCTTTGGTGCCTTTCAAAGACCACTGTGATTATGTACTGTATGTTTATCCTGCATAACAACCCCTGTTCACCAATATAAACGCTAAAGCATGCAATACAGGTCGTTGCAGCAGACTTCAGTCGACAAAGTTTGTACGAAGATGCACTGGAAAAATACGTTTCTTGTATTAACATATACTTCAAATGTAAGTCCAACGGACTTGCTGATAACACAGCAGTTTTGACCACAATAGGAAAACATTAGTTTGGCTTGTTTAGTTCTACTAATATGTACTTATTTCAGTGTGCAACACCTTATATAATTGTTCTAAACACAATTGTTTTCTGCAAAATGGTCTTAGTACATGCTTCATTCTGCGCTATAAAAAGCTGAGTTTTTTTCTACACAGTTCTGCAAAGTGTTCTAGGATCAGTATGATTGCTCTGTCAGCAGAGGGCATCTGTGTTCTTGTATTCAGAACATAAGGAAACTACACATTCCTTTGAGCTTAATATACAGATTCTACATCACTGCTAATGAGAGGTTCCTGGTTTCCCATGAGATTTGGTGCCACAGATATCTACTCTTTTAGTAATAATAACATAGACTAATGGAAAGGGACATGAGAGAATCCAATAACAAACTGAGCCTTCTTTATCTATCAAACTGTGCTCTTGCTCACTACTGCTTACACATATTTGGAGCACTTAAACGAGCCTGGATGAATTAGGGTTAAACATTTGATTGCATATGGTTTATATTTAGTTCAAGGACTTTTAACATTGCCTTGTTCTGAAAAACTGAGATTTTCTGTGCTATTCTTTAGAGTAACTTGATGTCCTACAGTAGCAGGGGTGGTGAGCTATTAATTCTCAGTCAAAGTTGCAATAAAATTCCCTTGGCAAATTCTTTTTACAGTGGTTTATTATCCTTATATAGCAAAATTTTGTGGTCATAAAAAAAGGGTATTTAATGTGACATTTGGGTATATGTGAGAAAGAGATTAGCAGGTTCTTTCTGTTTTGATAGGATGGGAGGAATGCACAACTATGGTTAGGAGAAGCAGTCTTATCCTACTTTTACTTTTGAGACTTGAGTGGGGAGAGAAAATTTTCTATGCTGCTTTGCAAGGGGTCTCGAGCAAGGCACTCACTATTTGTGCTGGTGGTGTGGGGGCAACTGTGATGCATTATGTGATTCACTGTTTAATAGGGATGAGCTTCGAGTTCGAGTCAAACCTATGTTCGACTCAAACATCGCCTGTTCGACTATTCATCAAATTGCGAACGTTATGGGCCTTCGCGCCAAATTCGGATGGCGCATCATGGCCCATAATTCACTGCGGCATCGCAGTGCATTGCTGGCTGATGATTGGCCAAGCATGCACTATGACCCGCATGCTTGGCCAATCACAGCGCCATCTGTACAGAGGGTCGTAATTGGCCAAGGCCAGGGTGGCTTTGGCCAATTATGGCTCAGAGGGTTTAGTACACGCCCCACACTATATAAGGCAGTCTTGTTTAGTGTGTTGCAGCAGACAGAGATAGACAGAGAGGCAGTGTCATTTGATTTAAGTTAGAGTAGGCAGGCGAGTCAGTTAGCTGCACTTACAGTGTATTGTGTGTATATATATATATATATATATGCATCCTAGGTGGTGTGTGTGTGTATATATATATATATACACTGTATTCAGTTTAGCTAGATCCGTTCCTGTTATTCTCTTCCTACTGACAGGCAGGCAGGTGTATTTACAATATTTACAGTTAGTGTCCTTTGCACAGTGTGCAACTAAAGCTATCTGAAGTAAATTATATTAGTACCACAGGCAGGCAGCTGCAGTATTCACAGTTAGTGTACTGAGTCCTCTGCACAGTGTGCACCTAAAGCTACCTTAAGACAATTGCTGTTGTTCTGATCCTATTAATACCACAGGCAGGCAGCTGCAGTATTTACAGTTAGTGTACTGTGTCCTCTGCACAGTGTACACCTAAAACTACCTGAAGAAAATTGGTGGTGTTCTTCTGATCCTATTAGTACCACAGGCAGGCAGCTGCAGTATTTACAGTTAGTGTACTGTGCTCTCTGCACAGTGTGTACCTAAAGCTACCTGAAGAAAATTGGTGGTGTTCTTCTGATTATATTAGTACCACAGGCAGGCAGCTGCAGTATTTACAGTTAGTGTATCGTGTCCTCCACACAGTGTGCACCTAAAGCTACCTGAAGACAATTTCTGTTGTTCTGATCCTATTAATACCACAGGCAGGCAGCTGCAGTATTTACAGTTAGTGTACTGTGTCCTCTGCACAGTGTGCACCTAAAGCTACCTGAAGACAATTGCTGGTGTTCACATACTTATAATACTACAGGCAGGCAGTTGATTCTGCTAGCTGCAGTATCAGTATATATATACATCCCAGCTTTGTGCAGCTACATCTCACTGCAGGCCATTAGTATGTCTGGAAGGCCAACAAGGAGAGGCAGACAGTCACAAGCCAATAAAAGAGGGCAAGCAGGCTCTGTGTCTAGAGGCAACAGTGCTGGTCATGGAGACGGTGCATTCTCATCAGCACGTGGCCGTGGGACACACTTGGCCTTTTTTTCAGCAGCTGGCCGTGTTGAGTCGCAACATGTAGAAGACTTGGTAGAGTGGATGACCAAGCTGTCATCCTCCTCATCCTCTCTCACCCAGGCTCAGGGTACTTTGTCTGGCAAAGCAGCTGCCAGACCTCTCCCCTCGGCTCAATGGCATCAGTGACTCCTTCCCTAGCCCCACCATGTCCTCCTGAGGAGTCCCCCGAACTGTTTGACCACAGTGTTGGGTACATGCTCCAGGAGGATGCCCAGCGTTTTGAAGGCTCCGATGATGGTACCCAGCTAGAGGAAGGCAGTAACATGAGCCCAGAGGGAGGGGGTGCCCAAGAAGGACAGCAATCTGGCAGTCATGTTCCCCCAGCTGCAGCATAGTGCCAGCTTTGCTCCAGTGATGAGGAGGGAGGGGATGATGAGGAAGTCACTGACCCTACGTGGTTGCCTTATAGGAGAGAGGAAGAGGAGGAGGAGGCACATCTCCAATGAGGCAGGATGCCCTCTAGGGGCCAGCTTAAGGGCAGCACACTGACTGCATCACACCGCAGAGCTCCGCATTGGAAGGGCGCTGCTGTCTCTGCACGTTATTCCAAAAGTTCTTTGGTGTGGGCTTTTTTGAGACAAGTGCATCAGATCCCACCGCTGCTATTTGCAACATATGTCTCAAGTGTATCTCGCATGGCCAAAACATCACCCGCTTGGGCACCACATGCTTGACCGGACATATGTTGACCTGCCATGCAGTTCATTGGCAAGCGTACCTAAAAGACCCACACCAAAGAACAAAGCGGACCTCTCCTTGCTCCTCATCAGCTGGGATCTCCAACCCCACTATACCTTCAGTCCTCTCTGAAACCTGCACTAAGAGGAATTAAGGTGTAGAATTAGGTGTGTCACAGCCAAGTACTTGCGGGCAATCTGCTATCAGTACACCGATGTCAGATTGTACTAGGCAAATTTCCCTGCCCCAGCTGCTGCACCGCCGAAAGAAGTTCGCTCCCAGCCATCCACATGCCCAACGGTTGAATGCTAGCTTGGCTAAATTGCTAGCACTTCAACTGCTGCCTTTTCAGACTCGGCCTCCTTCCGTGAGTTTGTGGAATGTGCTGTTCCTCAGTGGCAGGTTCCCAAATGCCACTTTTTCTCAAGGAAGGCGATTACGGCTCTCTACCGCAAGTTTCACAGCTCATTGGGTGACTCTGCTGACAGCTGGGAAGGATGCAGGACAAGGTGCAGTAGGGTTGGAGGTTGTTCCACCACCACGCCTCCAAAATGCTACTACTGGTGATTCTGACACACCTCTCTCCTCCACCCACCCCCTCCTTTTCTTCTTCCTCCATGGCCTCTTCCTGTGCTTTGTCCTCAGAACCAGCGGTGCCCTGTAGGCGTTCAAGGGGCTACGCAACTACGCAGGCCAAAAGATGCCATGAAGTGCTTGAGCTGGTGTGCTTGGGGAACAGGAGCCACACTGGGGCAGAGGTTCTGTCAGCTCTGCAGGGGCAGGTTCAGAGGTGGTTGACGCCATGCCAACTTAAGGCAGGAATGGTTGTTTGCGACAATGGCACCAACCTCCTCTCCGCCCTCCGACAGGGACAAATGACCTATGTGCCCTGTTTGGCTCACGTCCTTAACTTGGTGGTGCAGCTGTTCTTGGGAAGGTACCCGGGCTTACAGGATGTCCTGAGGCAGGCCAGGAAAGTCTGTGTGCATTTCCACAGGTCATATAATGCCAGTGCTCGGCTGGCTGACCTCCAAAAGGAATTTAACCTGCCCAAGAACCGCCTAATCTGTGACATGCTCACCAGGTGGAACTCAACTTTGGCCATGCTACAGCAGCTGCACACGCAGCAGAGGGCCATCAATGAGTACCTATGCGACTATGGCACCAGGACAGGGTCAGGGGACCTTGTTTTTTTTCCCCACGCCAGTGGGCTATGATCAGGGATGCATGCACTGTCCTGTCACCATTTGAGGAGGCCATGAGGATGGTGAGCAGTGACATGCATCAGTGACACTGTCTCTCTTGTCTACCTGTTGGAGCACACGCTGCGTGGAATAATGGACAGGGCACTTGAGGCAGAACAGAGGGAGGAAGAGGAGGATTTCCTTACCTCTAAAGGCCCCCTTTATCCAGACAGTGTTCCTGCGTGCCTGCCAATCACACAGGAGGAGGACGAGGTGGAGGAGGAGGATTGTGTCAGCATGGAGGTGGAGCCTGGCACTCAGCATCAGCAGCAGTCTTCAAGGGATAATTTACAGTCCAAAGAAACCCATGGACTTGTACGTGGCTAGGAGGAGGTGGCTGCAGATCATGTCCTCCTTGGTGACCCAGAGGACTCTGGACCGAATGCCTCAGCAAAACTATGCTGCATGGCCTCCCTGATCCTGCAAAGCCTGCTGAAGGATCCTCATATTCGTGGTATCAAGGGGAGGGATGATTATTGACTGGCAAACCTCCTTGATCCACGTTACAAGGGTAAGGTTGTGGATCTTTCCATCGCAGAGGGAGCAGAGTATGAAACATCTTCAGGAGGCCTTGCAGAAAGGTTTGTGCAACGTGTTTACAGAGCCTGGGAGGTTACAATTTCCTGGTCCTCCTGGACAACGTGTTGCTGAGGCTTCGGTCAGTCACAGGTGGCCATCTGACCGACGCATTCAGACAATTTTTTAGTCTGCAGCCCCAAGGTCTGATCGGTTCCAGCAACCATCGCCAGCATCTGATTCACATGGTGCAGGATTACCTAGGGGCAAGATCAGACTTGGACACCTTTCCCACCGAAAATCCTCTGGGTTACTGGGTCTTGAGGATGGATCACTGACCAGAGCTTGCACAGTATGCAATTGAGCTACTGGCCTGTCCTGCATCCAGCGTTCTTTCAGAATGCACATTCAGTGTTGCTGGAGGCTTTGTAACCGATCACAGGGTGCGCCTGTCCACCGAATCAGTCGATCGGCTGACCTTCATAAAAATGAATCAGTTTTGGATCACAAGCTACCAAGCACCTGATGCTGATGTAACCGATTTTTTTTTTTTAATGTGAGAACCCTTCAAGGCTGCCTATGCTGAGTGACAATCCTCTTCCTCCTCAATTTTCATGCTGATAGCTTGTAAGAACATTTTTGGTTCTGGGCACCACCACCAGTGGCCAAGGCCCAATTTTTCTGCCCCTGTTTAACAGGGGCGTGTAATTACAATTTCTGATGCAATACTTTGCAGCAGGGCTCACTCCTGTGATCCAACTATAGCATCTGTGAGGGGATGCAGTGTTGTGGCACCAGTGCCTAAGGCCCAATTTTTCTGCCCCTGTTCAACAGGGACATGTAATTACAATTCTTGATCTAATATTTCACAGCAGGGCCCATTCCTGCGCCCACTAAGAGTAACTGTGAGGGCTTACAGTGTTGTGGCAGCACCACCACCACCAAAGGCCCAATTTGTCTGCCCCTGTTCAACTGGTGCATGTAATTACAATTCTTGATATAATATTTCACAGCAGGGCCCATTCCAGCACCCAGCAAGAGTAACTGTGTGGACTTACAGTGTTGTGGCACCAGCACCACCACCACCAAAGGCCCCAATTTCTGCAGAGTATATAGGGCAGGCCCCTACTTTCAAACATCCAAATTACAAATGACTCCTACTTGCAAACAAAAGAAGACAACAGGAAGTGAGATGAAATCTACCCCTAGGAAGGGAAATGATCTCCTGTAAGAATTAGTATGGGAAAAACGTGTCTCCTCTTCACTGATGCTTTATCACCAAACCTTGTTTCACTAAAAACCCCAAATTTTCAAAAAACATTTGTCATTGGGACAGAAAGTGAGGTGAAATCTTCTGAAGAGGTGCACAGACAGCAAAACAAATGTTGCAGGGGTGATAACCCTTCCCTATGTTTTCCAAAAAGCTTAAAAATAGATTTTTTGGCTGGAGCTACACTTTAAAAATGTACCAGTTCAAAATTACAAACAGATTCTACTTAACAACAAACCTACAGTCCCTGTCTTGTTTGCGCCACCTGTATACTGCTGTTCAGAGTATATAGGGCGTGGGGGCCCCACGCCTTTCCTTTTTTAATTTGGGTGCGGGGTTCCCCTTAATATCCATACAGGACCCAAAGGGCCTGGTAATTGACTGGGGGGGGAGGGTACCCATGCCGTTTGTCTCAATGATTTTCATCCATATTGCCGGGATCTGACATTACATTAAAGCCGCAAGCAGTTTTAAATGACTTTTATTCCTTTACAAATGTCATTTTGTGCAAGGACTGTTCTAAGCACGGGAAACACGTGCCACTTTACAGGAATACTATACACACCCCCCAGGTATGATATTTAAAGGTTTATTTCACTTTTTTTTCCACTTTAAGCATCATTAAAATTACTGCTCCCGAAAAAAACATCCGTTTTTAAAACTTTTTTTTACAATGATACATGTCCCCTGGGGCAGGACCCGGGTCCCCAAACCCTTTTAAGGATAATAACTTGCATATTAGCCTTTAAAATTAGCACTTTTGATTTAGAATGTTCGAGTCCCATAGACTTTAATGGGGTTCTAAAGTTTTTATGTCCGTTCGCAGGTTCTGGTGCGAACCGAACCGGGGGTGTTTGGCTCATCCCTACTGTTTAACTTAAAACCTAGACCAGCCCTTTTCAATCAGGGTGCCCAGGCACCCTGAGGTGTCTTCAGGTTTCTTCAGGTGTGCCCCGGCAAAATGCCCCCAATTTGCCCATGAACTATATACAAGCCAGCTGGTAGATGAAGCCTGCCTTTTAGTTACATAAAGCCACAGTTTTCATTGTGCACCATTACAACCTTCCAGCCACTGGCATCCTAACAACCAATGACTTCATTTGTTGATAAGAGAGATGTTGGACACCTGCACCGCATTCTTGTTTGCCCCCCCCCTGCCCCTCTCCATCAGCACTGGGGTGGAGTGAAGGAGGAAAAACTGAGGGAGTGTTAGTACCAGTGTTTAAAGGTGTATGTGCTTTGGAAGAATAAATCACCTCTAACATTTGGTGCCCTATGTTTAGGGATGTTGCTGCATTATGAAAAAAAAATAAGTTTAGTTTTTACATTTTAGAATGGGTGCCTCAAGATTGTGCAGAATTTTAAAGGGTGCCTTAACTGAAAAAAGATTGAGAAACACTGACCTAGATGGTGACCAACACCTAGCCTGCCAGATAGGATTTATACATCAATACACAAATTTGTTCTCTCCATTAATTTCTAACCATATTAGCCTGGCTAGATCTTATTTTATTATTATAGTAACAGCTTATGAGATAAAAGATTATTTTGTTGTAGCCAGGAGCTGGCTATTATGCCTGCAATTCAGGGACAGTTACAACATTAATTAACATGGGGTTGTCTCTCTCTGGTGTTTCCTTGGACTCTATGTGTCATATCCTTTCAGACTAAACTTAGAGCAAAGCAAAGCATTGTGGGATGTGCAGTTCAGAATGCTGAGGTTTCAATTCCAGCAGGACTGGCCTGAACTACCACTACCAGAATGCTGAGAAGACAGAACAGGCTCCTGGGAGAGGATATAAAAGGGCTGGCCGTGGCCTACATCGTAGGGATGCCAGCTTGGATTCTGCCAGCAGGAGCTCTGTGTCAGTGTGAGCCGCTGCTGATTTGTGGCCTGCACAGCGGGGAGTCATATAGCTGCATCCAGAGAGATCTCTGTGGATAGCATCGTTTCTCCACTACAGCAGACCGGAGACTGTTCTAGATCTTTCAGCGATCCCTGCACTCCAGATCCGAATAGGCTACTACTTGTTGTGATGGGGTCAGATGCCATTCCCAGAGCCAGGGATCAGGGGGAGTTCTTAAAAGAGCCTTCATCACCATCAACTGCATTGCTGCCAGCAACTTCTGTAATCTTTGCCCATATAGATTTATTAGAACACTGCATATAGACATCATCTACTTAATCCAGCTTTCTGGTACTTGTGGTGCCACTGAAGCCAGTTATTACCCTCGATGAACACTGTATGCAGACATCTATACCTTATTCACATCTTTATTAACAGCAATTCCATTGGATTCAATAGTATTAAAGTCATATGGGAAATGTTTGAAGTAAAATACAGAAACATCAAAGATCAGCCAATTTTGCTATATCCTACCATCAGGATGACTTTATTTATAACACCACAAGGCTAGCTGAAGACTGCGGGATTCCAATGAGTTACATTCCAACCTTTATTTTCTCTCTTTATTTGCTCAAGTGACTAAAGATATTTAGCACAAAAAGGTCTGCTTCCATTCTCTGGAACTCTATTTAAAGGAGCCAGCCAAATTAGATACATTATTCTGCATAGTGTTCTATTGTGTTGTATTGATGTTAATGGCCTGTGGGTTGAGGAAACAGAAGTGAGTGAATCTGACATAAAAACAGCTACCTAGACTTCTGCTGACCTGTTTACATAGGTCTCTGTGGTTGTATAAGAGTTTGACTAAATTTGGATCAAACTATGTATTTTGCACTTCTTTATTACTGCAAGGTTCAAATTACTAAATAACCATTTTTTTCATAATGGTATATTGTTCAGATAAAAATACCTTTGTGATCCACAGTGTTATGTTTACTTTCATGTGTCCCTTTTACTACAGTAAACAAACGAACTGTTTCATTGATATTGTGCAAGTCTCTTATTATTGGTGACAGTTGGTGAAAATGACCAAACCCAGGGTGTTAAAGGTGATGGAGGATTTGCAGAGTCAGGGCAACCAGTGGGGTATAGATTCTTTTGGTGGCCCTTAGTGCTACATTGTTTTATGCATTCATTCAAATGTAATGTCAAAAAGGGAAAACTGGAGAGAGTCAGAAATAAGCCCTATAGGGTTAACCCTTTATTCTGGGCAAATTAAGGGATATGACAAAGGGAAAGGGGGGAATGGGGTGTAGAAAAGGGAACTGATCAATGGAAAGGAATAACTGCAGCATACATAAAACACTGCACCAAAAGGTGGCTGTGGCCACATTTCAATAGAAGTGTGAGGGGCTTACAGGGGTTTATTTAAATAAATTCAGAGCCTACTCTGCTCTGGGTCAAGAGTACATAATGCACAGACTGCACTGGTCAGGTGTGCATAATGCAGAGGCCATGGAGGTCAGGAGTGCATAATGCAGAAAGTGCAGGAGTCAGGAGTAAGTAACTCGCAAAGTGCAGGGGTCAAGAGTGAGTAACACATAGAATTCAGAGATTAGGAGTAGGTAACACACAGAGTGCAGATATATGATGTAAATAGTGTACAGAGTTCAGAGCTCAAGAGCAAACAATGCACAGAGTGCAGGCTTCTATTCTGTTGCACATGCTCTATATCTGGGATGCATGACTAATCAAACATCGGTATTCACCTCTTTCTCCTCCTCTGGCCGGTATGCTGTTTCTGCTGCTGTCACGGAATACACTCATGTCTGGTGGTATATATGTTATGAGCGAATGCACCAAGACCCCTTCCAGGCAGCCAGTGTGACAGACAGGCCATCCAGGACTCAAATCATGTGGCAAAGCAATGTCACTTGCTCACTGTTTACAAATCATGCAGACAAGTTCTTGGTTATGCTTGCGAATCCCTCCATACTGGAAATATGGCATAAATGCACATTTGCAGTCAACATTGAAGAGGATGGCAGCCAGAAGATGAAAATAAAGTCATGGCACAAATCAAGCCACTATTGTTTCCCATTAAACAGCTGGGATTTTAGATTTCCAGTATAGTCAAAAGGGCTGGGGTGGGTAATTTACAAAGTGCCCTACCCTTTAAACTACTTATTTGTGTGAGCTGAATGTATATTTCCACAAAGACTTGGGTGAAGGTGACACTATAGCACATTGGGCAACAGGGCACTAATGATATCAAAACAACTTGGTGACTTTTGTTTTAGTATGACTCCTTTGGTACGACTCATTTGAAGAGTGAGTGTCTTATCATACATTATTACAATGGGTCTCCCTCACTGCTGTGGAACTGGAAAACCTAGTTTATTATTTTAAGAAGAGTAGGTAATCGACTGAATGATGGAACAGGGATCTTTCTCTGGGACTGGACCACTGCCATAACCATATTGCCTCTATTAGGGGGAGCATTCATTTGATCCTTTTTCTGTGGAAAATGTTTAGTGCAGCACATAAAACAATCACATAAACAAAACTTGCAAGCGAAAAACTGAAATATTCACATATAAGCGTATACATGTAGGTTAAGCAGGTAAGTCCCCCTTACCTTAAGAGCCAAAGAATAATTGAAAAGTCCTTTTGTGCATATTGGAAAAGTTGGAAGATTGTGAATCCCAACAGGAACCTCAAAGCTTTTCAGCAACGGAATCACCACAAAGACCACCACAGTGAGTAAAGAGTGGGGGCTTACCAGATGCTAATGACCCTCACAAAGCACTTTATGATAATCCATACAGCCTCCAAACTGCTCCAGGAATCATGACAAGTCACTGTATCCCACCAATGTATCCCACCATTCAGTGTATAATAAGGCTCCACACAGGCAACACGGAATCACAACAGATCACTTTAATGTATCTCACCATTCGGTGTATATTAAGCCATTTCGTTTTTAACTGATTCAGATGATAAGTTCAGTTAAGTTTGCTAATTAGGAGTATAATTTTTGCTCTGACTGAACTAAAAATAGACATTCTCTGAAGTTAATCAGACACAGCCACATAGCTATACTTTATATCCTAAAATTAATAATGAAAGTGAACTCCCTCCAGAGGTGGTTCTGACTAGCTCAGTAGATTGCTTTAAGAAAGGCCTGGATTCTTTCCTAAATAAACATAATATAACTGAGTACTAAAATTTATAGGTAAAGTTGATCCAGGGAAAATCTGATTGCCTCTGGGATCAGGAAGGATTTTTTTCCCCTGCTGTAGCAAATTGGATCCTGCTTTTCTGGGTTTTTTCGCCTTCCTCTGGGTCAACTGTGGGTATAGGATTGGGTATATGGGATTGTATGATATTTTTAATTTTGTTTATTTATTTTTTTATGGTTGAACTGGAAGGACTTGTGTCTTTTTTCAACCTGACTAACTATGTAACTAACTATATAACTATGTAAATTTATTGTAATAAGTATGCATTTGAGAATTTTGTCCACTTTAAAAAAAGAGCAAATATTAGGGGACTTGGCTGGCTATGGAGAAGTGAGGGGGGCTGAGCTGGGACTCCATGTTGGAAATACAGTAAACCCAGTTTACTTGATCCTCTTTGGAAAAAGCTTCTCATATCTAAAAGCAGGAAACCTCAGAGGCCCTCAAGCATCCCTTGGGAAGAATTTATCCAGTGATTTCAGCCGCCCTTGACCCCCAGAGCAGAGATGCCTGCAAGAACCAAGATGGCGCCAACTCACACCACTATCTGAGGACCCCACGTGTGGAAGCTGTTCAGTAGATCGAACCCAGGAGTAATGTCCTCCTGCTCACACCAGCTGGTAGAAGTTCACCAGTCCCCCCCGGAGCTGAAAGTACCTAGCTTGCACTTAATATCAGAGGGCTTAGATACCCTGCACAACACAAGGTGCATACCCATTGCCCTGCAGTCATAACTAGAGAAAGAGCACGCCCCAGAGTGGGTCTCTTCATCCTCTATATAGTATTTCCTATATCCCGCCTCTCACTATCTTCACTTGTTTCTCCCACTTCAGTCCGACCTTCCCTTCTCCGTTTAAGTCCTTCTCTTTCCCTCTTTGCTCCCCTCATCCTCCTTCATTCAGGTCCCTTCTCTCTGCTTCTAATCACTCACCCCAACCCTACACCAACATCTTTCTAAGGTCTCCAAATCAGAAATAGGGGACATTATCCAGTCAGGCCATTCACCTGTGTCTATCCACTTATCCCTCTTACAAATACGATTCCCATTAAACTTAGCAATTGCAACTAGATGAAAGTTTGCTTTGATACTTTTTTTAGTGGATGTAATGAAAGAACTAACCCCCTACTTTGATACAAATGTTGCCTCAGATTGTGACCCTATGCTGGTCTAAGAAGGCCATAAGGCCTACATTCGAGGTGTACTGATCAAATATGGTTCCTGGGCCAAGCATGACCATGAAGCTAAACTCATGGATCTACTCAATGAGCTCCATTTATTAGAAACATCACATAACATCACATAAGGCCCATCTAGACACCCAGATGGAAAGAAAGCTTGGAACACTGTGCAATAAGATCAATTTCACTAATCAATTCAAAGCCAAAATAGCTATTACATGCTGTTGCCACTTTTATTACAAACATAGCGATAAATGTGAGTGACTTCTAGCAAAGGCTCTTCAAAATTCTGAGTATTGTCCACATCATTATTTCCAAAGGCGAGAAATTTCACCTCGCCAAAGAGATATCTAAAGCAGTTGGAGAATATTATTTTACTTTATACATGTTCCAACTCCATGCCTTGCCAGGAACACAATGGGCTGTAACCTAGGGAATTGAGATGCACCTCATTCCCTCCCACTTAGTGAAATTAGACCCCTCCCTATGATTAAAGCCTGACTCCCCCATTACAATGGACAAAACCTTGAAATTATGAAAGCTCACCCCAGAATAGGGCTAGCCCTGAGGATATGTGCCGCTGCCTTCAAGACCATTATGTTATCACCTACTAACTGGCCTCTATACCCAATCATTAGCAACCCTAATTTTTCACTGGATTCAAATGATGGCCCATTTTTTTCATTTCACCTGCTTGGGCAAATGTCAAGTGTCTAATTTTATACTCTCTGGACCGTGGCCATCTGTGGGGGATCTGGCTGCTCTCAACAGTGCATATGTCACTCCTTGTTTATCCTATATGGCTTCCTATCCTCTTCACAACAGGGATACAGAACACTTTTCCTGCAATGTTGGGAAGAGGACTCACAGGCTAGTGGCATCCCCTTGCATCATTGACACCTGGGATGGATAATGTTTTACACACACCCCCACCCACGCTCCTTAGTATGTCTAAATTATTTTCAGTAGTAATTATAAAATAAAAAAGAGTATTAATCATGTACAGAAGAATATTGAAACAGTAAATATTTGTTATCTGAATTTTAAACATATTCATGTTGGTAAAAAATAAATAAATAAATACATAAAATGTAATAGTGGTGCATGTAGTGCACCCTGACAACAAAAAGGGGAAGCCACATGTGCTGTAAAAAAAAACAAAAAAAAAAATGGAGATAATAATGGCACACTAAATAAAAAAAAATCAACGATTTATTAGTAAAAAAATATATATAAGGGGGCGCAAAGGAATCAGTACAAAAATCAAATGTCAAATTAATAATATACACTGTGTATCTGATTAACTGCTTGCCGACCGCTGGCTGTCATATGACGACCAGGTGGCGCGGCTCTCGTTGTGGGAGGGTGTCATATGACGGCCTCCCATTTAAACAGGGAATGCACGCGATCGTGCGCGCGCATCCCTGTTCCTTCCCTGAACAGCCATTGGACATTGCTGTGTACCACGTGATCAGCCAATCACAGATGGTTCCACCCCAATGTGCATGGCGCATGCGCCCGATCGCGAGCGCTGTGCGTGCACGTCAGTGGTGGCGTGTTCCCAGGAACACGGCTCATCACGGACGCCGGTAAACAGCCGTTGCCCACGTGATCGGCTGTGATCCTTTCACAGCCGATCACTAAATGTAAACACAGAGCGGTAACTAGCTGTTACCAGCTCTTCTCTCCTGACACACCTTTTCCAGTGTGAGGAGAGAAGAGCCAGGAGCAGTGAGTTACCGATCTGTGTTCTGTAGTGTCTGCACCAACACCACACCTGTCCCATCGCCCCCTCCAATGTCATCTGTCACCCAACAGTCACCCCATAAAGTGCACCTGTCTCATAAGGGACTGCCATCAGTGACCGTCAGTGGTGCACCTGTCACCCATCACCCATCAGTAACCATCAGCCATCACCCGTCACCCATCAGTGACCGCCAGCCATCACCCATCAGTGACTGTCAGCCATCACCCATCACCTGTTACCCATCAGTGACTGCCAGCCATCACCCCTCACCCATCAGTGACCGTCAGCCATCACCCGCCACCCATCACCTGTCACCCATCAGTGACCGCCAGCCATCATCCTTCACCCATCAGTGACCGTCAGCCATCACCCGTCACCCATCAGTGACCGCCAGCCATCACCCGTCACCCATCAGTGACCATCAGCCATTACCTGTCACCCCTCTCCTGTCACCCATCAGTGACTGCCAGCCATCACCCATCACCCATAAGTGACTGTCAGCCATCATCTGTCACCCATCGCCTGTCATCCATCAGTGACTGCCAGCCATCACCCGTCACCCATCAGTGACCGTCAGCCATCACCCGTCACCTGTCACCCATCAGTGACCGCCAGCCATCACTCGTCACCCATCAGTGACTGTGGCCTGTCACTCATCTGTGACCATCACCCGTCACTGTCCCTGGCCTGTCACCCATCAGTGACCATCGCCTGTCACACCGTCATCACCTATCAGTGACCGTCACCTCCACCTGTCACACAGCCATCAGTGTCATGTCCAAAAGAGTATACAACAGTGAGGAGGCGTTCCAGATCCTCTCCATGACTGATGAGAGCAACGGGGGGTTCTCATCAGATTCCAATTCTGAATCTGAATCAAATTCGGCATTTGAACCGAATAGTGAATTGGCAAATGATTCGGAGGAAGAATGGGTCCCTCCTAAAAGGGCACTCTGGAAACCAGGATTATATTCCCAGGCCCAGTACCAGTGCTGCCACCAGCAATAGGCCCCAAGAACAAATTCCCAGGTCCAGTACCAGTGCTGCCGCCAGCTATCCACAACATGCTCATTTATTCTGCCGTAATGTCCAGGTCCCGATACAAGATGATAATGTACTTTCTTCACTTCAGCGACAACACCCAGTGTCCTCCCCACAATCATCCAAATTACGACAAGTTATATAAATTTCTTTTCCCAACAATTTGCAGAACTCTATGTCCCCGATCATGTGTCGATGAGTCCCTGGTACCCTTTTCAGGCTGGCTAGGAATAAAGCAACCTATTCCTAGCAAATGGGCCAGATACAGAGTAAATTTATACAAGCTCTGTGAAAGAGCCACTGGATATCTGTATGCGTTCCGCATATATGAAGGAAGAGATTCCCAGCTCCAGCCCACTGAATGCCCGGCCTACATGGGCACAACTGGAAAGATTGTATGGGACCTGGCATACCCACTTCTGAACAAAGGATATAACATATACCTTGACAACTTCTACACCAGCCTGCCCCTTTTCAAACACTTATACATTGCAAAAATCCTGGCCTGTGGAACCTCCAGAAAAAATAGGAAGGACTTCCCACAATCTCTAGCGAACAAAAAGCTGTGAAGGGGGGAAAGAGCATCATTGAGATGCAACAAAGTGCTGGCCTTGAGGCGGAAGGATAAAAGGGATGTGCACGTGATGTCCACCATCCATGATGACACTACAATTGAGGTACAAAGAAGACGAGTCCCATTGAAAAGCCAACATGTGTCCAAGATTATAATCTATACATGGGGGGGTGGATTTCAATGATCAAATGATTCAGCCCTATTTGTCAATAAGGAGGTCCCGATTCTGGTACAAGAAAGTAGCAATTTATCTCATCCATTTGGCCATTTATAATTCCTACGTAGTCTACACCAAATCCATGGAAAGCCCCGCCCCCTTCCAAAAATTCATAGAAGAAGTTGTCACGTCCCTCATCTATCACCAAAGACCTCCGCGAAGACCTTCACTCTGAGGCTGTTTGCGTTTTCATGAGCGCCACTTCCCCTTCAGCATTCCACCATCTGAAGCAGGCCGAAGACGGCAAAAAAAATGTTGCGTGTGCACCAAAAGAGGATTTCGAAAAGATACCAGCTACCATTGTCCCCAGTGTCCCTCCCAACCTGGCCTTTGCATTGGTGAAGGCTTCCAACTTTATCATACATTCCTAAAATATTAGCCCATATTTTTAACCATTTCCCCATTTTCATCATCTGTGCTGACCATTTTCCATTCTTCCCCAAATAACCATGCCACTGCCTTCCACGTGAACTGACCCTGGCCTGTTTTGTGACTATGCCTCTGCCTACCGTTTGGACTGCTTCCACGTGAACTGACCCTGGCCTGTTTTATTAACTACGCTACTGCCTACCGCTTGGACTGCTTGCACGTGAACTGACCCTAGCCCATTTTATGGACTATGCTTTTGCCTACCACTTGGACTGATCTGTTGCCCTGCTACTATAGTACACAGGGGTCTCACATATGTGAGGGGCTCCAGAATTGTTTTTCCAGATTTCTCTGGGTTTTGGAATTTCCGGATTAGGGTCTGGAGTCCGGAGGCTTCATAGAGATTTGGATGGGTCAAAGCCTCTACCCCTGTGCACAGGTCTTACCTGATTGCAGCCCTCAGCCTGCTGCTGACTTACTGCCACCATGCCTCTGCCTGCCGCATGAACGGACCACACCGCTACTTGGACTATGCAAATAATTAGCTGTAGCAAGAGGCAGTATATTTATGAGGGGTTGGAGAGCGGTACAATAATGAGTGTCTGCAGATAACAGTATACCAGAACCAATATTATGGCTGTTCTGGCTGTCTCTGCCTGGACAATTTCTATGGACTGTGCTGTGCTGACAATATCCTTGTGCTGACTATAGACAATATTCCTACCTGCTGCCTAGATAATTACTATTGCTATCGCTAAGCACATCCCTGCCTGCTGCCTGGACCAGTGCTCTCCTCTGTGGATACTACTAAAAGCACAGCTTTTTTTTTTACCCTTTCTGCAATAGAATTTATTTTGGATTGTAATTCTTGGTATGTACATGCTATGTGTTAGTAATATGAAGGGCTTTAACCACTTGAGCCCCGGACCATTATGCTGCCTAAGGACCAGAGGTCTTTTTCCAATTTGGCACTGTGTCGCTTTAACTGCTAATTGCGCGGTCATGCAATGCTGTACCCAAACGAAATTTGTGTCCTTTTCTTCCCACAAATAGAGCTTTCTTTTGATGGTATTTGATCACCTCTGCGGTTTTTATTTTTTGCGCTATAAACGGAAAAAGACCGAAAATTTTGAAAAAAAATGATATTTTCTACTTTTTGTTATAAAAAAAATCCAATAAACTAAATTTTAGTCATACATTTAGGCCAAAATGTATTCGGCCACATGTCTTTGGTAAAAAAAATGTCAATAAGCGTATATTTATTGGTTTACGCAAAAGTTATAGCGTCTACAAACTAGGGTACATTTTCTGTAATTTACACAGCTTTTAGTTTATGACTGCCTATGTCATTTCTTGAGGTGCTAAAATGGCAGGGCAGTACAAAACCCCCCCAAGTGACCCCATTTTGGAAAGTAGACACCCCAAGGAAATTGCTGAGAGGCATGTTGAACCCATTGAATATTTATTTTTTTTGTCCCAAGTGATTGAATAATGACAAAAAAAAAAAAAATATTTACAAAAAGTTGTCACTAAATGATATATTGCTCACACAGGCCATGGGCCTATGTGGAATTGCACCCCAAAATACATTCAGCTGCTTCTCCTGAGTATGGGGATACCACATGTGTGGGACTTTTTGGGAGCCTAGCCGCGTACGGGGCCCCGAAAACCAATCACCACCTTCAGGATTTCTAAGGGTGTAAATTTTTGATTTTACTCCTCACTACCTATCACAGTTTCGGAGGCCATGGAATGCCCAGGTGGCACAAAACCCCCCCAAATGACCCCATTTTGGAAAGTAGACACCCCAAGCTATTTGCTGAGAGGCATGGTGAGTATTTTGCAGCTCTCATTTGTTTTTGAAAATGAAGAAAGACAAGAAAAAACATTTTTTTTTTCTTTTTTCAATTTTCAAAACTTTGTGACAAAAAGTGAGGTCTGCAAAATACTCACTATACCTCTCAGCAAATAGCTTGGGGTGTCTACTTTCCAAAATGGGGTCAATTGGGGGGGGTTTGTGCCACCTGGGCTTTCCATGGCCTCCGAAACTGTGATAGGCAGTGAAGAGTGAAATCAAAAATTCACGCCCTTAGAAAGCCTGAAGGCGGTGCTTGGTTTTCGGGGTCCCGTACGTGGCTAGGCTCCCAAAAAGTCTCACACATGTGGTATCCCCGTACTCAGGAGAAGCAGCAGAATGTATTTCGGGGTGTAATTTCACATATTCCCATGGCATGTTTGAGCAATATAACATTTAGTGACAACTTTGTGCAAAAAAAAAAAAAAAAAAAAAAAAAAAATGTGTCTCTTTCCCGCAACTTGTGTCGCAATATAAAATATTCCATGGACTCGACATGCCTCTCAGCAAATAGCTTGGGGTGTCTACTTTCCAAAATGGGGTCATTTGGGGGGGTTTTGAACTGTCCTGGCATTTTATGCACAACATTTAGAAGCTTATGTCACACATCACCCACTCTTCTAACCACTTGAAGACAAAGCCCTTTCTGACACTTATTGTTTACATGAAAAAGTTATTTTTTTTTTGCAAAAAAATTACTTTGAACCCCCAAACATTATATATTTTTTTAAAGCAAATGCCCTACAGATTAAAATGGTGGGTGTTTCATTTTTTTTTTTCACACAGTATTTGCGCAGCGATTTTTCAAACGCATTTTTTGGGGAAAAAACACACTTTTTTAAATTTTAATGCACTAAAACACACTATATTGCCCAAATGTTTGATGAAATAAAAAAGATGATCTTAGGCCGAGTACATGGATACCAAACATGACATGCTTTAAAATTGCGCACAAACGTGCAGTGGCAACAAAATAAATACATTTTTAAAAGCCTTTAAAAGCCTTTACAGGTTACCACTTTAGATCTACAGAGGAGGTCTACTGCAAAAATTACTGCCCTCGATCTGACCTTCGCGGTGATACCTCACATGCATGGTGCAATTGCTGTTTACGTTTGACGACAGACCGCCGATTGCGTTCGCCTTAGCGCGAGAGCAGGGGGCGACAGGGGTGCTTTTTTTTTTTTTTTTTTCTTTATTATTTTTCTGCTTTTTTTATCTTATTTTTAAACTGTTCCTTTCATATTTTTTTTTTTTAATCATTTTTATTGTTATCTCGGGGAATGTAAATATCCCCTATGATAGCAATAGGTAGTGACAGGTACTCTTTTTTGAAAAAATTGGGGTCTATTAGACCCTAGATCTCTCCTCTGCCCTCAAAGCATCTGACCACACCAAGATCGGTGTGATAAAATGCTTCCCCAATTTCCCAATGGCGCTATTTACATCCGGCGAAATCTAAGTCATAAAATGCTCGTAGCTTCCGGTTTCTTAGGCCATAGAGATGTTTGGAGCCACTCTGGTCTCTGATCAGCTCTATGGTCAGCTGGCTGAATCACCGGCTGCATTCTCAGGTTCCCTGTTGAGACAGGAGAGCCAGAGAAAAACACGGAAGACGGTGGGGGGGGGGGGCATTCCCTCCCACGGCTTGTAAAAGCAGTCTAGAGGCTAATTAGCCGCTAGGATTGCTTTTACATGAAAGCCGACCGCTGGCTGAAAAGAATGATACCAAGATGATACCTAAACCTGCAGGCATCATTCTGGTATAACCACTCAAAGTCGTGAATGGCGTACCTGAAGACAAAAAAATGGTTAACAATAAAGCACAGTAAACGGTAAAGTATAAAAAATTGCATACCTGAAAAGCAAACATGATAAAACATAACAACAATAAAACATTGCAGAATAGAATACAGTAAAAAAGAGCAGAACAATAGAGAGAGAATAGAGAGAGAGAGATCAATAAAACGACAACTATTTTTTTTTATTTTATATATATATTTTTTTTTTTACACTTTTTTTGTAACCAACTTTTGTAACTGTAACCGGTTCCAGGTTCGGGTCTCTCAAAATGCGATGGCATCTTGGGAGACCCTGTGAAAGTGTGCCTAGTCTGTGCAATGCTGTACCCTACGCTAATACTCAACTAGTGAATGGTAGCGTTCAAAACATTCACCAATGCAAAGACCAGGATTGTCAGGACAGGAGGGACAATAATAGCGGGTGTCACGCCTATATCCGCGCTTCCTGCAGACACGACATCTTTTTTGGGGGGGTTCGTTGGGTAGGGGTACTCGGGAGGACATAAAGAAAATGCCTCTCATGCAGCCGACTGCATTTGATTGGGGATGTGAATGGGGGAAGTACGGGCGCTGCAGAAGCGGTGGGTTCCCAATTAGGATTGGCGAATGCAGCAGGAAGGGCACTATGGGCACGACGGGCCTGTGTTTGTCTTCTTGGTGGCAGCGGGACACTACTTGTGCTTGCCACCTCACCAGCTTGAACTGCACTTATGGGACTGGCCACGTCACCAAGTGTTGCTGCAGTGCTGGTTTGACTACGACCGGGGTGTACTAGGCCGCTGGTGCTTGCCAGTTCACCAAAACGCTACCAAAAAAACTGTTAGCGATCGCAGGGATCAGGCCTGACTCTGCAAACGCTGCAGTTATGTGTTTAGTGTTTTGTAAGTGTCAGTGATCGATCGATACTGCACTTGGGTGGGCTGGGCTGGGCTGGGCCGGGCGGAGGGGCAAAACACAGGTGCTAGCAGGTATCTGGGCTGATCCCGCTAACACTGCGTTTTTGGGAACCCTAAACTGCTGGGGACGCTAGTATAGATCTGATCGGATCAGATATTGATCCGTTCAGATACTATACCACTAAGGGAGGTTATGCTGCGTGCGTGGGTGTTAGCGGTACTGGCGCTAACCTGACGCTGCCTGGGGCTGGTGCTTGCCAGTTCACCAAAACGCTACCAAAAAAACTGTTAGCGATCGCAGGGATCAGGCCTGACTCTGTGAACGCTGCAGTTATGTGTTTAGTATTTTGTAAGGGACAGTGATCGATCGATACTGCACTTGGGTGGGCCGGGCCGGGCGGAGGGGCAAAACGCAGGTGCTAGCAGGTATCTGGGCTGATCCCGCTAACACTGCGTTTTTGGGAACCCTAAACTGCTGGGGACGCTAGTATAGATCTGATCGGATCAGATATTGATCCGATCAGATACTATACCCCTAAGGGAGGTGTACTGTGCGTGCGTGGGTGTTAGCGCTACTGGCGCTAACCTGACGCTGCCTGGGGCTTGCTTGCCAGTTCACCAAAATGCTACCAAAAAAACTGTTAGCGATCGCAGGGATCAGGCCTGACTCTGCGAACGCTGCAGTTATGCGTTTAGTGTTTTGTAGGTGACAGCGATCGATCGATACTGCACTTGGGTGGGCCGGGCGGAGGGGCAAAACGCAGGTGCTAGCGGGTATCTGGGCTGATCCCGCTAACACTGTGTTTTTGGGAACCCTAAACTGCTGGGGACGCTAGTATAGATCTGATCGGATCAGATATTGATCCGTACAGATACTATACCACTAAGGGAGGCGTATGCTGCGTGCGTGGGTGTTAGCGGTACTGGCGCTAATCTGACGCTGCCTGGGGCGACGCATATCACCGCCGGGCGATCAGGGGGCTAAACCTTTATTCGGTAATAAACGGCGGGTGCCCTGACACTATAAAAAATAAACGAACTAACCAGCGTCAACCGTAACGTTTATACGGTGATCAGTGGTGAAAGGGTTAACTAGGGGGCAATCAAGGGGTTAAAACATTTATTAGATAGTATATGGGGGTCCCTGACGCTATAAAACGCTGACGGCGAACCTAAATATTTACGTCCCTAACTAGCGTCACCAGCGACACTAATACAGCGATCAGAAAAATGATCGCTTAGCAACACTGGTGACAGGGGGTGATCAAGGGGTTAAAACTTTATTAGGGGGGGTTAGGGGGGTATCCTAGACCTAAAGGGGGGTAATATTCACTGTCCCAACACTGTAACTGTCACAAACTGACACCATGCAGTAATCAGAAAAAAAAAAAAAAAAAAAAAAAAAAAAAAAACCTGCTGGTGTCAGTTTGTGACAGGGGGGGGGGTGATTGGGGGGGGATCGGGGGGCGATCGGGGGGGGGGATCGGGGTGTTTTGTATGCCTGGCATGTTCTACTGTGTGTGTAGTGTGTTGTGCACTTACATTGATGTCTTCTCCCCTCGGCGCTGGAACGGAATACCGAGCTGAGGGGAGATGACATCATTTCCTTTGCTGCTGTTTAGCATACAGCAGCAAAGGAATGTTCCCATTGGCCGGCGGCGATCGCGAGGGGGGGGCCACGAACGGATGGCCTCCCCCTCATCTCGGATCGCCGGGGAACAGAACGGGACCGCCTCGGGCGGCGGGGGGGGTCCGATCGGACCCCCCACCCGCGGAAGGCAAATCACGTACATGTATGTGATTTTGCCTGCCCGTGCCGCTTTGCCGACGTAAATCGGCGTTAGGCGGTCCTTAAGTGGTTAAAAAATGATGATAGGTTGCCAGGAAATTATATATGTCATTTATGCTCCTAGAATGCCTGATGGTGCTACTTGGATGTTGGGCCTCTGTTCAAAAGACTCATTATGCCTTATAGATTATACATTGGGGTGTTTGCTTTTCAAAATGGGGTCATTTTGGGGGCAATTCCATTGTCCTGGTGCTCCAGGGCCTTCAATAGTGTAAATGGTCGTTGACAAATGAGATGTGTTATTTATGCTTGTAGAACGCCTGAAGATGCTACTTCAATGTTGGGCCTTTGTATGTGGCCGGGCTGTGTAAAAGTCTCTCACATGTGGTGTCATCATACTCAGGAGGAGTAGCAGAATGTATTTAGGGGTGTCATCTTTGCTATGTACATGCTATGTGTTGAAAATATCTGATAAATGGACAACTTTGTGTAAAAAAAAATGCATTTTCATTTTTTTCCACATTTTTCCAAAAACTTCTGGAAAAAAATGAACCATTCAAAAGACTTATTATGCCTCATAGATTATACGTTGGGGTGTTTGCTTTCCAAAATGGGGTCATTTTGGGGGCAATTCCATTGTCCTGGTGCTCCAGGGCCTTCAAAAGTGTAATAGGTGGTTGAGAAATGAGACGTGTCATTTATGCTCATAGAGAGCCTGAAGATGCTACTTCAATGTTGGGCCTTTGTATGTGGCCAGACTGTGTAAAAGTCCCACACATTTGGTATCGCCATACTCGGTAAGAGTAGCAGAATGTATTTTGGGGTGTAATTTGTTGTATGCATATGCTCTGAGAGAGAAATAGCCTGTTAATTTGACAATTTTGTAAAAAAAAAAAAAAAAAAAAAAAAAATCTTCATTTTGCAAAGAATTGTGGGAAAAAATTACAACTTAAAAAAATTCACCATGCTACTTACTTAATACCTTGGAATGTCTACTTTCTAAAAAGGGGTCATTTAGGGTTTTTTATACTTTCCTGACTTGTTAGTGTCCCAAGAAATGAGATAGGCCGTCAGTACATCAGGTGTGATCAGATGAGATCAATTTTCAGTGATTGGCACCATAGTTTGTAGACTTTTGGCCAAGATGTATGAAGAAAAATTACTAATTTGCAAAATTTTTTTGACAGAAACAAAGAAAAGGGTATTTTTTTCACAAAATTTACAGGCTTTTTTATTTATAGCACAAAAAATAAAAAAACCACTAGTGATTAAATAGCACCAAAAGAAAGCTCTATTTGTGTGAAAAAAGGATGCAAATTTCATATGGGTACAGTGTTGCATGACTGAGTAATTGTCATTCAAAGTGTAAGAGCGCTGAAAGCTGAAAATTGGTCTGGGCAGGAAGGGGGTGTAAGTGCACTGTATTGAAGTGGTTAATAAAGTGCACAATAAAATAAACCATCAAAAATGTCCATAATAATCATATGAGAACAAATCTTCTTGTGTATGCTTCAACACAGTGAAAAATAAAGTGCAAACGTGCTTCAATAAACTTGCTTAAAGTGCTTCACCCGAAGTGATAACAAAATGCGCTCACCAGACCTCGGCCACACAGTGACCTCAAAGCATGATTAAAGGGAAGGACTACTTCATTCAATGCTGAAGCTCCTTTGTGCATCCTATTCCAATCAAGCAATCATATATGGAGGAGGCTGGATCCCAATCCACTTTGCAGGTATGCAAATGTAGGCGTCTTTACCTTATAACATCTCCACTGCATATATCAACTTGCATTCACTGCATATATCAGCTTGCATCAAGTAGGTTTGTGAAATAGCTCCCCAACAAAGAGCCACAGAAGGCAGGATATAGTGTAATACTGCTTTATGTTTTATTGCTTATAAAGAGCACTTACATAGTCCAGCATGAAATCACAAACAATCCACTCAGGAGGAAGCAGAAACCAGTCCGACGCTGGTATAAATCTTGCAATGTGCGTGGTGCATCTCAGCTGTGCAAGCAATAGTATAGGGCTCCTATGGTTGTAAGTATCAGGCCTAACCTCTATGCATTTCATGCTAGAGCGCACGTCATCAGGACGTGGGTCTGACTCAATTTTCTCTGAGCCTAAATTGCAGCAAAAATGGCCGTGATTGGTCAGGATCATTAATAATGCTTTCTATAGACAAAAAAATTATAAAAAGTATTTGGACTCAGCAAAAACAATTAAAAGATAGATTCTGCTTACCCTTAGGACATATACAATCACTTAAAAGAAGTGCATCAGAAATACTTGTAAAAGATAATTAAAAAAATAGTGACAAAACCGCTCCAACCTGAATACAGAATATGCAGACAACCTCATAAAATATGAACATAAGAGAAAAAGAAGTGCCAATATTACCGTAGTTAACATAAATGGAAATCTAAACATTTAAAAATAAAATGAAATCAGCTAGGAAAAATTATAATACAAATTATACAGGCACTGCAAGTGCCCTCATTGTCCTCTAGCGGACAAGAGTGATATCACAATCCATATATCCAAATAGTTGTTTAGGAACAAATTTGCTCATATCCAGCCATTGGATATTGGGAAACACTCAATAGACATATAGATAAAAACTCCCAAAGACCATGCCCAAGCCCATTTGCCCCTGTGGGTACATTAGGCTTGGCAAACAGATGGATAGTCATGTCAAAAAACATAATAAATAAATAAGGATGCCATTAAAAATCTGTAATAAAAAGGTTAAGGTCTAGCTCTATATCTAACCCAGCTGGCATGAGACAGCCAAGTTCAAAAATCCATCTGGTTTTGGCCTGTGAAACCTGCATTCTCATATCTCCTCCTCTCCAATGAGGCAAAACCTTGTCAATCCCATAAAATGTTAGCGAAGTGGGGTCCTGATGGTGGTGTAGCCTACAATGATTAGAGACATTATGCTTTTTGAAGCCGTTTTTAATATTATTGATATGCTCGTTTATCCTCTTATATAGACACCTAATGGTTCTACCCACATAAATCAAACCACATGGGCATACAAGAAGATAAAAAACATACCTAGTATTACAGGGTATGAATTTATCTTTCTTATATTCTTTTCCATTAATTCCTTTAAACATTTCTGTTTTTCTTTTTTTATCTGCTGTGGTTTTACACGATATGCACCGTCCACATCTATAGAAGCCAATAGTATCTAGAAATGTTTTATTTCTGGCCTTAGGGGGATCTACTACATTTTTGGCAATCATGTTTTTAAGCCCCGGGGCCCTCCTATAAATAAAGGGAGGTTTTCGGGGTAGAATTTTATTCAAGGTGGCCTCTTTCAAAAGAATGGGCCAAAACTTGATCAGCGACTTCTCAACCTTTTTATAATCTAAACTGAAATCAGTAACAAAAGGCAGCCTCATATATATTCCCCTAACGGACTTTCTTTCTGTTCGATCGTCTCTATTCATACTGGATACCTCCATCCTGAATTTGTATTTCCTATATTTCCTCATGGCTACATTTGCTGGTAAGTTTGATACCATATCGTTTGTCGTTCATATGTGTCATGAATCTATCGAGATCCTCAACAGACCCCTCCCATATGAAAAAACAGGTCATCAATATACCTCCGATATACCCTCAGCTGTGGTCAATCCTTCCTGAAAATTTCCTCATGTTCCCATTTATTCAGAAAGTTATTGGCCACACTGGGGGCATACTTAGCCCCCATAGCTACACCTTTGATTTGGTTGAAAAAAAAATCTCTCCCATACCCGAAGTAGTTGTTAGACATAGCCATCTTAAGTCCTTCGAACAAAAATGCTATCTGAGCACGTTTCAGTTTTTTGTGTTTATGTAGGAACCATCTAACTGCTTCTAAGGCATCAGTTTGTTTAAGGTTTGTGTAGATGGACACAACATTGGCTGTTATCAACAGAATAGGACCCCCAACATCAACATCTTTTAATAGTCCCTTTATTTCCTTCCATTCTTCAAAAAGGCCCTCCCCGTAGCTGCCAGTGGTTGAAAAAAGTGTCTAAATATTTACCAATCCTAGAGTACAGGGAATTAATCCCACTTATGATTGGTCTTCCGGGAGGGAATGTCTTGTTTTTATGCATTTTTGGCAATTGATACATTACCGAAATTTTGGGGGCTCTGAGGTTTAGATATTTTGCTTCTTTCTTATCTAAAGTGTTTTTACTCATACCCTTTTTTAGCCAGTCTTCTAATTTTTTCTTCAATTTAAGTGTGGGATCCCCTGGCAACCTAGCATATGTGTCTTTATCTCTCAAAATCCTGTTCACTTCTGCTATATATTCTGATTTTTGTAAAACCACAAGTCCTCCCCCCCCTTGTTTGCTGGTCTAATGACTATTCCTTTCTTTTTTTTCTAATTTCCCACACCGACTTGGTTTTCCTTTTTCTATCACTTTTTATCTTTCTGACATCTTCCTGTATCATATTTTTAAAAACATTGAAATATTTATGGCTATATGTTTTTGGATTAAACATGGATTTATTCTTCAGGCCACTATGCTCATAGGTGATTTGTGTAACCTGGGTGGCCTCAGATTTGGCTTCTAAAAAAAAAAATTATATTAGGCTTTCAGGAAAAATGTTCAATGGATGGAGCAAACGTCAAACCCTCCTGGAGAGTGTGCAACTCTTCCTTAGTGAAGACCTCCTCAGCCAGGTTAAATATATCTGACTCTAGCTGTCTCTCTTTCTTTTTTGTCTGCCCCCTCTACAGCCTCGTTTCTACCTTCTGTTTGCTGTGCTTGTGGGGGTGGGGGGGGGTATAAGTGGCCTTATAGGGTTCCTTCCAATCCCTCCATTCCTCCGACTGCTGGTAATATTGATTATCATACCCCTGTGGAGGGAGTCTAGGAAAACCTCTCCCCCTATTCCCTCATCTAAAGGGTGTGCCTCTATATGGACTCATTTGAGGAATGTCATTATGTCTATAGTAGGGTGGTGGTGGTGGAGGTGGATCTCTATAATAGGGACCATCCCTATAGTAATCAGCATTGCTGCCTTGATAGGAATAGTTATTACCAGATGTCTCCTGTGGGTAATAGCCTGGTTTTTCATATCTCCAGTTGGTGTTCTCCCTCAAAGGTAGAAATCTATTCTCTTAATTACTTTATTTTTATTATTATTCAAGTATCAAAAAGATAACATACAATGATATAAAATATCATATAACATTTCAAAGTGCAATAAACAAAAATGTCATCATTTTAGCTACCCTATCCCTCCCAACCTATTCCAGCCCACCCTCCCACACGCCTCAGAATTGTTAATTATACATATATTTCTGTTAGACACATGACCAAAAAGGTAAGGGGAGAAGCATCTCCTTGGACAGGAGAAATAAATACAAAAGAGATAAAAAATCCAAGATCACTTGGAGGCAGGGAGCAAAATCAAGAGAGTAGCTAGGAACAAGAGAGAGTCCCTCACCATCCCCTTATAGGGGTACCCCATCTCGTCCAGCCAAGGCCTCCACATTTTTTCAAACTTATTATAATTACCCTGCCTAATACATCTCACCCTCTCACTCCAAACCATTGAATTAATGGTCTCAACTCAGTTCTCCATTGTCGCGGGGGGGGGGGGGGGGGGTCTGTGCCTGCCATTTCTGTGCTATTAGTTTCCTTGCCTGAAACAGGCATCTCAATACTACTTCAATGGCACCAGTTGGGGCTCTACCTTCTTCCAAACTTCCTAATAGGCAAGTCTTGGCCTCCGGTTCAAGTGTGGTTCCAAAAGTTGTATTTATCCTAGCTACTATCTCCGCCCAATATCTAAATAGCTTAGGACACTTCCACACCATGTGGCTCAAATCTCCTGATGCCTTACATCTGGGGCACTCATCATTTTGTCTCCTTCCAAATTTAAACTTTTTTGGGGGGTATAATAGGCTCTATGGATTAGGAACAAATGGGATACCTTCTGTGAAGGAGAAATCGAAACCAATTCTCCTCGTTCTAAAATCCTATCCTATTGTTCCATTGACATTGCCCCCACATCTCTCTCCCATTCCACTTTACTCCTAATTGACCCTGCGCAACTTATTATTCTAGCCCCCAATCTAGCATACAACTCAGAGATTAATCCTTTAGTTACGTCTGGTTTAAGTATTTTTAGAAGTATGGGGATCCGAGTCCATTTAATGGTTTGTGACCTGAATTGTGCTTGGATGGCGTGCCTAATCTGCAAATATTTATAAAATGCTTTATTTGATATATTGAACTCCCGTCTTAAGTCCTCGAATGTCTTCATGAGATTGTCCTCATATAATTGAATCAATCAGTTAATACCTTGTCTCTCCCATTCCCTGGGCTTCTCTATACCCCTTACCTCTGCTAGATTTTTATTGTCCCATAAGGGGGTATATTCTGTTACCCCATTATATCCCATTAATGCCTTTGTTACCTGCCATACTTTACTGACTAATTTTATTGTTGGGCATCTGTAAATAAATGAGTCCGCCTCTAACACCTCTACCAATACATTATGTGGGGCTCCCATTATCATCATTTTATTACAAGGGTCCCCACCTCCCAGGTCTCCACAGCCCATTAAGTGTTGTAACTGGGACACCAGGAAATATGATCTCGGGTGCGGGACCACCATACCCCCTTCTTTAATCGGTAATTGCATGGTTCGCAACCCAATCCTGGATTGGCCCTTCTTCCAGATTAGTTCCCTAAAAAGGGATTCTATTCTCTTGAACCACTTCTGACCTATCCAGATGGGAGAGTTATGAAGCAAGTATAGAATTTGTGGTAGCCATATCATCTTTATTAAATTACAACGCCCTACTACAGATAGAGGGAGTCGGATCCAAATATCTCTCGTTTGCTTTAAGTAGTAATGGGACCAAATTATCATTGATGCGCTGGTTTATATCGCTCGTGATCCAGACCCCAAGATATTTCAATTTGGTAACCACTTCCAAGTGGGGAGCTCCAGGCATTATCTGTTTACCAAGTGGGTCAATCAGTAACAGAGCCGATTTCTCCCAGTTGATAACCAGACCTGAGAATCGCCCAAATTCATTAACCATTTGTATCACTGTATTTAATGAGGTATTAACATCTCCAAGAAAAAACAGAACATCGTCTGCATACAGAGCTATCTTGTCCTCCTCCATTTGTCACCGGAACCCATGTATATCTACCCGTGATTTAGTCATAATTGCTAGTGGTTCCATTGCAAGAGCGAACAATAGAGGGGACAAGGGACAGCCCTGTCTCATCCCTCTCTCTAGCTGAAATAATTCTAAGTATTCATTGTTAATTTTTATTTTAGCACTTGGTTCACAATAGAGTATTTTCACCCACTTGATAAAGGAGGGGCCGAACCCAAATCTCTCTAACACCCTCCATAAATAGTTCCATTCTAGGCTGTCAAAGGCCTTAGCAGCATCCAAGGCCAATATGGCCCTAGAGCCTGCAGTGTCAGTTGGAATCTGCATGTTTAAAAAGACTCTTCTGATGTTGGTACTAGTTGATCTGTTGGGAATGAAACCCGACTGGTCAGGGTGTATCAATTTTGAATACATCCATTTAGATGGGTTACTAGAACTTTAGCCAAAATTTTTACATCGGTACATAGTAGTGAAATTGGGTGAGAAGATGATACATCCAATTGATCTTTCCTCTCCTTGTGTATTACGATGATGGCGGCTTCCGACTTTGAAGTGGGGAGTCTCTCATTGGCTAATGCCCCTTCTAATGTTTTCAACAATACAGGGAGTAGTACTTCACCATATTGTTTGTATATTTCTACTGGGAGCCCATCTGGGCCTGGTGATTTTTGGCAGGACATCCCAGCCATTGCTCGTTTTAGCTCCTCAAGGGTTACTGGTGCTTCTATATCTGTTCTATCCTTCTCTGATAAGGTCGGGGTTAATATTCCCTGAAGGAAAGCATCCATTCTTTCACTGTCAGCTCCCCTCTTGGATTTATACAAATCTTTATAATATTCACTGAATGTATACATTATCTCTATCGCATCAGTGGATATCTCCCCATTTAAAAACCTAAGTGCCAGAACAGAAGAAGGGGGATTATTAGACTTAATCAAGAGGGACAACATACGGCCTACTCTCTCCCCTTCACCAAAATGATTCTGCCTCTGGAATAGCTATGAGCCGAACACCCCCCTGTTCGGTTCGCACCAGAATATGCGAACAGGAAAAAAGATTGTTCGAACACGCGAACACTGTTAAAGTCTATGGGACACGAACATGAATAATCAAAAGTGCTAATTTTAAAGGCTTACATGCAAGTTATTGTCATAAAAAGTGTTTGGGGACCTGGGTCCTGCCCCAGGGGACATGGATCAATGCAAAAAAAAGTTTTTAAAATGGCCGTTTTTTCAGGAGCAGTGATTTTAATAATGCTTAAAGTCAAACAATAGAAGTGTAATATCCCTTTAAATTTCATAGCTGGGGGGTGTATATAGTATGCCTGTAAAGGGGCGCATGTTTCCTGTGTTTAGAACAGTCTGACAGCAAAATGACATTTCGAAGGAAAAAAGCCATTTAAAACTACTCGCAGCTATTGCATTGCCGGTCCGACAATACACATAGAAGTTCATTGATAAAAACGGCATGGGAATTCTCCACAGGGGAACCCCGAACCAAAATGTAAAAAAAAAAAAATGACGTGGGGGTCCCCCTAAATTCCATACCAGGCCCTTCAGGTCTGGTATGGATATTAAGGGGAACCCCAGCCAAAATTTAAAAAAAAAATGACGTGGGGGTCCCCCTAAATTCCATACCAGACCCTTATCCAAGCACGCAACCTGGCAGGCTGCAGGAAAAGAGGGTGGGACGAGAGAGCGCCCCCCCCCTCCTGAACCGTACCAGGCCACATTCCCTCAACATTGGGAGGGTGCTTTGGGGTAGCCCCCCAAAACACCTTGTCCCCATGTTGATGAGGACAAGGGCCTCATCCCCACAACCCTGGCCGGTGGTTGTGGGGGTCTGCGGGCGGGGGGCTTATCGGAATTTGGAAGCCCCCTTTAACAAGGGGACCCCCAGATCCCGGCCCTCCCCTGTGTAAAATGGTAAGGGGGTACAAAAGTACCCCTACCATTTCACAAAAAAAACTGTCAAAAATGTTAAAAATGACAAGAGACAGTTTTTGACAATTCCTTTATTTAAATGCTTCTTCTTTCTTCTATCTTCCTTCATCTTCTTCTTCTTCTTCTGGTTCTTCTGGCTCTTCTGGTTCTTCGTCCGGCGTTCTCGTCCAGCATTTCCTCCGCGGCGTCTTCTATCTTCTTCTCCTCGGGCCACTCCGCACCCATGGCATGGGGGGAGGCTCCCGCTCTTCTCTTCATCTTCTTCATCTTCTTCTTCATCTTCTTCTTTTCTTCTCTTCTTCATTTTCTTCTCCGGGCCGCTCCACATCCATGCTGGCATGGAGGGAGGCTCCCGCTGTGTGACAGCGTCTTCTCATCTGACGGTTGCTCAAATAACGGGGGGCATGGCCACCTGGTGACCCCGCCCCCCTCTGATGCACGGTGACTTGACGGGACTTCCCTGTGACGTCATGGGGAATGCCACAGGGAAGTCCCGTCATGTCCCGTGCATCAGAGGGGGGCGGGGTCACCGGGTGGCCCCGTCCCCTGTTATTTAAGAACTGTCAGACGAGGAGACGCCGTCACACAGCGGGAGCCTCCCTAAATGCCAGCATGGATGCGGAGCTGCCCGGAGAAGAAGATGAAGAAGAGGAGAAGAAAAGAAGAAGATGAAGAAGAAGATGAAGAAGGGAAGAAGATGAAGAGAAGAGCGGGAGCCGCCCCCATGCCATGGGTGCGGAGCGGCCTGAGGAGAAGAAGATAGAAGACGCCGCGGAGGAGATGCTAGAGGAGAATGCCAGAGGAAGAACCAGAAGAGCCAGAAGAACCAGAAGAAGAAGAAGAAGATGAAGGAAGATAGAAGAAAGAAGAAGCATTTAAATAAAGGAATTGTCAAAAACTGTCTCTTGTCATTTTTAACATTTTTGACAGTTTTTTAGTGAAATGGTAGGCCCTTACCGTTTCACACAGGGGGGGCCGGGATCGAACCTGAAGGGTCTGGTATGGAATTTAGGGGGACCCCCCATGTCATTTTTTTTTTACATTTTGGTTCGGGGTTCCCCTGTGGGGAATTCCCATGCCGTTTTTATCAATGAACTTCTATGTGTATTGTCGGACCGGCAATGCAATAGCCGCGAGTAGTTTTAAATGGCTTTTTTCCATCGAAAAGTCATTTTGCTGTCAGACTGTTCTAAACACGGGAAACATGCGCCCCTTTACAGGCATACTATAGACACCCCCCAGGTACGAAATTTAAAGGGATATTACACTTTTATTGTTTGACTTTAAGCATTATTAAAATCACTGCTCCTGAAAAAACGGCCGTTTTTAAAACTTTTTTTTGCATTGATCCATGTCCCCTGGGGCAGGACCCAGGTCCCCAAACACTTTTTATGACAATAACTTGCATATAAGCCTTTAAAATTAGCACTTTTGATTTCTCCCATAGACTTTTAAAGGGTGTTCCGCGGCATTTGAATTTGCCGCGAACACCCCAAATTGTTCGCTGTTCGGCGAACTTGCGAACAGCCAATGTTCGAGTCGAACATGAGTTCGACTCGAACTCGAAGCTTATCCCTACTCTGGAATATACGTCTGTTCTCCATCCTCTTTGTAGTGCTGTATTGCTAGACTTGTTGCTTATGTAGCAATTCCCTTTGCCTATCTGGAGTTGGGTCTTCAACATATCGCCTCTATGCCTGCATCATTTCATCCCTAATGTCCCTTTCCCACTCTCTAGATTTCCCCTTGGTTCTTGCCACTTGGTGGATCAAGAGACCTCTAAGATAGGCCTTCAGGGCGTCCCAGACCACTCCAGCTGATGACGTGCCAGCATTGATCTGCACAAATTCATTCAATCTAATCACTATATCTCAAGGGTTGCTAAACAATTCCAGCCAGTAGGGACTGATCCTCCATTCTCTAGAATGGGCTTTATCCCCTGTATTTATTGTCAACACCAGCGGGGAGTGGTCTGAGACTCCTCTTGGACCATACTCTATTTTGCTTACCGATGACAATACCTCCCTATTACCTAGAGTCATATCTATTCTAGAGAGAGTAATGGGGCATACACATGGTCTGCCTTTTTGGCTACAAAAGTCCGATGGACGCCGACGGACCAAATCCGGCGGACAATCCGATCATGTGTGGGCTTCCCCGGACTTTCAGTGGACTTTTCCAGTCGCAAATCTGACGGACTTTAGATTTGGAACATGCTTCAAATCTTTACGTCGTAACTCCGCCGGACCTAAAAATCTGCTCATCTGTATGCTAGTCCAACGGACAAAAACCCACGCTAGGGCAGCTATTGGCTACTGGCTATCAACTTCCTTATTTTAAAGAAGGGGCACTAAGCTCTAAAAAAAAAAAAAAAAAAAAAAAGGGGGGGGGAGAAAAAGTACAATATCCCTCCATCAAATCACCCCCACCCCCTCCCCTCCCCACAAAATCAAAAATAGTTCTGTGCTCAAGATTTCCTATAAGTCACTCATATTTTCCTCCAACCATTTCTCCACTTCAGATGGTGAGTTAAAAAAATAAGTTCTACCCAATGCTGTTACCCGCAAACGTGCTCGGTACAGCAATGCATACAAAATCTTGTACTTCTGCAGAGTTTGCTTAATTGTTATAAATCCCACTCTATGCTTTTGGAGATCTGGCGAAAAGTCTGAATAACATGAGACTCTAACCCCGTTGTACTTAATGTCCCCCACTTCTCTGGCCTTCTGAAGTAAAATCACCTTGTCATTATAATTAACAAGTTTCAAAAGTAATGGTCTAGTATATTCCCCGGTCTGTCATGTCCTAGCGGGGACATGATGGGCTCTTTCGATCGCAAATAGTGATGTAAAAGTGGAGTCCCCAAATATTTCCCTAAACCACCCCTCAAGGAAAGCTATAGGATTGGGACCCTCACTCTTCCCCGGTAGGCCTATCAGTCTCACATTGTTTCTACGACTACGAGTGTTGCTTCGAGACGGAGGAGTGAGGACACCTGAGGGGAGCCAGGAGCAGAGACAGCCACATGGTCCACTACTATTTATTCCAGGGACCCTACTCAGCAGCCCAGCACCACTCAGCTCAGCAGAGATGACCCATGCCTTTCAGAGATACCCATCCAGGTATTGGGTCGGCCGCTGCCCGTCCACCGTGTGAGTTTTCTTACCCGTCATCTTGATCGGCCATCGGCAAGAGATCCAGTGCCTTACAACATCGTTAGTAGCATCAGGAGCCTGAATCAGCACCTGGGACTATCGTTGTGTCATCTCACAGAGGACTGGTGAGCGGGTGTAAATCCAACATCCTTCTTGACACTATACCAACACTGCATGCAGACACCAATTTCCCTTTTTAGTGTCACGGGTGCTTGTTTGGTGCTGCCATCTCTAGTAGTTTTCCCCTTTTAAATCTCTACCTAACGGAGCATTCTAGAAGATTACTGCTCCATGCAAGCTTTTTTAAACCTACTCTTAAAACAAGGGCGCCACCGTTTGCTAGCAGAAGACACTAGTACTTCTTCACCTCAGGACCTGCAACATTACAGAACTGTGCTTACTGTACTTGTGTAACCCTTTTATTTTCATTGTGTGTTTGCCTTTCAAAAGGTGTTTGAGGCCCAGAAGGAGCTGAGAAGTTGACAATTCTTCTCTCCTCCCTCTCAGCGCCTATGTTAAGGGCATATAGATTACTATCATTTTTATACTTACAGTTGCTAAGCATTGAAGGTTATCTTTTCTAATATATTAATTATTTGCAGCAAGGTTTAAACATGTTGTAAATTTTCTATATGCTTTAAACCGTGATAATATATTCAGCTCATTTATCACTACCAGTTGTGTCTGTCTGTTTCTGATATCAATTCACAGCCAGGATATTGGTACTTTCTTCACTTGCATTCTTGAAAGTGTTTGCAGAAATTGTATAACTAACCAGGTGTGCCAAAGGGACTGAGGCCATTCTTGGAGTTGAGGCGTAGAACAGAGAACCCAAAAATCACCAAACGGCTCCCTCGGGGTGGTGCTACACATTATTAGATCATATAAGATCATGTGTATGATCCATTAACCCAGATGAGAGCACAACAGGTAGAGGGGTTGTACGCGGAATGAAGCACGGTTGACACAACAAAGTGAAGTGTGGTCAGAAGAGCACAGAGCAATATTGTGGACTGTACCATATGTTTTAAATTATTGTCTGGCAACACTGGACATTATTTGATTGATGTCTGTGTGATTTTTTTTCTTATTTGCATTATTAGCTTTTTTTATTTTTGTTTTATGTTTGCACTTAGCAATACTTTGGGATGCACACACACTGCATAGCCAGTGTATATAGTAATCTATTTCTTTATGTAATTATATTTTATTATAACACAGTACTAAAGCACTAGCGCATTAGTGTGCGGCGCAACACCATTTATTTTGATTTATTCAGAGTCCTCCTCCTGTCCACTAAACAAAAAGTCTTCCCTTATCTTACTCTCACCAGGAAAATAAATTTTCCTGGCGGCAGCGGTGTCTATGAGATAACCCATGCGTTTTTGGCCTTTATAATATTTGGCCCATGCCTTTTTGGCAATTATAATATTTGACCCACCTTATCTAATAAGAATGAGTGTAATTATCACTAATCGGTGGTGGATGTCAGCCTTTTTCTTGTGCACTTTATGTTGGAGGGTCACACATCTACTTTTCCTAAACATGGGACTTTTTATTGACCAATGAACTGTTTTTTTTTTATATTTTTATGTGTTGATTGATATACATATACACAAGTTATAAACGTACCTTTGCATATTCTCTCCATTTGTTACATGAAACATATTATATATGTTATATGTCTATTTGTATATTTATCTTTGCTGTTTCACATTGCACTTTTTTGCACTTTAGGTTGCATGTTGCACTTATGAGCTGTTTATTTATATTTATTTTATGTGTGTTAATTGAGGCACATATGCATAATTAAAAAAACACACTTTTGTATATGGTTTTCATATTCTACATGTGATGTACTTTAAGTGATGTAGGTGCATTTAGGTTTACTGTTCCATATCACACTTTTTTCTTTATGTTGCAGAATGCACTTACGACACTTTAGAAATTTAGATTATAGCGCTGCTTATGTTCTTTATCTATAAAGGTTTACAATAGGTTAGTGTCACAACAGCAGGTTATTGATACATAAAATTTGGATACAGTAGTGATATGTTTATATATTATAAATGAGAAATGTGACAATGTTTACATCCTATCATTAGATACCATTGTACTTATCATGTTTATCAAGTAACCTTGCCGCATCCTTGTAGCATAAACTGTAGCTCAATATTTTAGAAAGGAGAGGGAGAGAACTATAGTAGGAGACCTGTAAGATCAAGAAAGAATGAAACAAAACAAAGAAAAAGAACAATTTTAAGCTAGTAGTACGCAATTGTGTTTCTAAAGAGGTCTTACAGCCATTTGGATACAAAACATTGCAACCTTGCAAAAGTATTCACTCACCTTGGCTTTTTACCTATTTTGTTACATTATAGCCTTTAGTTTAATGTTTTTTTTTATCTGAATCATATGTGATAGATCAGAACACAATAGCCTAAGTTGGTGAAGTAAAATTAGAAAAATATACACATAAAACTATTTTTCAGAAATGAAAAACTGATAATTGGCATGTGCGTATGTATTCACCCCCTTTGTTATGAAACCCATAAAAAGCTTTGGTGCAACCAATTACCTTCAGAAGTCACATAATTGATGAAATGATGTCCATTTGTGTGCAATCTAAGTGTCACATGGTCTGTCATTACATATACACACCTTTTTGAAAGGCCCCAGAGGCTGCAACACCTAAGCAAGAGGCACCACTAACCAAACACTGCCATGAAGACCAAGGAACTCTCCAAACAAGTAAGGGACAATGTTGTTGAGAAGTACAAGTCAGAGTTAGATTATAAAAAATATCCAAAGCTTTGATGATCCCTAGGAGCACCATCAAATCTATCATAACCAAATGGAAAGAACAAGGCACAACAGCAAACCTGCCAAGAGACGGCTGCACACCAAAACTCACGGACCGGGCAAGGAGGGCATTAATCAGAGAGGCAGGAAGGTGCTCTGGTCTGATGAGACTAAAATTGAACTTTTTGGCCATCAAAGAAAACGCTATTTCTGGAGCAAACCCAACACATCACATCACCCAAAGAACACCCAAAGAACAAACATGGTGGTGGCAGCATCATGCTGTGGGGATGTTTTTCAGCAGTTGGGACTGGGAAACTGGTCAGAGTTGAGGGAAAGATGGATGGTGCTAAATACAGGAATATTCTTGAGCAAAACCTATACCACTCTGTGTGTGCTTTGAGGCAAGGACAGAGGATCACCTTCCAGCAGGACAATGATCCCAAACACACTGCTAAAGCAACACTTGAGTGGTTTAAGGGGAAACATGTAGATGTGTTGGAATGGCCTAGTCAAAGCCCAGACCTCAATCCAATAGAAAATCTGTGGTCAGACTTAAAGATTGCTGTTCACAAGCGCAAACCATCCAACTTGAAGGAGCTGGAGCAGTTTTGCAAGGAGGAATGGGCAAAAATCCCAGTGGTAAGACGTGACAAGCTCATAGAAACTTATCCAAAGTGACTTGAAGCCGTGATAGCCGCAAAAGGTAGCTCTACAAAGTATTGACTTTAGGGGGGTGAATAGTTATGCACATTAACTTTTTCTGTTATTTTGTCCTATTTTTTGTTTGCTTCACAATAATGGGCATGTTCTGTAAATTAAATGATGCAAATCCTCAAACAATCCAGGTTGATTCCAGGTTGTGAGGCAACAAAGCACGAAAAATGCCAAGGGGGTGAATACTTTTGCAAGGCACTGTATATATTATATTATATTATATTATATTATATTATATTAGTCTTGCAGCGATCAGAATGTGTGTAAAAATAGCATTTTGACCATAGATGTCTATAATGAGACGAGCTTTAATATTTATTTTAGTAAAAGTACTAGTTACTTACCGGTAACTGTCTTTCTGGGAAATCTTCCAGGACGGCACACCTGAGAGATGAGAGGCTCCTCCCCACAGGAAACACAATCAATCAACAGCTGTTTTAAGTCCACACCCTTCCCCCTGATCCTCAGTTTGTAGAGAAGTAACTCCCGAACCTGGTTCACAAGGGAAATCATTCCTCATAGGCACTCACCTTCTAGTGTTCTAAAATTTTCCCTCCTCCAACAGGTGGGAAGTAGGCCTGCCGTCCTGGAAGATTTCCCAGAAAGACAGTTACCGGTGAGTAACTAGTACTTTTCTCAAGTCATCTTCCAGGACGGCACACCTGAGAGGATAATCAAGTAGCTCAGGCCTACCTTTAGGGTGGGACCACTGCAAGACCCTCTTGGCGAACCTCGGTTCTGCAGTGAGCTTTACCTTCACTCCATATGCTTGATGAAGGTATCTTAGCTGGATCATGCGGCTGATCTGCCGGTCTACTCCACCGGTGTCCCTGCCTTCTCTGTTTCGGATGCAGGATCTAGGTGGAGTGGGCTCTTAAAGATGGAATCAGAAAACATGTTAAACTTGTAGGTTATCAATGTTGTCTGTCACACATCTACCAACAATGGCCTATTCTGCCTATAGGTGCTGTTTAGAACCACTAAAAAGATTAATCGGAGACCTGTGTTGTAAGACAAGGACACTACATTGATCCATAAGGGGGCCTGTCTTAACACAACCCTGTCCAGGGAAATAAAACTGCCAAAAAAGGGGGGCCCCTGACAGACAACCCCTTTTTGTTCATTTTTAGCTTTACGTCAAAGACTGAAGGGAAACCTACTTAAGGGAAATAGATTAACAAAAACTTAATCCCTGGGTTTAAGGCATGCCCAATCTATAGTTTTACTTAAGCCTACTCAGGAGATTAACATCTATAGCAGGAGAAGAACACTCATATTGCTACATCTAGTCTTGCTAGAAGGGCAAAATGAAGGCCATGCACCGAGCTGTAACCTATTTAGTTGGGTATACATGTTTATACTTCATCTTCAGGCCATAAAACTCCTCTGAACCGAACTTCCTAAGTTCTTATTAAACGGGGCGATTCATTATCGCCTTCCTCCAGTGACCCATAACTCTACTGGGCTTCAACCCTAGGAAATGGCTCTGGCATCCCTGAATGTAAGGGGTCGAGGCTTTCTGACATGTGACATCTGCACCAGAACTCCTGGCCCTTTCACGGAAGAGAAGGCTGAAATACAAAAAGGTGATACATGTATTATTAATATCACAAATAAAAAAAATCATAGATTGTGGACATAGCACAATAGATTTAGACAGAAAGGACACAAGCATAGACATCAATGTTGTGTATCTGAGTGTGACTAGCTAAACCAAAATATCAAATATGGGAAGAGACCCAAATCTGAACCTCACAGTCTGGTTTTCTGATGTGCGGCCAATATGTAAGCATTAAGACACAAACACACCTTAAATGCTGCACATTTCTGAAGTGCAGCTAGCTAGGTCATAACTGGTAAATACAGAAAGGACGGGAACCCCCTTTTACAGTGGCATTTTACTGATGTACAGCAAAACAAGGCTATAAAGAGAAGACAGAAAGACCCAAACTTCTATGTTGCGTATTTATGACGAACCACCAAGTACAGTTATAAGACAATCCTTCCTGTTATGCAGTTCTGTAGTGCAGTTACATAGAACCAACAGAGAAAGAACACAAGCAACCTACAGCATTGTGTTTTTCTGAAGTGCCATAAGGTAAGGCAATATGAAACAGAAAGCACCAACAAGCTTCAATGTTGAGTACTTCTGCGGTGCAGCCACATAAAAACAAACAACAGACAGCCTTTACAGCTGCGATCTTTCTGGTCTACTGCAAAATAAGGCAATAACTCCACAATGAGTATTCCTGCAGCATTGCAAAACCTGAACCAGAAGGGACAGATAAGCTTAGGGTTCCCACACCCGTGCGACCCAACCTGCCACTTGGGACTGCAAGACGCATGAGAAGTCATACTATGGCTTCCAAAGGGTATCATTCGTGACTGTGCGACTCCAGGTCGCAGCGTATCCAGCAGTCCCTGCTTACGGAACCACAGACCTCAAGATTACACAGGTCGCAGGAAAAGCAGTTTTCGGGTCGAACAAACAAGGGGTCCCCATGCTGTGGCTCCCTGGAGGAGTGCAGCCAACAACCCCCTACTGTGTATACCTAAGAAACAGCAAGGAAGATCAATGAGAAACACCACTTACTGCTGTGCCTTTCTGATATACGGACGATAAGTCAGTAAATATAGGACATACAGGACACAAACAATGTTCAATCTTTGTGTATGTCTGATGTGTAGCATATACCAATACTGAGCAGAGATGTCATTACCCTCAATGTGTCTCCCTGCTGAGCAGCAAAAACAAATCAGAAAAAGACAAACAACCTTCACTGTTGTGTCCTTTCTGATATGCAGCCAATAAGGCAGTAAACCTTCAATTTTGTATGTGTCTGATGTGCAACAACAATCTTGAATAGAGATAGCACATCCATATTCAAGTGATTTGGCATGTGACTCAACATGTCAAATCGCATGCCTAAAATTGGCAGCCATTGCCGTTAATAGCACTGTCTGAATCAGCCCAGGCCACTTTGTGGTGCTGCACTGATTACCAATGGCAGTATGTGTACTACCCCTGGCACAGGTTCAATTTTGTATTTTCCAACAAAATCAGGACCATCCGTCATCACTGCTGCCTTTCTGATAAGCAACCAATAAGGCAGTGATACAGTACCCACAGACAAACCTCAATCTTGTATATGTCTGATGTGCGATAATATAACAGTTCTGAATAGAGATAGCACATCCATATTGAAGTGATTTGGCATGCAACTCAACATGTCAAAGTCGCATGCCTAAAATCAGTAGCCATTGCTGTTAATAGCGCTGTCTGAATCAGCACGTCACTTTGTGGTGCTGCACCGATTACCAATGGCAGTATGTGTACTACCCATGGCACAGGTTCAATTTGTATTTTCCAACAAAATCAGGACCATCCATCTTCACTGCTACCTTTCTGATAAGCAACCAATAAGGCAGTAATACAGGACCCACAGACAAACTTCTATCGTGTATATCTCTAATGTGCAACAATCTAACAATTCTGAATAGAGATAGCACATCCATATTGAAGCGATTTGGTATTCGACTCACATGTCAAATCGCATGCCTAAAATTGGCAGCTATTGCCGTTAATAGCACTGTCTGAATCAGCACGACGCCACCTTGTGGTGCTGTACCGATTACCAAAGGCAGTATATGTACTACCCCTGCCATCAATCTTTCCTGCTGCCTTTCTGATAAGCAACCAATAAGGCAGTAATACAGGACACAAAAACCCCACAAAACAGACCCCAATCTTGTGTAGGTCTGATGTGCAGCAATATAACAATTATGAGCAGAAATGTCATCACCAGACTCAATGATGTGCGTTTCTGGCGTGCGGCACAAAACCAGAAAGTACAGACCACCTTCCCTGTTGTATTTTCTGATCTGTAGCCAAACAAAGCAGTACCTTTAGGATATAAAGGACACCCAACAAGCTTCAGCAGAGAGGTCACAAATCTCAATGTGTACTTTAGTTGTGCCACCAAACACAAACCTTCACTACTGAGGTCTACTGGTGAGCAGCCAAGAAGGAGTCATGGTGTATCCCTTTATGAAATAACCAAACAGGAGCAAATTATTTCATAGGCATAGCCTGGGCTGTAGATACTAATCCTTCACCACCAGTGAAGGAACCAATCCTAAAATGGTTGGACACCTTACTATAGTAGCTGTTGTCCTACCTTACCTCCGTAGATTGAGCAAACGCTAGCCAGCTCATACACGGGTGGGGCTGATCAGTAAGTCTCAATGAGCCCCGCCCTAGAGACCAATATAAGACCTCTAAAAAGGGTGGTTACCAATTTAGCCTGGAGGTAAATAGCCACCTGCAGCCCTTAAAGAAGCAATCCTATAGCCATCTAGCTCTTGCATATGTTTGCACAGAAAATCCTTAATCAAAGGATATAGGAAAAACGATTTATGGTAAATCGCTTTTAGATCTGTCACTGAGTGGACTGTAGCCCAAACCAACAAAAAGGTTTTTCTTACCCCCTGCATTAAAATATAACCACAATGTAAGAGTGGAGTGGGAGGTTGGAGCTTATGAAAAGTTACCCATAGCAAGCAACCCCCAAAAGGAGGATCTGTCACAAGGGAACCCCTACTGTGCCACACAGAAGCTTGGTCCCTGCCACATTGTTGAAAGTTAGGTCAGCTTCTAAGCATCTTGGAGCAACTTTAAGCAGATTCCTAGCAGCTGGGCTAATAGGGCCAGATAACCTAGTGCACCTGCTGAGCAAGGGAGCTTACTCCTGAATCCTTCAACCATTGCACCATTAATAACTTGTTCAGTGGTATACCTGGCCAGTAAGGAACTCTTTGTTCTACCAGGTCACCCTCTTTGCTGTATTCACCCCTACTAATGTACCACAACTGGGTATGTAGGGAGAGGCTGGCAACCTACTGTTGTGATAACCACAGTGTCTCTGCTATAAGAGGAAGCTGTGGCTGGCGGTTTTTAGCAGTAGCTTCTGGGCTATTTTGTTATGCAGACCCCAGGTCCTGCACTGCACCACTCAGTAAATACAGGTGGAAAAAATGCCTTACCTACCTCTTTCCCATCTGAGGTGGTTTAGGCACACTCGCTCCTCTGCACCACTTGTCCACCATACAGCATCTCTGATGTAGGAGGGAGCTGTGGTTGGTGTGTTTAGCAAAAGCTTCTGGGCTATTTGAATCCAGACCCCAGGGGAGATTATCTCAAATGCCCAGAAACCATCTGGCTGGGATTGGGGATTTTTGACTCACCATTGTCGTCTTCCCCTTTTTCCACAGCCACCGGGCTTGCTTTTCCATCCTTATGGTCCACACGCAAGGAGGATAGCCGCCAAAGTGCCCCCCCTCCAACTGCTGTCCCTTTAGGGAGCTGCAAGGTTAGGCTGTGTCCTGCACTGTCCAGTCAGTATATACACATGGGGGGGGGGGCAATGCCGTACGTTCCTCATTCCCATGAGGTGGTTTAGGCAGACATTCACCATAGTAAACTGGTGCCTCCTCGAAAGGAGGATGTGGGCGCCTGCTCCTGCTGACTCTCAGCCTTCCCTTCTGGGTAAGAACGCGGGTCGTTCAGGCGGTGCCCTCTCCAGCAGCCCACGCGAGCTACCAGGGACCCAGGAGTCAGGGGATACGATCCCCCTGGAAAGAACCGACGGCCAGCACCCCCGTCTGAAAGGACTTCCGGACAGGTAAGGTGGGGGGAGAGAGGATAAAGGCCCCTGAAGTTCTGGGGACACCACTGTACCCAGGGGCCTTCAGCTCTCAGGGGGGCTCTTCCAGTTTCTGCTGCCCCCCCTGAGGAAAGGATAGGGGAACCCCCCGGGAAGGATAAATATATCCCGCCAGACCCAGAGGCTTCCCAGGCATTTGGTCCGGCTCCCAGGGGGAGACCACCAGCCCCAGGCTTCGGTCATTTGGAAAAAAACAAACAGTTTCGCCGTGTAGGGAGAAACACAATCAAAAACTGAGGATCAGGGGGAAGGGTGTGGACTTAAAACAGCTGTTGATTGATTGTGTTTCCTGTGGGGAGGAGCCTCTCATCTCTCAGGTGTGCCGTCCTGGAAGATGACTTGAGAAAAAGGTATTGCCTTTTGACAAATTCTTGATTTTCAGAACACTAAGACCCAAGAACTATAATTATCTGAATTTGATATTCACATATAGCATTTTACTGAAGACATTTTTTCAATGGAATGTTTGCTTTCCAGCCCTCGTTCAACTGTACCACAAAAAAATACTTAAGACATGCAAAAAGTGAAGAATTTACAAAGCCAATTTAGAATATATAAAGGAAAATGTAAAAGTCAGCGCTGTGCACTTCTACAACCAAACTCTATAAGTTTGGTTAGAACACCAAGCTAAGCATCAAAGTGTCCAGGGAAATTTGTAGAAATTAAGACAGCTATTTAATATTTTTTCTTTTTACAGGCATCTAACAACTGTTAGAAAGTTCACAATAAAAATAAGAATTTTTACAATAATAGCTATGACGAAAAGGCCTGAATGGCTGAAATGCGTCAGTTCTCTCCTGGGCTGTATTTTAGCCATATGTGAAAAGAAACTGAAATTTTAGTTTTGGAACCTCCCTGTGATGCTGACTTCTTATTGTGAACATTCAACTGTAGATAGCTTGCAGAAGCTTTAGTCGTGCACCAGTGTGTCTCGTCAGTTTGATTATCTTGTGAACAACTGTTAGCCTTTACTATGGTTATATTTGCTTGTCTCTTTGGAGTGTGCATGGTAAGATATGAAACATATGGAGCTCTGAATTTATGATTACTTAAACCTGTTATGATTTGCTTTTAAACTATTTGGTTTTTTGGATAGAAACCTGGCATTTCTCCACAATGATCTTGCATACTTTCCAGGCATTCCACAGTCTGACCATAAAGAAAAGGAGACAAGCAGTGCACAGGTATGCCATCTTCCACAGAAACTTTAAAAGCCGCTTGAAATAATCAGACACAGTATCTTGAGAGAGACGTTACTTTACCATTGCTATCATTCTCAATTTATTAAGAAACCTTTGCAGCTATTTCCATTGTTTTATGTTGTTCTTTCTGTAACAATGACAGTTATCTATGAACTTAAAAGTTTATTTCCCCCCAAAAAATGCCAACATGTAAGTACTGTAATATGTTTGTTTTAACATAAACCTCTTAGTAAGAAAAACATAAGGCACACAATAGTGAGGGGCAAATCTGCCTGGGGTGGATTCGCCAAGGGTTCAGTGAATCTTGTTTAATGAAGTGAATTTCATTGAAATTTATTGAAGTTTATTGGGAGAAAACCTTGTTAAATCCTGGTCATTTTTAGGGCTAATGAGCAATCTATTGGCAAAAGGCATGGGAAGTTGGGCATTGCCACTTGGGGACATGTTTCAATGCAAAAACTAAAAGAAAATTTAAAAATACCCTACAGAGAGAGAGGATCTTTTTATTTAGATCTACTAGCAACAATGAAACTACATAAAGCCTTTAAATAATATGCTTTGGGATGTCTTAAAACCATACATTGTATTAACGAACGGTACAATTTTCATGTAGTCTCAGTGACTGCGTGCCCTGGCAGCTCACATTTGTGTGCAGAATTTTTTTTTTCTTTTACAATTAGTTAGACTTTCATAAAGAAGTACCCCAATCTGATTCATTTAAAGTGATTGTAAAAGGCAGAAGCAGTCGTTATACAGTGGCAGGTTGGCTCTCCTGTGTGAATCGCCATAGCTGTACGGTGGCTTGCACAGGCATAGTTGAGGATGGGCGGTACACGATCACACCTGCTGCACTCTGTGGGAGCGTGCTTGTGGGTCCGGTGCATTCGATGTCCGCCGGCGACCCGCGATCGCCTAGTACAGAGGCAGAATGGGGATCTGCCTTTGTAAACAAGCAGATCCCCGTTCTGACAGGGGACATGACAGAGATCTACTGTTCCCAGTCATCAGGAACAGTGATCTCTGTCATGTCCCTGGCAGCCCACCCCCCCTACAGTTAGAACTAGGGATGAGCCGAACACCCCCCAGTTCGATTTGCACCAGAACCTGTGAACGGACTGAAAATTTGCACGAACGTTAGAACCCCATTGAAGTTTATGGGACTCGAACGTTTGAAATCAAAAGTGCTAATTTTAAAGGCTAATTTGCATGGTATTGTCCTAAAAAGGGTTTGGGGACCCGGGTCCTGCCCCAGGGGACATGTATCAATCCAAAACAATTTTTTAAAAACGCTCGTTTTTTCGGGAGCAGTGATTTTAATGATGCTTAAAGTGAAAAAAAAAAAAAAAAGAAAAAGCGAAATATTCCTTTAACCTCTGCAGATCCACGCTATTGCCAAATGACGGCAACAGCGTGGATCTACATTGCTGGGACGACGTCTATTGACGTCGTCCCGTGCACGAGCGGCCTGCGCGCCCCCTGCGGGGTGCGTGCGGCATGCTCGGTGATCAGCGAGTCTATGAGACTCGCCTGATCACAGATCAGAGTAAGGGGTCGGTCCCGACCCCTTACCACATAATCGGCTGTCAGCCAATGACAGCTGATCATGTGATGTAAACAGAGCCGGTAATCGGCTATTTTTCCTCCTCGCGCTGACAGCGTGAGGAGGAAAAAAAAACCCGATCACCGGCGGCCGTGAGAGGGACAACAGTCCCGATCATGGCGATCATCTGCCCCCACAGCAATAGGCAGCAGTGCCGCCTACCAGTGCCCACCAGCGTCACCCATCAGTGCCCACAGTGACATCCATCAGTGCCATCCATCGGTGCCCACAGTGCCACCTATCAGTGCCCACAGTGCCACCCATCAGTGCCACCCATCAGCGCCCACAGTGCCACCTATCAGCGCCCACAGTGCCACCCATCAGCGCCCACATCAGTGCAACAACAGTGCTGCACATCAGTGCCACCTATCAGTGCCCATCAGTGTCACCTACCAGTGCCCATAAGTGCCCATCAGTGCCGCCCATCACTGCCCATCAGTGCCACCCATCAGTGCTGCCCATTAGTGCCCCCCATCAGTGGTACCTATCAGTGCCCATCAGTGCCACCTATCCGTGCCACCCATCCGTGCCACCCATCAGTGCCACCCATCAGCGCCCATCAGTGGCCATCAGTGCCGCCTTATCTGTGCCCATCAGTACCGCCTTATCTGTCCTCATCAGTGCTGCCTTAACTGCACCTATCAGTGCCGCCTTAACTGTGCCTATCAGTGCCGCCTTAACTGTGCCTATCAGTGCCGCCTTAACTGTGCCTATCTGTGCCCTTTAATGCACCTATCAGTGCCCACCAGTGCTGCCTCATCAGCGCATATCAATGAAGGAGAAAAATTACCTGTTTGCAAAATTTTATAACAAACTATGAAACATGATTTTTTTTTTTCAAAATTTTCCATCTTTTTTTGTTTGTTTAGCAAAAAATAAAAATCCCAGCTGTGATTAAATACCACCAAAAGAAAGCTCTATTTGTGGGAAAAAAAATGATAAAAATTTCATTTGGGTACAGTGTTGTATGACCACGCAATTGTCATTCAAATTGCGACAGCGCTGAAAGCTGAAAATTGGTCTGGGCAGGAGGGGGGTTTAAGTGCCCAGTAAGCAAGTGGTTAAATATTGTACCTGGGAGGTGTCTATAGTATGCCTGTAAAGTGGCGCGTGTTTCCCGTGCTTAGAACAGTCCCTACACAAAATGACATTGTTAAAGGAATAAAAATCATTTAAAACTGCTTACAGCTTTAATGTAATGTCCGGTCCCGGTAATATGGATGAAAATCAGTGAGACAAACAGCACTGGTACCCCCCCAGTCCATTACCAGGCCCTTTGGGTCTTGTATGGATATTAAGGGGAACCCCAAATTAAAAAAAGGAAAGACGTGGGGCCCCAGGCCCTCTGAACAGCAGTATACAGGCGGTGAAAACAAGACAGGGACTGTAGGTTTGTTGTTAAGTAGAATCTGTTTGTAATTTTGAACTGGTACATTTTTAAAGTGTAGCTCCAGCCAAAAAATCTATTTTTAAGCTTTTTGGAAAACATAGGGAAGGGTTATCACCCCTGTGACATTTGTTTTGCTGTCTGTGCACCTCTTCAGAAGATTTTACCTCACTTCTCTCCCAATGACAAATGTTTTTTGACAATTTGGGGTTTTTAGTGAAAAAAGGATTGGTGATAAAGCATCAGTGGAAAGGAGACACGTTTTTCCCATATTAACTCTTACAGGAGAGAATTTCCCTTCCTAGAGGTAGATTTCATCTCACTTCCTGTTGTCTCCTTCCGTTTGCAAGTAGGAATCGTTTGTAAGTTGGATGTTTTAAATTAGGGGCCTGCCCTATATACTCTGCAGAAATTGTGGCCTTAGGTCTTGGTGTTGCCACAACACTGTAAACCCTCACAGGGCCCTGCTGTGAAATATTAGATCAAGAATTGTAATTACATGCCCCTGTTGAACAGGGGCAGAAAAATTGGGCCTTTGGTGGTGGTGCTGGTGCCACAACACTGTAAGTCCTCACAGTTACTCTTGGTGGGTGCTGGAACGGGCCCTGCTGTGAAATAGTAGCTCAAGAATTGTAATTACATGCACCTGTTGAACAAGGGCAGAAAAATTGGGCCTTTGGTGGTGGTGGTGCTGGTGCCACAACACTGTAAGTCCTCACAGTGACTCTTGGTGGGCGCAGAAACGGGCCCTGCTGTGAGATATTAGATCAAGAATTGTAATTACAAGTCCCTGTTGAATAGGGGTAGAAAAATTGGGCCTTAGGCATTGGTGACATAACGCTGCAACCCCTCACAGATACTCTAGTTGGAGCGCAGGAATGAGCCCTCCTGCAAAATATTGCATCAAAAATTGTAATTACACGCCCCTGTTAAACGGGGGCTAAAAAATTGGGCCTTAGGCACTGGTGCTGGTGCCACAACACTGCAACCCCTCACAGATACTCTAGTTGGAGCGCAGGAACTAGCCCTGCTGCAAAGTATTGCATCAAAAATTGTAATTACACGCCCCTGTTGAACAGGGGCTGAAAAATTGGGCTTTAGGCACTGGTGCTGGTGCCACAACACTGCAACCCCTCACAAATACTCTAGATGAGTGCAGCAACGAACCCTCCTTGCAAAATATTGCATCAAAAATTGAAATTACACAGGAGCTGAAAAATTGGGTCTCCACGACCAGCACTGTTGCCTCTAGACACAGAGCCTGCTTGCCCTCTTTTATTGGCTTGTGACTGTAAGCCTCTCCTTGTTGGCCTTCCAGACATACTAATGGCCTGCAGTGAGATATAGCTGCACAAAGCTGGGATGTATATATATACTGATACTGCAGCTAGCAGAATCAACTGCCTGCCTGTAGTATTATTAGTATGAGAACACCAGCAATTGTCTTCAGGTAGCTTTAGGCGCACACTGTGCAGAGGACGCACTACACTAACTGTAAATACTGTAGCTGCCTGCCTGTGGTATTAATAGGATCAGAAGAACACCACTAATTTTCTTCAGGTAGCTTTAGGTGCACACTGTGCAGAGGACACAGTGCGCTAACTGTAAATACTGTAGCTGCCTGCCTGTGGTATTAATAGGAGCAGAACAACAGCACTTGTCTCCAGGTAGCTTTAGGTGCACACTGTGCAGAGGACGCACTACACTAACTGTAAATACTGTAGCTGCCTGCCTGTGGTATTAATAGGATCAGAAGAACACCACTAATTTTCTCCAGGTAGCTTTAGGTGCACACTGTGCAGAGGACACAGTGCACTAACTGTAAATACTGTAGCTGCCTGCCTGTGGTATTAATAGGAGCAGAACAACAGAAATTGTCTCCAGGTAGCTTTAGGTGCACATTGTGCAGAGGACGCACTACACTAGCTGTAAATACTGTAGCTGTTTGCCTGTGGTATTAATAGGATCAGAAGAACACCACTAATTTTCTTCAGGTAGCTTTAGGTGCACACTGTGCAGAGGACACAGTGCGCTAACTGTAAATACTGTAGCTGCCTGCCTGTGGTATTAATAGGAGCAGAACAACAGCAATTGTCTTCAGGTAGCTTTAGGTACACACTGTGCAGAGGACGCACAACACTAACTGTAAATACTGTAGCTACCTGCCTGTGGTATTAGTAGGATCAGAAGAACACCACAAATTTTCTTAAGGTAGCTTTAGGTGCACACTGTGCAGAGGGCACACTACACTAACTTGTAAATACTACAGCTGCCTGTGGTACTGTACTAATAGGATCAGAAGAACACCACTAATTTTCTTAAGGTAGCTTTAGGTGCACACTGTGCAGAGGACGCACTAAACTAACTTGTAAATACTGCAGCTGCCTGCGGTACTGTATTAATAGGATCAGAAGAACACCACTAATTTTCTTCAGGTAGCTTTAAGTGAACACTGGGCAGAGGACGCACTAAACTAACTGTAAATACTGTAGCTGCCTGCGGTACTGTACTAATAGGATCAGAAGAACACTAATTTTCTTCAGGTAGCTTTATGTGCACACTGTACAGAGGACGCACTACACTAACTGTAAATACTGTAGCTGCCTGCGGTACTGTACTAATAGGATCAGAAGAACACTAATTTTCTTCAGGTTGCTTTAGGTGCACACTGTGCAGAGGATGCACTACACTAATTGTAAATACTGTAGCTAATAGGACTAATAGGATCAGAAGAACACCAGCAATTTTCTTCAGGTAGCTGTAAATACTGTAAAAACACCTGCCTGCCTGTCAGTAGTAGGAAGAGAATAACAGGAACGGATCTAGCTAAACTGAATACAGTGTATATATATATATATATATATATATATATATATATATATATATATATATATATATATATATATATATATATATATACACACACACACACGACACCTAGGATGTATATATATATATATATATATATATATATATATATATATATACACAATACACTGTAAGTGCAGCTAACTGACTCACCTGCCTACTCTATCTAACGTAAATCAAATGACACTGTCTCTCTGTCTATCTATCTCTCTCTCAATGCCGGAACACACTACACAGGGCCGCCGTGCAGGCGGCCTTATATAGTGTGGGGTGTGTACTAGACCCCCTGAGCCATAATTGGCCAAAGCCACCCTGGCTTTGGCCAATTATGGCTCTCTGTACAGATGGCGCTGTGATTGGCCAAGCATATGGGTCATAGTGCATGCTTGGCCAATCATCAGCCAGCAATGCACTATGACCCATATGCATATGTAATTCGGCGAACGGCCAAACACACGATGTTCAAGTCGAACATGGGTTCGCCTCCAACACGAAGCTCATCCCTAGTTAGAACACACCTAGGGAACACAGTTAACTCCTTGATCGCCCCCTAGTGTTAACCCCTTCACTGCCAGTGTCATTTTTACATTGATTAGTGCATTTTTATAGCACTGATCAATGTAATAATGTCACTGGTCCAAAAAAGTGTCATTTGGGGTCAGATTTCTCTATCTCAATGTTGCAATCCCGCTAAAAATCTCAGATCACCGCTATTACCAGTAAAAACAATAAAAAAAATAAAAGTCCCTAAATCTATCCCATAGTTTGTAGACACGATAACTTTTGCGCAAACCAATCAATATACGCCTATTGTGATTTTTTTTTTACCAAAAAGATATCAAAGAATATATAGAGGCCTAAATTGATGAGGAAATAAGCTTTTTTATATTTCGTATTACAAAAAATGGCGTGGTCATTAAGAGGCAAATCCTTCCGGTCCTTAAGTGGTTAATGCATTATATGCATTAAGATAAAAAGCCTTCTGTGTGCAGCAGCCCCCCTCAGCCCCCTCATACCATCTAGATCCAGCAATGTTGCAGGAGTTTCTTGGCTGCCTGCGACTCCCCTCTTAATTGGCTGAGATATTAGCACAGCGCCATTGGCTCCCACTGCTGTCAATCAAAGTCAGACAGACAATGAGGAGAGAAAGGGGGCGAAGCTGGACTGCGGTTCTGTGTCTGAATGGACACAGGGAGCTGTGCCTTGGATCGGGTGCCCCCATAGCAAACTACTTGCTGTGGGGGCACTCAACAGGAGGGAGGGGCCAGAACCACCGAAGAGGGACCCAAGAAGAGGAGAATCCAGGCTGCTCTGTGTAAAATCACTGCAACAGAGCAGGTAAGTATAACATGTTTGTTATTTTACTAAAAAAAACAAGACTTTAATATCACTTTAAGCTTGAAAAAAACTACTTTTAAGTAGCTTTAGCAGCAGCACCTGTTTATTAATCAAATGGTAATATACCTGTTTGGCTGACAGATAAAATTTGATTCATATACTCTAGCTTAAAAAAAACACGCCTAGCAGCAGCTTTTGAGCATTTTTTTCTGCTTCTAAAGGCAATTTTATCCTTTGCAACTATTTTAGTCTAAAGGTTTTTTTTTAAAGTGGTTTTAAACCCCCGATTGTCACTTTTACCTATAGGTAAGCCTAGAATAAGGCTTACCTATAGGTAGTGGAAATACCTCCTAAACGTGCACCATTTAGGAGATATTTACCATGTAGTAAACGGACCTCAGTGCCGTTTCTTCACTCGCAAGTGTCGTGACTGACGGCTCCCAGGATGTCACACAACCCCGGCCAGTCGCAGGCCCCGGAAAGAAGAGGGGCGAAGATGGATGCGGCCACCAGCGGGGACAACGCGGGCTTCATTTGCAGTTAAGTGCCACATAATGGGCTAGGATGGGATGCACACTATCCCATTACGCTTTTACTCTGCAGGGGAAAGCAGGGGAAAAAAGATGCAGTAAAACCCATCAGGGTTTACTTCCTCTTTAAGCTTCAGTGTTAGGAGCAGAAAAAAACTGAAGCCTTGCAGCAAAAACAACGGGGGGCAACTAAAACTACTGCTGACTGCTGAATTACCCAATATTATGAGCAAAAGCGGGAGCAAAGGTAATGATTACTAAGGGAGCTGGCAATCAGAATTTAAGTGCAGTTTCCTAACTATCCCAATCTCTCCCTGAAGATAGTCAGCTTTCTCTATGCTTTACCTACAACAGCCCCCTACTTACATTATAGCTGCACTGTGTCCTCCCCATTTTATAATGAAGGAACTCATATAAGGCTTGCCAGCTGAAAGTCTTATGTCGGTGTCAGCAAAAGGGGTAAACAGAAGCTGTTAAAACCATAATGGTGTGTATAGCCTTACATACTGTATACTGTACTGGAGTAATAAACATACAATCAAATATTGATTGTAAGTAAAAATATTGTGGACTGTATGAACAAGCTTTGTTACATTTTGCACAGCTGATAATAAACTTACTTTAAATGCTCCTAAAGCAAAGGCATGTAGTAAAAATTTGTAGAACTTATAAAGAACGGTGTGGACACATACTCTGTATTTTCCTAAATCTATGATCTACAATACTTCCCAAGCTTGGTCTTGTATACATATTTCTGTACTGCCGTACCACATAGCTGGAAACTTTTCCAAAGAATTTTACAGTAAATTACACTTGCAGAGCTGAGGCTTCAGTTCAGATCAAAGTAATTAGTAGCACATGGAGTGGGGTGGCCTTATCATGACAAGCACAGAATATTTCAAGATAATATGCCTACATTATGTTCTCCTAAATTATGCAGATGAGAGATCTAGCCTTCATACAGCAAGTTTAATTTACTATCAAATGCTCCAAGTTATAAGTTCCCAGTTATGCATGTCAATTGCTGACCCCCTACACATATTGAGGTAACTTGCAGCTGAGCCATGTTATTGAGGTTCCTAGATGCAATAATACTCAGAGCTGAATGCACACTTTGCTATCTGGGGATAAATCAGCATTCTGTATGGGGATTCAAGAGAGTAAGTGGCTATGTGAAGTGTGATTAGTGTAGTGGTCATTTAAAAATTGATGGATCTAGAAATTTGTACAATGAAATACAAACAAAATGCAGCCGGCTCCAGGTTGGCCCGCACCACAGGACTCAATTATCCAACTTCCAGAGAGTGCTAGCCCAGCTCACCACTGCATCAGATGAAAACAAAAGAATCTGTACAGCAGCACTCCTCAGATCCAATAAAATAAACTGTTTTATTTCACATAATCATCCATGAAAACAGTGAGATCACAGGGGGGAAGAGAGGCATGGTTGACACTAGATGCCGTTGACCTGAGCAATTCCCCTGATATACATACAAGCAGGTGGCTGCTCAGGTGGAGTTGATCTAGTGGATTATGAGCTTAGAAAAAAAAAGACTGACGTGTTATGGGTGTGTTCATTTGATTTAATATGTTTGATCATCAGCTCAAAATCACAAAAATAGGACACATTACAATATGTGGTATCCACAAGAAGATACATCCCTTTAAGGATATACCGTTCTTTGAGGAGTTGGATGTGAGGTTAAAGGAGAAATTAAATTTGACAGATTTGATTACGAATCAAACAATGTTTACATCTGAAAAAACTAAACCACCCTCCATCAAATTGCAAAAAATCCTCCTAGTCTGGAGGTGTAAATAAGTGTGTAAGCTTTTCAGATGCAGAAAGTGAGATTTTGGATTATACAATGGCTAGATCTGTCTCTGATTCATACAATTAGTCCAATAGGAATGTGAATGTAGCATGGGGAGTTAAGTGCCATTCACAAAAAGAAGAAGAAAGGAAAGAAAAACACAAAAAGATGAGACGAGGAGGAGGAAATCATTATGCAAGGACATCCCTGGAAATGATTAATAACTTCCTCAATCTGTCAAAAAGAGAACTGTCAAAGGGAGATATTTCCTTACTAGCAAGAGGTTTTCATTTTTGTTCAAAAAGATACTTTAATTTGTTTGAAACCATACTAGATGTGAAAAAATGCAAGAAATGCAACACTTCAAAAACATTATTTTCATGATTTTGTGGATGAGGAGGTGGGGGCCTCTTACTTTACAGTTGGGGACTAAGGTGCTCCTTATTTAGATTTTAATGACCAATGTGCCATTTGTGATTTGGAGGTGTTGGCTGGGGAGTCAGGTTTTGGCCCAGGGGAGGGAATACAGCTTATACAGGTCCCCTTAAGGCTGAGGTCCATTTTCTATCTGGTCAAGTTCAGGGGTAAAGCCTTAGATCTTTTTCAGAAATTAGTAGAACGGGATCTTACCAGTTTACTTTACATACAGCCACAAAAGGGCTTATGATAATAACCTGAATGCAGGAGAACGTGCTTCTGTACGGACTCTAAGTAAACACTCCTCCATTGTGATTAAAGAGTCTGATAAAGGAGAATAAGTGGTTGTACAGGATGCTGAGACAGAAAGCCAGCCATAGATGATTTGAATCTCGACCAGTTAAACAGGAACTGGACGAGATTATAACCATGTATGGGCAGGCTGAATGTACCCAAATTGATCGATCTATCAACTTGGGTACAACCAGCCTGCCAGATTTTTTTTCCACATAAAATTTTTATTGGGTTCGTAAGAAATAGTACAAAGCCAGAAAAAGTTACAAAGTGAACAGTACTGATGTAAACATGCATACAGAAGCATTTAAAGTCATTAAAGTGGAACTTCATTTTCCCAGTCAACATTGATTATGTTTAATCCCATGCTGCCAGCATTAGTAAATAGATAGGAAAGTGTAGCAGATTTACTTGTTTTAAACATTTTTTTTTACATTTCTTCAGTTACTTCCTGGTTCCCGGGGGTTCTTTGAATATTAAAAATTAATTAAATTGTGTCTTTGGTTTGTGGTGCTGAGATACAGTGAAGAACCACTTTAACATCTGTATCTGAGGCTTCAGTAAAGAAAAAAGAAAGTGAAATTAAATACTGCCCATGGCAGCGCAATAAGAGCTATAACGGGGGTGAGATGCACAAGGGTTCTAGACCCATAAGGAATGTTATGCAGACTAACAGGTATATAGGGAGTGACTAGAACAAGGAATTGTACGTTGAGTACATTGGAACAGTATAACAGATGACTCCTCTGGGGGTAGGATCCGCAAGTCATAAAGATATTGAGAGGGATAAGAGATAATGTGAGAATGTAAGAATCAGTGAGGGAGGGTACATCTAGGGTCAATAAGCCATAACTCCCAATGTTTAAAAAATGTGTGGATAGTCAGATGAGCTTTAGCAAACATGTGTTCCATGGTACAATGTTCATATTTAATATTTAATACTAGCTGTAATAAGAAGGGTTTGGGGTTTTTTCAGTAATGAGCAAATGATAACCTAGTGACAATAAATATACGCGTAACCAATGGGTGCACTGGGGTGGGCCAAGCTCCTCCACTCCCAGAAGGGCCATCTGAGGAGTCAATGGTACAACAGCTCCAGTGAGTGACTCAAGGCAGGCAGCTACTTCAGACCATGGAGAACTTGGTACTGGGCAGTCCCACCAGATGTGAAGAGAGGAGCCCTCTAAGTAACAATTTCTCCAACAGTTTGGGGAGAGAGTACGGGAAATAATGGCCAGCTTGGAAGGGGTGTAGTACCACCTATGGTAAATTTGTAATCCGCTTGAGGATTGGTGAGCAGTTTATATATGGTGGATATTACCTTAATGTATGAATTGCAGGATTCATAGAAAAGGATAAGGTTTCAGGGCAGCTGATTGGGAGACCACTCAACTGATGATAAAGTATGACATATTCAGAGGTAGACGTAAAAGTCCTTGTGAATGTTAACCTGTTCCCGACCAGCCGCCGCAGTTGTACTGATGCAGAATGGCACGGGCAGGCGAATCGCCATTATGTTACGGCACCCGCAGCGATTGGATTTGATCCAGAACTGATCAATCCCCAGGCCCAGGCCAATGAAATCTTGCCCGGACCTGGTGATCGCTCCTGGCAAATGAGATCCTTACCCTGCATGTGTAAGTGTAAACACAGCAGGGGAAGTGATGTCATCTCTCCTCATGTCGGTCTTTTCCGTTCCAGACCGAGAAGAGAGAACATCTCATAGTAAGTGCACCAACACTACACTGACACCAGTAGGTACACTTGCCACCACCCCGATCACCCCCCGATCACCCCCCAGTTAACCCCTTCACCCCCTGTCACTGTGTCACCCAGTGCAGCATTCAGAGTTTTTTTTGATTGCTGTACTGGTGTCATTAGTGACAAAAATCAAGCGATAGGGTAATTAGTAATAGGCCCAGATAGGTCTAGGGACCCCCCTAACCCCCCCTAATAAAGGTTTAACCCCTTGATCACCCCCTGTCACCAATGATCACTGTATAAGTGTCACGGATGACGCTGGTTAGCTATATTTTTTTATATAGCGTCAGGGCACCCGCCGTATATTACCCAATAAAGGTTTAACCCCCTGATCACCTGGTGGGTGAGATCAGTTAGGTTTTAGAGTCAGTCAGGGTCTGCGTCGCCCCAGGCAGCGTCAGGTTAAAGCCAGTAGTGCTAACACCCATGCACGCACCATATACCTCCCTTAGTATTATAGTGTCTGAACAGATCAATATCTGATCTGATCAGAACTATATTAGCATCCCCAGCAGTTTAGGGTTCCCAAAAATGCAGTGTTAGCGGGATCAGCCCAGATACCTGCTAGCACCTGCGTTTAGCCCCTCCGCCCAGCCCAGCCCACCCAAGTGCAGTATCAATCGATCACTGTCACTTACAAAAACACAACACACATAACTGCAGCATTCGCAGAGTCACGCCTGATCCCTACGAACGCTAACAGTTTTTTGGTAGCCGCTGACGGTCAGGTGCTTTTTTTCTTGTGAGTCTGTACCAGTAAATTTAGAAACCAAAATGTCAATTCGAAGGTACACTAGTGAAGAGGCCTACACATTTCTCAGCATGACAGATAGTGAAGAGGAAGTTACTCATCTGTCAGATTCAGGCTCAAAATATGAACCTGTAGACAGCAGCCGCACCCTGACAGATAGCAGAGTTGTGGTCCCTGCCAAGGTCAGGCATACCAGACCCTGTTCATCTGCTGTCGTTGAGGTGCAAGAATTGCAAGGCTCTCATATGGAGCAGAGAGCCAGTACTAGTGCCGCTCATCCTTCTGGTGAACTGGCAAGCACCAGTGGCCTAGTACATCCTGGTCGTACATCCAGCACTGCAGTATCACGTGGTGATGTGGCGAGTCCCATAAATGCATTTTAAGCTGGCGAGATGGCTAGCATGAGTAGTGTCTCGCTGCCACCAAAAAAAAGACAAAGACAGGCCTGTCAAGCCCATAGTGCGATTCCTGCTGCATTCGCCAATCCTAATTGGGAGCCCACCACTTCTGCAGCACCCGAACTTCCCCCATTCACTGGCCAACCCGGAATTCAGGCGAAACAGTTGATTTTATGTCACTTGATTTTTATTCGCTGTTTTTTCACCGAAGATCTCTATAGCTCTATTGTGGACCAAAGCAATTTATATGTTGGTCAATTCATCGCTGCTAATCCCCAGCTGACCCTTGCCAGAGATTGAAAACCAATTACGGTTTCCAAATTAAGACCTTCCTAGGCCTATCCCTACCCATGGGCATAACTAAAAAAAGAGTGAGTTGCGGTTATATTGGTCCACTGACCCAATTCACCATATGTTCTCTGCCTCTATGACCAGGACACGATACGAGCAGATCAGTTCATGCACTTCAATGATAATGAACTCTGTCGTCCTCGGGGTGACCCTGAATTTGATCTGCTCTACAAAATTCGGCCCCTCGTAAACCAGTTCAACCAACGATTTGCAGCCTTGTTTACTCCCCATCAAGTTGTCTGTGTTGATGAGTCCCTGATTACGTTTTCTGGCACTTGTCATTCAAACAGTATCTTCCCAGCAAGCGTGCCAGATATGGGGTCAAGATGTATAAGCTCTGTGACAGGGCCACAGGCTATACATATAGTTTTATGGTTTACGAGGGAAGATATAGTTATGTAGAGCCTGAGAACTGCCCAGACTACATAGGGAGCGCTGGTAAGATTGTGTGGGACTTGGTGTCACCCTTATTCGAAAAGGGGTACCACTTGTATGTTGACAATTATTACACAAGAGTGCCACTTTTTAGTCACTTGTTTGATCACCAAATTGGCACATGTGGCACTGTTCGATCTAAACTGCAGGGCTTACCCCAGCGGCTTGTAGATTCCCATCTTAGGCTGGGGGAGAGAGCCTACTTGAGATGTAATAATTTACTCACTGTGAAGAGGAGGGATAATAAGAATGTTTTCATTCTGTCCTCCCTTCACTCAGACACGATGGTCTAAATTCCTACGGCGCTTGGTGTTATGGAGAAACCCCTCTGTGTCCACGAATATAACCTTAATATGGGAGGGGTGGACCTCAACGACCAGTTGTTGGCGCCGTACCTAATTGCCCGTAAGGCCAGATGCTGGTACAAAAAAGTGTCTGTATGCTTATTTCAATTGGCTTTGCTGAATACTTATGTGCTATACAAAGCTTCAGGATGAACTGGATCCTTCCTTAAATTCCAGGAAGAGATTATCATAGCCCTTCTGTTTCCAGATGGTGCTGTGGCCCAACTTCCCAATCCAAATGCAGTAAGCCGGCTCCATGAGAGGCATTTTCCGCATGTCCTCTCTGGTACCCCTACCCAAAGAAACCCCCAAAGAAGATGTTGTGTCTGTAGAAAGCGCGGATATAGGCATGACATTGTCCCTCCTGTCCTGACCAACCTGGTCTTTGCATTGGTGACTGTTTCGAATGCTACCACACACTTGTTGAGTATTAGCGTAGGGTACAGCACTACACAGTCCTAGGCACTAGGGATGGGCGAACGGTTCAGACCAAGCATAAGTTCAGCTGAACTTTGGTTGTTCAGATGTTCTGCGAACACCGAACAATATGCGGTGTTCGGGGCAAATTCGAAAGCGGCCAGAACACTGTTAAAGTCTATGGGACACTAACATGAAAAATCAAAAGCGCTCTTTTTAAAGGCTTATATGCAAGTTATTGTCATAAAAAGTGTTTGGGGACCCAGGTCCTGCCCCAGGGGACATGTATCAGTGCAAATTTTTTTTTTTTAGATGGCTGTTTTTTCGGGAGCAGTGATTTTTTAAATTCTTAAAGTGAAACAATAAAAATGAAATAGTCCTTTAAATATTGTGCTGGGGGGGCAATAGTATGCCTGTAAAGTGGCGTATGTTTCCCGTGTTTAGAACATACCACAGCAAAATGACATTTCACCACAGTTAAAAAAAAATGGTGCATGTATGCCCATCATTAGAAGTGGGTGAATGAAGGGCGGTATTCTAATGGTGGGCATACCCGCCGATCAACCTTGCATGAAAAAAAGAACATTACAATGTATGCCCAACAAGGACCAGCAACGTACTGGTATGTTGCTGGACTTTGAGTGGTTATACCAGAATGATGCCTACAGGTTTAGGTTTGTCGCCGCTGCACGTTTGTGCAAAATTTTAAAGCATGTTGTGTTTGGTATCCATGTACTCAGCATAAGATCATCTTTTTAAAAACATCAAACATTTGGGCAATATAGTGTGTTTTAGTGCATTAAAATTTAAAAAAGTGTGTTTTTTCAATAAAATTTTGTTTGAAAAATTGCTGCGCAAATACTGTGTGAGAAAAAAAATTGCACACCCACCATTTTAATCTGCAGGGCCTTTGCTTTAAAAAAAGATATAATGTTTGGGGGTTCAAAGTAAATTTCTTGCAAATGACCCCTTTTTGGAAAGTAGACACCCCAAGCTATTTGCTGATAGGCATGTTGAGTCCATGGAATATTTTATATTTTGCAACAAGTTTCGGAAAAATTACATTTTTTTTTTAATTTTGTTTTTCTTTGCACAAAGTTGTCACTAAATGATATATTGTTCAAACATGGCATGGTTATATGTGGAATTACACCCGAAAATACATTCTGCTGCTTTTCCTGAGTATGGGGATACCTCATGTGGGAGACTTTTTGGGAGCCTAGCCGCGTACAGGACCCCGAAAACCAATCACCGCCTTCAGGATTTCTAAGGGTGTAAATTTTTGATTTCACTCCTCACTACCTATCTCAGTTTTGAAGGCCATAAATGCCAAGATAGCACAACCCCCCCCCCCCAAATTACCCCATTTTGAAAAGTAGACACCCCAAGCTATTTGATGAGAGGCATGTTGAGTCCATGGAATATTTTATATTTTGCCACAAGTTGTAGGAATATTAAATTTTTTTTTTGCACAAAGTTGTCACTAAATCATCTTGTGCTCAATCATGCCATGGACATATGTGAAATTACACCCCAAAATACATTCTGCTGCTTCTCCTGAGCCATGTACAGGACCCCGAAAACCAATCACCACCAACAAAGAATCGGCATATAGAAGATGAAATACAAGGGACTAAAACTAGATATGCTGGTATGGTGGTCAGCAAGATTGTATGTATTCGTGCAGTCTTCCACTTGACCGAAGTGTTTTGGGACTAAATAGAAGGTCCCTTTATCAGGGGCAACTTGTGGGAAGAGTCATACTGCATAATAGAATCCAGATTTAGAAAGAATTGTAAATATAATTAATACAAATTATATACATTACAATGATCGCTTATATCATAGACCATTCAGCCCAATTACCCATAAAAGAAAATACAACCTACCCAAGCATATTAGTGTAAAAAGCTCATTGTCAGATCTCGGTAGCAAACCTGTCAAAAGCACCCCAAATTGCTGAAGAAAAATGGGGTGTATAGCTGGCCCCGCCTTATCCACACTGGTCCACCCATATGACGCCAAAATTAGCAAGGCTCACCATAAAAGGAACATATATCTTATCATAGATAGGGCGTAGATTTATATTCCTAAAAAAGACAAATATCTCTATAAAGAAATGTGGACATAAAATATATTTAATGCCAACGATCTATGTCCAAATACAAAAAATATAAATGTAAGCCTTACCCGGAGGTAGCAGGAGACTTCAAGACTAATTAGAAGGAAAACACCAGATGGACAGGGATGGAAAACCAAAGGGAAATCGCCTTGAGCAAATGGTAGCTCAATTGGATATATAATGAATAGTTCCTTCACAAAGGCAGAATCTGCGGTTGAAAGGAAAAAAGAGTGATAATAAGAGGGAACTGATTGTGCCCTAGATGAATGAAGTTTGCATAACTAAGAAAAGAGGGGGGAAGGGTTACCGTAGTATTCCGAAGTTGAAACCTTCTGCTCCACAGGGCGTGTGTTCGCCCATACATGTGGGCTGCCACCGACCAGGACAATGACAATGTTTCATGGTTCGGTGTGGCTTTATATGCTTAGGAGGGGTGGGATCTGGTACGACGCTGATTCGATATGCAAGCGCCGTACGTCATGACGTCGAGGGAGAGGAGGGCGGGGAGCATGGCTTAACATCGGCTGCGGCGTCCTCCTATAAACATAAGGCGTGACCCAAGGAACAAAAGAGTATAACTCCTCCCACACCTACGTGAGAGGAAGCCTAGAGTCCGTCTCCTAGCAACCAAGAGGGAGGACACGTAAAGGGGGAGTAGATTGTATCAAGATACTGCAATCATCGACAAAGGGCATACAGGATGAATGGTGAGACTAAAAATCAGTCAATTGTTGAAAAAGAACATCAACTGTCACCACTCATATATTCCTTACAGGGAGCCATGCCAAGGGCGCCAAAGAGGAAGGGGGGACCTTTTATGTTGAGCCTTGCTAATTTTGGTGTCATACGGGTGGACCAGTGTGGATAAGGCGGGGCCAGCTATACACCCCATTTTTCTTCAGCAATTTGGGGTGCTTTTGACGGGTTCGCTACCGGGATCTGACAGTGAGCTTTTTACACTAATATGCTTGGGTAGGTTGTATTTTCTTTTATGGGTAATTGGACTGAATGGTCTATGATATAAGCGATCATTGTAATGTATATAATTTGTATTAATTATATTTACAATTCTTTCTAAATCTGGATTCTATTATGCAGTATGACTCTTCCCACAAGTTACCCTGATGAAGGGACCTTCTATTTAGTCCCGAAACGCGTCGGTCAAGTGGAAGACTGCACGAATTCATACAATCTTGCTGACCACCATACCAGCATATCTAGTTTTAGCCCCTTGTATTTTATCTTCTATATGCCGATTCTTTATATTTGTTGTATTTTGTATATTTGTATCATTATTTGTATCAATAAAATTATTATTTTATTACTCTGTTGCCGTTAAAGTCCCATCAAATATCCGAGGGGGTAATTTTATTTCCTTGTCTCAGGGATGGTGGCAACTCCTATGAACTAGTTGGGATGATGTCCCCCTTTTTTTTTTATTACAAGTGCACTTGAGACTGCACTGAAACTGCACTTGTAGTTCAAAGTGGATTTGCCTTTAGTAAATAACCCCCATTGTCACTGAAAACAACAACTTTACTCCAAAAACTGCTTTTGAGCATTGAAAGTGTCCTTAGTGTCTTGCAGGACAATTTTATGGGTCAGATGGTAGACGCACCAACTAGAAATAAAACATTACTAGATCTACTGATTACCAACAATACAGACCTGATAACAGATGTGGAAATACGGGGCAATTTAGGTAACAGCGATCACAGGTCAATTAGTTTCAGTATAAATCACACAAATAGGAGACATGAAGGGAACACAAAGACACTGAATTTCAAAAGAGCCAACTTCCCTAAACTACAAACCTTGCTAAAAGGCATAAATTGGGATAAAATATTAGGAACAAAGAATACGGAGGAGAGATGGGTTTGCTTTAAGAGCATATTAAATAAGGGCATTAGCCAATGTATCCCATTGGGTAATAAATTTAAAAGAGCGAACAAACATCCTGGATGGCTTAACTCCAATGTAAAAATGCATATAAAAGCAAAGGAGAAGGCCTTCAAAAAATACAAGGTTGAGGGATCATCCACAGCATTCAGAATTTATAAAGAATGCAATAAGAAATGTAAGGGTGCAATTAGGTTGGCTAAGATAGAACATGAAAGACACATAGCGAAGGAGAGCAAAAAAAATCCCAAGAAATTCTTTAAGTATGTAAACAGTAAAAAAGGGAGGACAGACCATATTGGCCCCATAAAGAATGAGGAAGGACATCTGGTTATTCTTCTCCTCAGTCTTCACGAGTGAATCGGGGGGCTTCAGTAACCAAAACTGCAGTGTTTATCCTCATGACACAACACAGGAAGCACCTACATGGTTAACAGAGAACGGAATTAAAATTAGACTTGAGAAACTTAACATTAATAAATCACTGGGACCAGATGGCTTGCATCCGAGGGTACTTAGGGAACTCAGTCAGGTGATTGCCAGACCGTTGTTCCTAATTTTTACAGACAGTCTATTGACTGGAATGGTACCAGCTGATTGGAGAAAAGCCAATGTAGCACCAATATTTAAAAAAGGCCCAAAAAACATCCCTGGGAATTACAGACCAGTTAGCCTAACATCAATAGTATGTAAACTCTTGGAAGGGATGATAAGGGACCATATACAAAGATTTTAGTAATAAGAATGATATCATTAGCAGTAATCAGCATGGATTCATGAAGAATCGTTCTTGCCAAACCAATCTATTAACCTTCTATGAGGAGGTGAGTTGCCATCTAGATAAAGGAAGGCCCGTAGACGTGGTGTATCTGGATTTTGCAAAAGCATTTGACACAGTTCCCCATAAACGTTTACTGTACAAAATAAGGTGCGTTGGCATGGACCATAGGGTGAGTACATGGATTGAAAACTGGCTACAAGGGCGTGTTCAGAGGGTGGTGATAAATGGGGAGTACTCAGAATGGTCAGGGGTGGGTAGTGGGGTTCCCCAGGATTCTGTGCTGGGACCAATCCTATTTAATTTGTTCATAAACGACCTGGAGGATGGGATAAACAGTTCAATCTCTGTATTTGCAGAAGATACTAAGCTAAGCAGGGCAATAACTTCTCCGCAGGATGTGGAAATCTTGCAAAAAGACCTGAACAAATTAATGGGGTGGGCGACTACATGGCAAATGAGGTTCAATGTAGAAAAATGTAAAATAATGCATTTGGGTGGCAAAAATATGAATGCAATCTATACACTGGGGGGAGAACCTCTGGGGGAATCTAGGATGGAAAAGGACCTGGGGGTCCTAGTGGATGATAGGCTCAGCAATGGCATGCAATGCCAAGCTGCTGCTAATAAAGCAAACAGAATATTGGCATGCATTAAAAGGGGGATCAACTGCAGAGATAAAACAATAATTCTCCCGCTCTACAAGACTCTGGTCCGCCCGCACCTGGAGTATGCTGTCCAGTTCTGGGCACCAGTCCTCAGGAGGGACGTACTGGAAATGGAGCGAGTACAAAGAAGGGCAACAAAGCTAATAAAGGGTCTGGAGGATCTTAGTTATGAGGAAAGGTTGCGAGCACTGAACTTATTCTCTCTGGAGAAGAGACGCTTGAGAGGGGATATGATTTCAATTTACAAATACTGTACTGGTGACCCCACAATAGGGATAAAACTTTTTCGCAGAAGAGAGTTTAATAAGACTCGTGGCCACTCATTGCAATTAGAAGAAAAGAGGTTTAACCTTAAACTACGTAGAGGGTTCTTTACTGTAAGAGCGGCAAGGATGTGGAATTCCCTTCCACAGGCGGTGGTCTCAGCGGGGAGCATTGATAGCTTCAAGAAACTATTAGATAATCACCTGAATGACCGCAATATACAGGGATATGTAATGTAATACTGACACATAATCACACACATAGGTTGGACTTGATGGACTTGTGTGTGATGGACTTTTTTCAACCTCACCTACTATGAAAGAAGAAGCCACACATTGTTGATTATCAATCTTTTTAATCAAAGCACAATCACATGTGCATTTCTAAAAGGGTTTTTAAACAAACAAACATGTTTGTTGTATAACAATGTTTTAGGTCACATTAATAATAAGTAGAAATTTTCTTTTAAGGTAAAACAGGCATGTTTTAAACCATAAAAAATACACAACTCTGGAACTTACAAAGTTCAACTTTTATAGAAAGTGAAGGCAATATCAGACATGGGTATTTATAAACTGTGTTTGATATTTCGTTCAGCAGATGGGGTGATGTCACTCCTGGAAAGGCCAAATTTTGAAGATGCACACAAATTGCCTAATGTCAACATGTGCTAGCTGCCATCATGAGGGATCAATGGACATGTTTTGTGGGTGCAACCCCTTCCTCTCAGCTACTTTATTATTGAGGAAGGGGTTGCACCCACAAAACGCGTACATTGATCTCACGTGATGGCAGATAGCACATGTTGACACACTGTGTGCATCTTCAAAATTTGGCTTTTCTATAATATGTCAAAAATTAGTCATAAAAACAACAATAATAAACCTGCAACAAGTTAGGGATTTCTGGGTGTTTTATATTCTCCCTAAAACATCACTGATGCTCTTCATTTTGTTTTGACCATCATTGATGTTTTGCTTTATGTTTTCTAAATCCCTATTACATCCCATTATCTCCCCGATGAGGATCTGGGCACTTTCACTTGTGAAATTACATTCCTCTTCCACAACATCATGATCACCTAAAACAAAAAAAACAAAAAAACAAACCATGTATTATAAATATGCAGGAATCCATCTCTTACCTAAAGCTGTGGTCGCAGACACTCACCTGTTGTGGTGACAAGTTCTATAACGTCTCCCTCCTCCTCTTCTGGTTGGGTTTTGGGGATTTCCCCTTCTTCCTGAGGTGGGGGGTCCGTGGTCTCCTCTGATTAGTGGTGTCCTCCGAGTCTTTTCTCTCCTATGTGAAAAAAAATAGGTATACTTAACACAGATATTTGATGGCAGAAGTAGGAATATGAAACATTGCTTGGAAGTGGGGTACAATTGTCTCTTTTGGCAGGGTTTCAAGATGAAGAAATATTTTTGTCCTTTGTCAAGCTTGAATACTTACCTGTTTTGTGCAAGCTTCACAGATGGAGACACCCCTATAGTATTCACTGGAGCACCTGTGTGGGCTCCCTAATAAAAAGAATCTAGTTTGCATTTCATTCTAGTTACAAACCCATCTAGACAACAAACTTATTTTAAGAGACGTAAGGCAGAAAATATGTATTGAACTGCATCTGGAAAAAACATGGTGTTTTAGTGGCCGAACGAACAATGTTTCCTACGAACGAATAATGTGTCCATGAACATGAAAGTTGCCATTTTAAACTGTACAACAGTAAAGAAAAGCACATGGAGCAGCACAAACGTAATAACAATAAAGAATAGGAACACAGGACAATTACTTACTTTTTTTGCAGCACTCTCCTGATCCTTCTATACTGATCGTGCTCCCTTAATTTGAGGTCCGACCATCACTTCCTCAGTTGATCCTTGGATCGCCGTACCCCAAAATTCCTGTGCAGACTCTTTACAACTTTCACCATGATCTTGGCATTTCTCACATTTGGGTTGGGGTAAGGTCCATGCTTCCCTTCATAGTCTGCCCTTTTCAATATGTCCACCATCTCCACCATCTCTACAAAGGACATATTTGAGGCCTTAAATCTTCTCCTCCGGGATTGTGACGTTTCTGGCTCTGGGCTCTCCTCATTGCTGTAATTATCATGCACCTGTTGTGTCTCCGCCATGTGCTCTCCCCCACTGCACCGAAAGAGAAGGGGCGAGGAATAGACTAGAAAGAACGTCAGGGGCGGGTGGAGTTTCACGCATGTGCAGTGTATATAAAGCGTAACACGCATGCGTCATACGTACAATCTGTGAGCGGAGGAAGGAGTATCGGAAGCGCTGATCATGATAACGAAGGTAACATTTAAACTTGGGCCTATACTGCTTATAGATTGAGGCCTATATTGGGACAAGATTAGGAGACTTTAGCCTGACATTAGGGTTTGTCTTGTGTATTGCAGATAAAATAGATGGCTTCAATGACCACAACTTCCTCCCCCCGTTCATAGACAAATACAGGGAGCTGCCCTGTCTGTGGCAGGTCAAACACCAGCAATATAATCATAAACAAAAGAGGCAGACAGTTCTGGAGAAACTGCTGAAGTTTGTGAAGCCGGTGGTCCCCACGGCAACCATCCCCTATTTAAAAGCCAAAATTGGTGGCCTGAGGAGCACTTATCTTAGGGAGCGCAAGAAGGTCCAGGATTCCCAGAGATCCGGAGCTGCAGCAGATGACATTTATGTCCCCAGGCTCTGGTACTATGAAAGACTGTGATTTCTGACAGACCAAACTGAAGTCAGGGAATCCCTCTCAACCCTTCCTTCCACTCTTCCTTCCACCCTATCTTCCACCCCAGCTGAGGCTTCCGATGTCCAACCTGGGACTTCCAGCCAGGAAGAAGTGGAGGAGCCCAGCTTGAGCCAGGTATAGCATTGTTCTACAGATTTCTGGTCAATAAATAAATGATGTTTACTAGATGTTATTATTGATCACTAATTGCTGATTTAATAAAGTGTTTTACATATCAATAGACAGTAGTGGCCAAAAAGAATTGGGACAAGAATGAAAAATGCTGGGCTCAGAATGATAGTTTGTTATATTTGTTAACATTCAATTTGCAATGAAAATTGTGTGTGATTGATGAAGAAAAAACTAAAACTGGCCCTTTTTCATACACAGGAAGACCTCAGCCAGGAGAAGGCTGTGGAATGTGGCACACAGGAGGAGGCAGGGGTTAGTGTCAGCCAGGAGGTGGCCAGGGTAAGTGGCAGCCAAGAGGAGGTCGGGCCCAGTAGGAGCCTCACAGAATCCCAGGTTTCTCCCCTCCGCCTTCCAAACAAAAGATCCAGGAAGGGGAGTAACGTGGAGGAGTCAGCACTCAGGCTGATTCAGGAGGCTTCTGTGTCCCTCAGAGCCACCCCCACTCGTGAAGAGGCCTTTGCCTGCATGGCTGCCACCAAACTGCAGGACATGCAGGAGGGCCAACGCCTCATGTGTGAGGAAATCCTTTATAAAACATTAACTAAGGGGGTGAGGGGCAAAATCACACCCAATACCCACCTGTGTGAGTTACATCATCCTCCTCCTCCTCCTCCTGTCACAACTCCAACACCACAGACACAGCCTGGAAGGAAGAGTGTAAGGAAGACAAGAAAGTGATGGCCTGGATTCAGTGTGGTCTGACCAAAGATGCAGGCTCTTGTGTCATACAGCCTGGGACATGTTTGTCATCTGCTGTTGTTCATGATCTCTTGGACTTCTGGACCAGATTGTACTCCCTTATATATGGACTCCTCAGGCCACCAATTTTGCCTGAAAATAATTGATGTGTGCCCTGGGGGCCAAAGGCTGCACCAATCTCTGCTGTTTCTCTAGCGTTGCGTCCCTCTTTCTTTGGTTAGGACCCCTTAATAATTTTTTTTTTTTAATAATACTTAATAATACTTTTTAATAATACTTCTCCTGTGTGTTTTCCTTCAAAAAGGACAGTTTGTTTGTGAGGAGGCAGGTACATTTCAAAAATACAATGTAAAATTAACAAGGGACACCAACACTAACCAAGCTCCTTGAGATTAAAAAAGACAAGATAATAATGGTGTTGTGGTAACTTGACACACAAAGCACACCCAAAACTATTCTGAAGTAAAAAAAAAAATAATTAAAAAAATAACAGGAGATCAGGATTTAAAAAACTAAAAAAAAAATATACAATCTAAAAACATAAAAAAAATTATTTTCAGGAGGAGATGTGACTAATCAAAATATTATATTCATGAAATCACGAAAAATAATAAAGAAAGAAGTTTGTGAGAACTCTGTGTGAATATAAGCAGCAAAACAACTTCATTCTTCTAGCATTATAAAGAAGAAGAGAGTGCGCTGCATTAAACAATTTAAAACATTGCAGCGTGACGAAAGTGCTATATCCATTACGAACGCTAATTTTACCAGACCGAGCAGTTCCGTCTCGGAATTTATTCTGAGCATGCGTGGCACTTTGTGCGTCGAAATTGTCCACACATGGTTGGAATTTACGCAAACGGATTTTGTTGTCGGAAAATTTTATAGCCTTCTCTCAAACTTTGTGTGTCGGAAATTTTGATGGAAAAAGTCAGATGGACCCCACACATGGTCGGAATTTCTGACAACAAGCTCCGATTGCACATTTTCCGTCGGAAAATCCGAACGTGTGTACAGGGCATAAGGCAGCTAGCAGAAGATAGGATAAAGTTTGATGCAAAGGGGTTTATTTACTAAAGCTGGAGAGTGCAACATTAGTCTCACTTTTGCAGAGAAACCAATCAGCTTCTAACCTCAGCTTGTTCAATAAAGCTTTGGCAATAAAACCTGAAAGTTGATTTGTTTCTGTGCAGAAGTGAGACTGAATTTGCACTCTCCAGCTTTAGTAAATAAATCCCAAAATGCCCAAGTTTAGTTATGGGATATAGTACCACACTCTTAAGGCCCGTACACACAATCGGATTTTCCGACGGGAAATGTTGGATGTGAGGTTGTTGGCAGAAAATCCGACCGTGTGTATGCTCCATCGGACAATTGTTGTCGGAGTTTCCGTCAACAAATGCTGGCTAGCATATTCTCAAATTTTCCACCAACAAATGTGTGTTGTCGGACTTTCTGATTGTGTGTACACAATTCCGTCCGACAAAAGTCCAAAGTACAAACATGCATGCTCGGAAGCAGAAGCAGTCGGTCTTGTAAACTAGCATTTGTAATGGAGAATTAACATTCGTGATGTGGCAAATTATGAAATCTGCAAATGCAGCGCACAATTCTCTTCTTCTTTAGCCTCCCTGGCGGTATGATTATTTCGGATTTTAGGTGCTGAAAGCGGTACAATTATTTTGCATGGAAATTTGGCGTTTTATATTGTAGGCCTGTAATTCTTAACAATAACACACTTAAATCTGTCCAAACAAGAGTCTAGTAGATATCCCGGGTATGATGAAGTTTGAAACACAAAAACATAAATTATAATATAATAAATAAATATAAATAATTTTAAAAAATAATAATATAATATTAATAAAATTAATTTCTCCATAAATCACTATCGCTCAATTCTGCAAGTGTTCTAATTTACTATCACTGTTTTCTAGCTGGTCTAAAGCCACTTTTGACATAAAGGGACACTTTTTGGTTGCTATGAACAATCTCCAGTTTCCAGGCAGAAAGAACAGTATATATAACATAAAACTGCATGCAGGGCATGGGCCAAAGCACTGGGGACAAAAGGGAAGTGAAATGATTTCATACAGTACTGTAATCTGTAAGATTACAGTACTGTATGTGTTATGATTTTTACAATTTTTTGAATTTGCCGCCAGGCTCCGCCCGCGTGCATCGCGACGCTCGCAGGGAACGGAGCCCGGCATGGAGAGGCTTCGGAGGAGACACAGCCCACGGACACTGCGGGGGACATCGCAGGGTCCTGGGGACAAGGTAAGTAAGGCGGCATCAGCATCCTGCAATGTAATCCCGAGTGTGGCTCGGGGTTACCGATAATGGGTCTGAATTTTAACCCCCAGCCACACTCGGAAAAACCGTCAGGGAGGTTAATGGGATAATAATGAAGCTGCTTTGCTGGTGATACTGATGGAGTTATTGCAAACACATTTTCAAAGGCTTTTTTTTCTAGTGCTATCAAGAATAATATTATTATGTTTTTTTTTTTTTTTTTATTTGTGCAAGTTACCACAACACCATTATCCCCTAGTATTTAAGATCAAAGATACAACTATGTTGGTGTCCCTTGTCAATTTTACATTGTATTTTTTTAAATGTAACTGCCTACTCCCAAACTGTCATTTGAAGTAAAACACATAACCAAGTATTATTCTGCACAATTTTTTTTTTATTGTGCATTAAAAAAAAAAATAGACATGCTATCTGCCAATAGAACTTAACCAAAGTGCATTCTATGCATCCAAAAATATAGAAAATATACCAAAACAATTCATTATTCAACCAAAAAAATAATGTCAAAGCAATAACTCCAAGGCCAATAATAAATAACACGTTATCTCCTCCGATTCCGCAACATGTCTGGTTGACTAACGGCCGTTCAGAAACGAACTGAAAAGCACGAAATGAAAAGCATGAACTGAAAAGTGCTAAATGAAAAACGCGAAAAGAAAAGCACGAATCAACACTCACAAAACTTTTACTAACAAAAAATCACAAAATTAGCAGAAGGGGCCCAAAAGATGGCGCTAAAGAGCTGAAAAACCACGTAGTACGTCTAGTACGTCACTACGTTCATAATTGTTGGCCAACATTTGTGTGACCATGTGCATGCAAGACACGTTTGAGCCAATGCCCTTCGGACAAAATTCCATGGTTTTGTTGTCAGAAAGTGCAATCGTGTGAGTTGCTTTAACAGTGGCTCATAAAGCTCAAGGTGGGGGGGGGGGGCAGTGGTGCAGAGAGGAGGCACATAATACAAAATGTAGATCCTGAGGCAGCACATGTTATTTAATCTGTTTCGAGGTGGAGTTGGTGTGGGGTGACCACCAAGATTTGGCTTGATCCAGAACAACCACCTTATAATATGTCTTAACGTCATGGTCTCCCAGACCTCCCTTAGTGGTTGAGAGATATAATGCTGACTTGTGAATACGAGATCTTTTGTGTTGCCAAATGAAAGAGTTCAGAATCCCCTGTAATTTAGTGGGGTGGCAAGGCAGAATGGAAACAGATACAGTTCCAAAGAAATACAGTAGGTGGGGTAGTAAGAACATTTTCGTCAAGCCTATACACCCGGCCTGTGTTGATTGGTTAGCACGGAGAGCCTTGCTAATTAATACCTTGAAGTTTTTTAAGTAAACACTCTAGGTTAATGCAGAGCAAGTGAATGGAGGGCGATACTAATTGTATCCCCAGGTAGTTGAGAGTAAAATTTAGTGCTCAGTAAAAAATGTGCCAATTGAGATATCTTCTCTTTATCAGTACAATTGAGACATATATCTGGCATGGAGAATTTAGAATGATTGAGTTTATACGGTGATACTAATCACTTAGTACCATTTGCAGAGCAGGGATTGAGTAGATAATGTCAGTAATAGAAACAATAAAATCATCAGCGAATAGTCCTATTTTGTGGGATGATTTGCCTACAGAGAATACCATGATGAGGGGGTGGGCTTGGATGGTTGCTGCATATGGCTCTATCACTAAAGCAAAAATAATAGGGGATAGCGGGCACCCCTGACGAGTGCCATTAATTATGGAAAATGGATCGGATAAATAGCCCGAGGTCCACACTCTGGCACTAGTAGCCGAGAAGAGGGCCATTATGGCTCACAGGAGGTTGCCTGACATCCCGAACTTAAGGAGAACACCCTCTAGATACATCCAGTGGACTCTATCAAATGCCTTCTCTGTGTCTTGGGAGATGAACAGAGAAGGTGCTCGATGCTGCTCAGCCCACTGAATGAGATTGATAAATCTCCTTGTCCTGTCTGAGGCTTGGCGGCCCAGGATGAATCCAACTTGGTCAGTATGTATTAACAAGGGAAGAATTTTAGCTAAACGGGTCGCTAACATTTTGGCATAAAGTTTCAAATTGGAGTTGAGTAGAGCGATGGGGTGGATCTTCAAAGGGTTTATCTGGTTTTTGGATGGTGACAATGACATCTTCTTAAGATTCTTTAGGGATTTCTCCTGTATCAAAGAATTTGTTCAGAGATTTACAAAGAGAGGGTGCTACTAAATTAGAGAATTCTTTATAATATTCATTGCAGAACCCATCTGGGTCTGGGGCTTTATGAAGGGGAGGGACCTGATGGCAGAAGTAAGCTCATCTACTGTGAATGAGTGTGATAGTTCCTTAAGCTGGGTAGAGATCAAGGAGGAAAGATCAACGGAGGATAGGAAGGAGTGTATTCGTTGATCTGTGGGGGCTGGGTCATTGCTTGAGAAGGCCAGGTTGTTTAGTTGTGCATAAAATGTTTTGAAGCCATTAGCCACTTCAAGGGGGGTTAGGTAATCGGCTGCCTTGAGGATTATTTAAGTGTGGGATTTTAGTTTGCTCAAGCCTACGCTTATATTGGTTGGCCAGAGTTTGTCCAGGTGTAATGTCCTTATTCCTCCACTGGAGGATCCGACATCTCTCCTGTAATGTCTTTATCCCTCCACTGGAGGCTCCGACATTTCTCCTATAATGTCTTTATCTCTCCAGTGGAGGCTCAGACATTTCTCCTGCAATATTCTTATCCTTCCACTGGGAGCTCTGACATCTCCACAAACTCCGCCGCAGATTGATGATGTCACAACGACATCACCTGGCTCCTCCTCTTGTCCCTACTTAAACAGCCGACGCCATTTGCTTGACCTTCGTGTTAGGAACCTGATGCCAGGTAAAGATCTCCAACAGAAGACTGCCGTCATCTCTCTCTGTTGGGCCAGTCAGAGCACTATCATCTCTCTTTTGGGCCGGTCAGAGCCCCGACTATCATCTCTCTTTTGGGCCGGACAGAGCCCCGACTACCATCTCTCTTTTGGGCAGGTCAGAGCCCCGACTATCATCTCACTTTTGAGCCAGATAGAGCCCCATCTTCCACCTCACTTTTGGGCCGGACAGAGCCCCTTCAACTTCCACTTGTTGGGCCAGACAGAGCCCCTTCCACTCTAATAGTCAGAAACTCTCCTCTGCCCTACCCACAGTCTACTTACTTTGCCCGAAGAAAACCTTATCTGTTACTTTCCACATAGCAGACCAGTACATCTCCCAAGAAGCCACTGGGTGACCCCATCTCCAGGAACCCACTCACTGCAAGTATCTTTACGTTTCCTATAAACTTTATTCCTGTGTAGTGCTACTAAGCTTGGGTTGCCTCTGAAGCTCCCTGTCATGGCTGTGTATTACCACTCTAAATAAAACCAATTGTATTTCCAAACTTATCTGAGTCTTCCTACCTGATAGCTGTTAAAGTTAAAGTTAACTGTTAAGAATATAGTATTCATAGACTTCCGAAGCTGTGATCCACACAATCCAACATAGTTCACTGCCTGAAGCATTACACCAGGTTTATTCCCTTGGGAATACCAGGTGAGGCACAGGCATTTAATATAGAAATAAAATCCTTGGTGGAGGGGAGTACTAAGGTCTAGTCTGAGCTGACGGAGTTCACTAGATGTTTGGATAGAAGGGGAGGTTTTATTACTGTATTTAAGTGCACAAATGCATGTCAGATACTGATTGGTGATTTGGGAACGTTTTTATTTTCATGAGCATCAATTTAAAAAAAAAAAACCCTAATGACTGATTTATGGGCATTCCATACAGTGATAGAGTTGGAGACTAAGCTAGTGTTGAGGTTAAAATAGGCTTCTATTTCAGAACTGATCTGCTGTTTATACCATGTGTCTGTCAATATAGAGGAATTTATCCTCCACATAGTGCTGGATTTAGGGGCAGAAGTGAATTGTAGGGTGAGAGTAACTGGTGCATGGGCACACCAGGTTATCAGCCCTATAGAGACCAAAGAGAAAAACTGGAGTGTGGATTTAGATGTGAGAAACAGATCAAGCCTGGAATAGGACCATTGGGTGGAAGAGTAAAACGTGTAGTCCCTGTCTGTGCCATGCAAGCATTTAGATGGAGTAAGGAGGACAGGGCAGAGGAGCATCTCCTGTGGGAGCTGGAAGAATCCAAAGAGGCATTAACATTGTCATTAAAATCTCCACATACCACAATCCAGTCTTTAAGGTAGGAGAATAATTTAGACAAAACAATGTTGTAGAAAGACTTCTGATGGGCATTTGGAGAGTACATGTTGAGTATCACCAGTGGGCAGTCATTAAAGAAAGATGAAAACATCTTATATCTGCCAGAGGGGTATATATCAATATGATCTAGTCGGAAAGTGACGGAGGCTCTTACCGCAATCATGATGCCTCACACCTTTTTGTCTGAATATGCTAGAAGGGGGAACAATTTATGTGAACAACGGGGAGCCTTATCATCATTCCCTGTGCACATAGTATGTCTGCCTTTTTCAAGATCACCTCCTTTCGGATCGAGAACAGGATTCCATCCCTCAAAATTAACTCATAACAAATCAGAAGCATATACAGATCTTTGATCAAAAGTTGGTAGAGTAACAGAAGTAGGAAAGTGTATGTTAGAAGCATCACAATGTATCAGAGCAGAACAAGTAGAGGCATATAAGAAAAACAAGTTACCGTACAGTCTGCAAAGAGGACTATGCAGAAATGTGCGTAGCACACAATAACAATGAGGGGGGTAGAAAATATGCAACCTAAGAACCATCCACTCCTCCCAACGGCACTTATACTGAAAGAAAGAACAGCCTGAAACATGTTAAGGCAATAGAAGAGCAGAGCTTTCAGAGATCCAATCAGATGTTGTTGGCTGGTATCCATAGATCAGAGATCCTCAATGACGGTTTGGACCGTGAAGTGCTCAGCCTCAGTTGTGTAGTTATTTGAGGCCATCCTTAGGGGTGTGGAAGGGAGATAGCTGGTTTTGGTAGGTGACCAGGATCTTTGTTGGGAATCCCCATTTGTAGACTGTATTGTGGATTGCGGTAACAGGATCAATGATTTACATGTCTGCGCAGTGGTCACAGAGATGTTGCTAAAAAGCGAGATATTCTGATAAGGTTCAGGAAGCTTGTTCATGGTTCTAGTTGCCCACATTAGCTGTTCCTTTATTTGGAAGAAGTGCAGGCAAGCTTGTGTCCCCCTCGGGACAGCAGCTGGCGGGTAATCAGGTTTCCGAATCCTGTGACCTTGGGCGATCATCATATCGAGCAGTGAGTGGTTGGGGAGTATGGTATGGAAGAGCCTTTGTAGGTAGGATGTCAGCTCCTCTGGTTTAATCGTCTCCAGGATGCTCCTGCAATCCTCCAGGTCGGCAATTTTAAGGCACATTTGGTGCACAACATGAGCATGTTCATCCTGGGTGTCCACTACAGAGATGTGCGCTTGTGCCACGTTACTCATCTGTGGTTCAAAGAAATCTGTGCGTTCTTTTAAGTGTTCCAATTGGCCCTGCATGTGCTATAGAGAGATTCTCAGCTCCTTCTGTATGTCTGCCTACAGTGAAAGGAGCATAGCTTTCAGGGTGCTTTCAGAGACAGGGTTATCCGGGGCAGGGAATTCTGCTAGGGAGTCAAATGGGTTACGAGGAAGTGTGTCTGCCCAGTGGACTTGTCAGGGGAGTATGCTGTAGCCAATGCTGCCTACTTAGCTCAGTCTGGAGAGGGCTGGGAGGCAGGGATATCTGGTGGAGCAGAGTCCTCCATATCAGACAGGCAATCCGGGTCAGTGGAGAGCTGGGATGCCGGCGGTGTATGAGGCAGCTTCATGAAGAAGTTCTACAGTTGTCTCGATACCTGAGGCAGCATCTTCTTACAAGTCATGTCCCTGGGGGGGACCCAAGACAGGATCCCCAACACAGGATGGTAAAATGGCTGTCTTTGGCGCTAGGGGTTACTTTTGTGACTCGGCAAGGAGCAGAGCTATAGGACCAGGCAGTCATCTCATCCCACGGCTAGACCACGCCTCAGCCTGCCTAATTTTACATGCGATTATTGCTAGTAGCTGTTATAGTGGCTGTTTTCTTCATTTTACCCAGAGATGAACCTTAGCTATTGTGATATTATCTTGTGCTTCCCTCCCAGGCATTAACCCTACTTGGTCTTCAGGAATAATTCAAGGGATCAGTGGTAGAAGGCGGCTGGATAGTATATTAATATATTAATATAGTAATACACACATGAGCTTAAGGTCTTTTTCCTTTTATTGGGATGATGATGATGTGGCCTTCTAGAAAATGTGGAGATATTAGGATGGTGGTTTTGGGTAGGTCATAGGCTTTTAGAAAGTGGGATTTGAAATGCTGTGTAATAGTGGGCAGTCATGCCATCTGTACCAGGGCTTTTCCCTGGTATGAGTTGGAAAAAGCCCTAGATTCTTCTTCTGGGTGGATGAGAAGCTTCAAGTGGATAATCTTCCACTATTCCTTTAGCGTGGGGTCTGAGGCTGTATTCAGATAAAAAGGAGAATGTTTTGATTTATTGATGGGAGATGGCAGATAGAGTTGGTTTCACAGGCATTGTAAAGATTTTTTGAAGTAATATGTACCAAACTGGATGGCAATATTCTCAGATTTAGATAAAAAAGAGACTGTTTTGATTTATTGATTGCAGATTGCAGATAGAGTTGGCTTCACAGGCATTGTAAAGATTTTTTGAAGTAATATGTGCCAAACTGGATGGCGATATTCTCAGATTTAGAGAAAAGGGTACTATTCATGTCTCCAATATGTTCACTTATGTGTCACAGTTTTGTTTTTGAGGGCTCTTGCCAGCATTTTTCAGCTCTTGTTTTTGTTGCTATGTAGCATAAATGCTTTTCTAATTAATACATTTATGAGCTTCAGGAGTTCCTTGCCTGGGTCAGTGCTTGTAAGTGTGAATCAGAGTAATTTTTGTGTAAATTCTCAAGGCTTGTGAGTCTACAAGTGGCACAATGTGTTTTTACCTTCAGCTACTAACTGTTCAACCCTGATCACACACTTGTGCACTTCCTTTAAGGTCATTGGCATTGTACCTGGTGTATCATTTAGGGCAATTTCTGTTATAGTCTAATGTAGAATGTGGATAGTGTTGTCAGTAAGTTTGGAGTGTTTTAGTCGTCAAATGGTGGAACATTGAGCCACTAGGAATAGGTCTAGTAAAACTGTGATTGGCACAGCATCTGAGAGTACAGTTGGTTCGATGGTGGTGCAACTTAGACTAGGTAACTCTAGCATAGCTGGAAAAAGTATTTAAGCCTGGAGTATCATTTATCAGGGATAGAATAATACAGTATGTGTAATGCCTAGCATCTGGATTCATGAAGTGTCAAGTGTCATACAGGCATAGGGAAGAGGATTGTTTTTTTCATCAGTCTGTGCCTCCTGTAGGGTGATGACGTATCTAAAGATGTGTCCACTATTAAGATTCCAGTTGTAAAACACATTTTTTAGGGTTATGGCTTGAGAGGCAGGACTAGGGAGTAACAGTAAGAACTATGCAACAGTTAAGCAGTAGCCTAAAGTAAAAGTCACCAGCAAGGCAAGTTATTTGCATCCAGGTGAACAGGACCTGACCCCCTCCACTTCTTGAGGGCATTAGTAGTCTGTCTGCAGGTTTGTGAGTCAGGTTGTGAACATAGCCCTGTCCAGCCTATATGCTAATATTAGCATAAAGTCTGAGACAATGAGAACTAAGGGTGTTGAAACATATAATGGCAAAATACCAGGCATAACAATAAGAATATGCGTATGAGAGGAGGTCTTCACTGTAGCCTGGCCCTCAGGTGGGCTAACTCCCAGATGCCAGTCTTTCATTTGCATGTTCTGCTCCATAGCATAAGCTTTCTCCATCATGTGGTGGGTTTGTGCACGGAGAGTTGGCTCAGGTGGTGGAGAAAGGGAAGCAAAAGAGAGCTTTACTACTCTGGTAGTTCTGCACAAAGCAGGCAGATATGCAAGCAGAACTGGTGGAGGTCATCAGGTGTACACAGGTTCACTGTCCTCCCAGAGGTGATAGCAGAGAGGTCAAAGGGAATAGAAATGGGTGAACAGTTTGGCCTGAGCATAAGCTCGGGCCGAACTTCGGTTGTTCGTACATTCGGCGAACACCGAACAACATGCAGTGTTCGCGACAAATTCAAAAGCCGCGGAACAACGTTAAAGACTATGGGACACTAACATGAAAAACCAAAAGTGCTCATTTTAAAGGCTTATATGCAAGTTATTGTCATAAAAAGTGTTTGGGGACCCGGGTCCAGCCCCAGGGTACATGTATCAATGCAAAAAAAAGTTTTAAAAACGGACGTTTTTTCAGAAGTAGTGATTTTAATAATGCTTAAAGTGAAACAATAAAAATAAAATATTCCTTTAAATATCGTGAAGTCCTTCATTAAAAGATAAAAAAATAAAAATGTCCCATGATGTAGATCCGTCTTATGCCACCGGCGATCCGAAAAAAGGAAAAAAAAGCCGCAACACCTCCGTCTCCATGGGAGGCTCCCGCTGAGTGACACTTCCACTCAATGACAGCTGTTATATCGGCTCGTCGGGCGGCGTGAGATGGATCTACATCATGGGACATTTTTTATTTTTTATTTTTTAATGAAGGCCTTGTCCCTAAGTGTCTCCTGTGTTTTTCACTATTTTGACACTTTTTTTGTGAAATGGTAGGGGTACAATGTACCCGTTATCAATTCACACAGGGGGAGGCCGGGATCCGGGGGTTCCCTTGTTAAAGGGGACTTCCAGATTCCAATAAGCCAACCACCCGCATACCCCCACAACCAATGGGCCAGGGTTGTAGGGATGAGGCCCTTGTCCCCATCAACAAGGTGGGGACAAGGTGCTTTGGGGGGGCTACTCTCTCGTCCCCCCTCTTTTCCTGCGGCCTGCCAGGTTGCATGCTCGGATAAGGGTCTGGTATGGATTTTGGGGGGGACCCCTTCGCCATTTAAAAAAAAAATTTGGATCAGGTTTCCCCTTAATTTTAATACCAGACCTGAAGGGCCTGGTATGGATTTTGGGGGGACCCCCACGCAATTCTTTTTTATATTTTCAGTTCGGGGTTCCATTTAATATTCATACCAGACCCAAAGTGCCTGGTAATGGACTGGGGGGGAAACATGTCGTTTTTTTCAATGAATTTTATTAATATTGCCGACACCCGACAATTCATTACAGCTGCGATCATGTTTTAAATGACTTTTTTCCTTTAGAAATGTCATTTTGCTGTGGTACTGTTCTAAACAGGGGAAAACTACACCACTTTACAGGAATACTATAGACACCACCCAGGCACGATATTTAAAGGAATATTTCATTTTTATTGTTTCACTTTAAGCATTAATAAAATCACTGCTCTCGAAAAAACGGCCGTTTTTAAAACTTTTTTTTGCATTGATACATGTCCCTGGGGCAGGACCCGGTCCCCAAACACTTTTTATGACAATAACTTGCATACAAAATGAGCACTTTTGATTTTTCATGTTCGTGTCCCATAGACTTTAGCGGTGTTCGTGTGTTCCTCCAAATTTTTTGGCTGTTCACAAGTTCTGGTGCGAACCGAACCGGGGGGTGTTTGGCTCATCCTTAAAAAGGAAACCTCCACCAATATAGGATATTCCTGGCCCAGAGAATGTTCAGTAGGGGTTTAATTGCTCTCCTGTGTCTGAGCTGAAGCTCTAAGGACCAATAAGCTGCAATATTATCAATGTGTCTTCTTGGGTTTAGATATGCTTTAAAACCAACCAAACAATCATATTCTTTACAGCCAAACGAGCTGCCATTAAAGTCTCTGTTTGCTGTTACCATGGTCCTGCACATGTGGTCAGCTATAACACCAATTATTTGATATCTTGATAGTTCTGTTGAGAGCTAACATAAGCACACTCATAACTGTAATAGGGCGTACACACGGTCGGACTTTGTTCGGACATTCCGACAACAAAATCCTAGGATTTTTTCCGACGGATGTTGGCTCAAACTTGTCTTGCATACACACGGTCACACAAAGTTGTCGGAAAATCCGATCGTTCTGAACGCGGTGACGTAAAACACGTACGTCGGGACTATAAACGGGGCAGTGGCCAATAGCTTTCATCTCTTTATTTATTCCGAGTATGCGTGGCACTTTGTCCGTCGGATTTGTGTACACACGATCGGAATTTCCGACAACGGATTTTGTTGTCGGAAAATTTTATCTCCTGCTCTCCAACTTTGTGTGTCGGAAAATCCGATGGAAAATGTCCGATGGAGCCCACACACGGTCGGAATTTCCAACAACACGCTCCGATCGGACATTTTCCATCGGAAAATCCGACCGTGTGTACGGGGCATAACAGTTATCAATCAAGACATTTCTTGAATGTATACGTTTTGGAAAACCGTTAAACCGGTTGGTTTATTCCACTTTAACTGGTTAGGAACACCTGCTGGTTGTTTACATTAGAGGACTTGCAGGCTGCCAAAATTGTGTACTCATAATAAAAATGCAAAGCCTGTGTTGTGAATTTGGAAAATTAGTTTCTCAATAGCTTATGCATAAAAAAATGAATCAGTGTTAGCTTTAAAGTGTTTTAACTGCTTGTTCATAATATGTAATATTTTAGTATTCATGATCTGAGCACAGGTTTTTGTTAAAGCACATCTCTTAATCCCCTGCTCTGACAACTACTGGAGTGTTTCTTTAATTAAAGGGAAATGATAATGGTTTTGCATCAATTGTGTAGTATATATTTTTTACATTTATATATTATTATTTTTTTCCTAAAAAAAAAAGAGAAGCTCTGTGCCAATTGTTCTGCCTCTGTACTCTGTGAGTAGAAGAAGCAAGGAGAGCGCTGCCACAGACAGGCACAGCGCTGGATTGAGAAAGGCTTCAGGTAAGTGTTTAGGGGGTGTTGACCCAAAGGGGGGGAGTAGGGGGTGGGGGGGGGGTGATACAGTTATTAGAATTTTTTTTTAGTTTAATGCAGGGATTGAAAAACCTCCAACTGTAAATGGATGAATTTCTGCTCTGAATACATACATATTTTAAAACAATTGTAGCTTCTTTCAACAATGCTGAAACAGCTGAATATGTCAAAAAGAGAATAGTGCTCTGACTATCTAGATATACTTATACAGTAAATACACAATATTTTATATTTCACTTCAACTATTTTTTCTTTTTTTTTAGTTACAACAATAATAGAGGAAGATAATGTATAGAAAAACAATATTCATCATAAATCTTTGAATCAAAGTAGTTGCACCGCCATACCAGAGTTCACTTTATAATTAAAGTGTCTGATCCTGTTCCTTTAAAGCATGTTATACAGCACAGTGCTTGTGCTGTGTAACTTGGACCCTTCTATCACCTGACATACCTGCCTTATCCTGCCTGGTTCTGCCCTCCCCCCTATTAACTGACCACAGTGATGAGCCCTGACACCTAGGTCAGTTTACATGCCTCTGTGATCAGCAGCTCTCCTCTCCTCCCTCCCCTCCCTGCCTGTCAGCTGCGTCTGCTCCCCGATCCTCCCCTCCTACTGCTTTCCTAATGCTTCCTTCATCAGGAAACACAATAATACCCCTACAGATGCCAATAGGCTATAATGGTGCAGTGTCTCTTTAAAGCAGGTGTAACAAATGGTTCTCCTTAAAGTGGTTGTAAAGACATTTGTAATGTTCCTACAATCCGCTCTGTTAGATAACAATATTTGCCCCACTGTATGTCCTTTATTAAAAAAAAGCCGATATCTACCGTATTTCACAGTGCCTCCCTGCACTCACGTGATCGGCCACCTCTCGCCTCCAAGCTGATGTCAGCAGGAGTTTTCAGCCCCTACCGCTGCAGCTGTCAGATGGGGAGAGGAGAGAGGCGGCTGATCATGTGAGCACCAGGAGATGCTCTGAAATATGGTAGATATTGGCTTTTTTTAAATAAAGGACATACAGTGGGGCATTTATTGTTACCTAACAGAGCGGATTGTAGGGACATTACAAATGTCTTTACAACAACTTTAAGGAGAACCATTTGTTACACCTGCTTTAAAGAGACACTGCACCATTGTAGTCAATTGGCATCTGTAGGGGCATTATTGTGTTCCCTGATGAAGGAGGCACAACACCATTGTTACATATTGGTGTCTGTAGGGGCATGATTATGTACCCTGATGAAGGAGGAACAACACAATTGAGACACATTGGTCTGTTTTTATGCTTTTAATTCAAATCTACTTCCACATTGATTTTCACATTGTATGAGCAACCTACCAGAACTGACCTGTCCCAAGTCACCACAACACTGTCATTAGGATTTCACATAAAAAGGGTAGCTGGACTAATTTTTTTTTGCTTTTTGTTTTTTTTTTACCAATTATTGAGTACATACAGTATCTCACAAAAGTGAGTACATCCTCACATTTTTGTAAATATTTTATTATATTTCATGTGACAACACTGAAAAAATTACACTTTACTACAATGTAAAGTAGCGGGTGTACAGCTTGTATAAGTGTATATTTGCTGTCCCCTCAAAATAACTCAACACACAGCCATTAATATCTAAATTGCTGGCAACAAAAGTGAGTACACCCCTAAGTGAAAATGTCCAAATTGGGAAAATTAGCCATTTTCCCTCCCCGGTTTCATGTGACTCGTTAGTGTTATAAGGTCTCAGGTGTGAATGGGAAGCAGGTGTGTTAAGTTTGGCGTTATCGCTCTCACTCTCTCATGCTGGTCACTGGAAGTTCAACATGGCACCTCATGGCAAAGAATTCTCTGAGGATCTGAAAAAAAGAACTGTTGCTCTACATAAAGGTTATAAGAAGATTTCCAAGACACTGAAACTGAGCTGCAGCATGGTGACCAAGACCATACAGAGGTTTAACAGGACAGGTTCCACTCAGAACAGACCTCGCCATGATCTACCAAAGAAGTTGAGTGCACGTGCTCAGCGTCATATCCAGAGGTTGTCTTTGGGAAATAGACGTATGAGTGCTGCCAGCATTGCTGCAGAGGTTGAAGGGTCAGCCTGTCAGTGCCAAGTTAATGTACAGTTTTTTTTGTTTTGCTTTTTTTTTTAATGGTTGGGGCTACAAACAGCTGATCCCAGTTTCCAGAGTGTGTCTCTTGCCTTCAGTCAAGCATGGTGTTGGGAGTGTTAGGCCCCTTTCACATGGGCAGATAGAATTCAGCTTTTAGCTGTGGATAGATCAAGTTATCTACTGCAGCTAAACTCACACAATGCTTTCCTATTGCCCTATTCACACTGCATTTAGCAACAGTTTTTTTACATGGGGTTTGGTGCAGATAGAAAATATAAATTTGACTGCGTCCAGGAATGATTTATTGCAGCTATCTGCAGCTATCTGAACATAACTGCAGGTAATTGTAGTGTATGATTTCTCCTGCAGATAGCAGCAGCAACAAGGAAAGAAAAACAACAGGAAGCACATGAGAAATGGCAAGAATGTTTCAATGCAGCTAAACGCAGCTGCATGTAAATTCACGTAAACGCAGCTAATCGCAATGTACAACTGAAAGCTGTGCCAGGATTCTCTGAATTTCAAAATAACAAAACATGCTTTTAACAGCGACAGAACAGCCGCCCGTGTGAAAGGGGCCTTATGGTCTGGGGCTGCATGAGTGCTTCCGGCACTGGGGAACTACAGTTCATTGAGGAAACCATGAATGTCAACATGTACTGTGACATACTGAAGCAGAGTATGATCCCCTCCCTTCGGAGACTGGGCCGCAGGGCAGTATTCCAACATGATAACGACCCCAAAGACACCTCCAAGACGACCACTGCCATGCTAAAGGAGCTGAGGGTAAAGGTGATGGACTGGCCAAGCATGTCTCCAGAGCTAATCCCTATTGAGCATCTGTGGGGTGTCCTCAAATGGAAGGTGGAGGAAGGCAAGGTCTTTTACATCTACCAGACCTGTGATGTTGTCATGGAGGAGTGGAAGAGGACTCCAGTGGAAACCTGTGAAGCTCTGGTGAACTCCATGCCCAAGAGGGTTAAGGCAGTGCTGAAAAATAAAGGTGGCCACATAAATTATTGACACCGTGGGCCCAATTTGGACATTTTCACTTACTTTTGTTGCTAGGGGGTTTGGACATTAATGGGTGTGTGTTGAGTTATTATGAGGGGACAGCAAATTGACACTGTTATACAAGCTGTACACTCACTACTTTACATTGTAGCAAATTGTCATTTCTTCAGTGTTGTCACATGAAAAGATAAAATAAAATATTTACAAAAATGTGAGGGGTGTACTCACATTTGTGAGATACTGTACATTGGTTAATCACTTTTTGTTTAGACTGTCTTTAGGATACCAAACCTCACACAACAAGTGTGTCCAGCACCATAAACACTACACTTTTTAATTATTACTGACACAAAGGCAAGAGAAATAAGAACATAGAGGTGTCCAGGAGTGTTCTTCCCAGCACTGGACTGTCAGTCAGTTTTTCAGAAAGAAATAACAAATATATATATATATATATATATATACATATATATATATATATATACATATATATATATAATAAATGTAAAACCTTGCTCATACACACACTAAGGATTCCCCTTTTCACTGGCTGTTTTTGTATTACAAATGATAATATAAAATGAGACCAAGGAGGCATATTTAGAAATATTTGTGTCACCATTGCTACTTATGCAGATAGGTCCAGAAGTAAAGTAGGGTCTGTGTAGAGGTAGGGAGAATTTTTATAACATATCTGTTATTTTTTACTGCACTACAATATAAGCATGTAGAATGTTACTTGATAGAAAAATAAATAAAGTACCTTCGTCCTAAAATTGAGTAGAAAAATCGAAAATTGTGGAGTCAACATGTAAACATAAAATAACAGAGATAAAATGAATCACTAAAAAATCATAGTGAAACGTCATATATCTATGGCCTAAATACACATAGAAACTGTATTATGTGTACTATACTGTAGATGAGGCCAAGAAGGAATGCTGTCATAGGAGCAAAAAACTCACCAGAATAGTCAGCAGCAGTATACTTGGGCAATACAAAGCCTGTGAAGGCAATCTCCAGGGCGAGTGTGGGAATCAGGTAAAATATAAATGTGTAAAACACTGTTTCAAAATAAAGGGGAGAAAACACAGAAAAGGAACAAAGTACCATGTAAAAATTACTTCCCAGAATTAGGTACTTCTAGAGCGGTGATGAGACATCATATCAACCAATCACATCATAGTAGTCAATAGCAAATTATTTCCATTGATATAGAAAATGAGATGAAAATGGAAAAAAGGGGAGCGTATACACACCTATAACATCTCTACAGGTGTATGTAGCATGGTGGGGAGTATGGATCATCCAGGAGGGCATTACCAAGGTAGATGGTTGTTCCCTTAGATCAGCACAGGGGCTCTATATGGAGTAAAGGGCACACACCAAAGAACAGGAGTCATTACAGCACAAATGCTATATATCAAATGCTTCAGGGCCACCCAATGCATGACCACAGAAACACTCACCCAGTCAAGGATATGTGCATAGATATGACAGCATTCCTTCTTGGCCTCATCTGTGCTACTGGGTTTTCTAGGGGGACATAATACAGTTTCAGTATTTAGGCAATAGATATATGACATTTAACTATGATTTTTCGGTGATTCATTTTATCTTTGTTATTTCATGTTTACGTGTCAGCTTATTTCATGTTTCTTTTTTAGATTATTCTCTGACAAGTATACTCCTGAGGAAGCGGGTCACCACAAAACATGTAGAGTTTGCAACTGGAGTATTGTTTCCGTTAAATCCATTGCGGAATCCTTTCAATCTTCTTTTTCCAGATTGCATCAGAGAATTGGGTACCTCATTTGAGTAGCATCCTCTATATAGCGTACACCTGTCCACATTTTTAACAATTATGTTTAATAACAAATTTATATTTTTGTAATTCCCGTGTGTAAGTCCATATTGTACCATGAAAGTCCATGTTGCCTCCACAATTTTCGATCTTTCTAAAATATAAGCATATAATATTGATGTTCTTTTTTGCATGCTGGAAAATACGGAAAACTGGACAATTAACTAACCTGAACAACTAATGCTAATGGTGCCACCGAGGAAGGATTATGAATGTGAATATATTGGAAATTAAGTTGTTACGGCAGGAGGCGGAGCCTAGCGGAGCAGACATGCATTGTTAGAGCTCCACACCGCTGAGGAGAGAAGAGAAGGACAAAGCGGAGCCTGCAGGCTCAAAAGGTATCCATTTGAACCTTTTTGCCCCAGGGAACAAACTGTGAAAGTTTGGGCAGGAAATATGGTACTGGGAGGAAACCGTGGCAGAAATAAAAATCACCTCACAAAGAGCTCACAGGCACTCACTGCAGCTGAAGCAGCTCCAGTCACCTCACAAGATACAGCATCAGGGCGCTCTCACAGACAGAAAATGTCACAGCAAGACTCTCCATTTGAGTCAGATACAGAACAAATCCTCTCACAAACTTCTCCACAAGCCTCCTCAGTATCCCCAGTAATATTATTACAATTTGAAAAGATGCTTCATAAGGCTTTAAAACAAACCTCAGACCAAATAACAAAAAGCCTAACCAAAGAAATAAGAGAGCTGGGAAACCGCACCGCAGCCTTAGAAATAAAAATTGATGAAATTGAAATTACAACCCAAGAAAATATAACAGAGTTGGAACAATTAAAAAAAGAGAATTTAATACTTCAAACTAAGCTCGAAGATTACGAAAATAGAGCCAGACGTTCAAACTTATGCATAAGGGGAATACCTGAAACTGTGACAGACCTGCAATCTACTATTACTGCTCTATTACAAGAACTAAAGCCAGATATCCCTATTGAACTATCCCTATTGAACGTTTAGAACTGGACAGAGTACACAGAGCCCCCACAGCCAAAAAGAAAGATGGACCCCCACGTGATATAATCACAAAATTTCATTATTACAGAACGAAAGAACAAATACTAATTGCTGCAAGAGAAAAAAAGGAACTTAATTTTCAAGGACACAATTATCAAATTTTTGCTGACCTATCCCAACTTACTATTACTAAAAGACGATCCATGAAACCCCAACTAATGGAACTGCAACGCCACAACATTATGTATCAATGGGGCTTCCCCTTTTCAGTCAGATTTAACTACCAAGGTACAATTTACAGAAGCAGATCAGCAGATGAACTACAACAAACCCTTTTAAAATTAAATCTGACAGAACCCACAAGCAGCAACTCTCCCACACGCAGAAGAATGGCATCATCTTCACCTTCAGGCAGCACCCAGAAAATTTCAGAACAAAATGGGAATCATCATTCTCACAAAAGAGGCCGTTATGCCACATCATCCATGGACCAAGAAGATTCAATGGACTGACATCCTAATTCCTGATATCTCTTCATTTATTATACTAAGAGATGGTTCTCTATAAAAAAACTATATTTATAACTGAATGTAACTGCATTCTGATAGTCACACACTGTGTGGGATCATGTTACATTCCAGTTATATTTCTTATTACTTCTGATTCATATAGCCTTAGAATATATAAGTGAAATAAGGAAATTCTTGTTCAGTTATATATTATCAGGTAATAACAATAGATTACTTTTTAGGACAAATATGTTCAATAATCCAGAAGTAATGGAAGCTTTTTCTTTCTTTTCTTAAAACAAATATATTATTACCTAACTAGTTCCTAGAATTATGTTTTTGTTTATTCTAATCTGAAGCAATACAACCTCAATTTTATGAGTTAACATATCTAAACAGTTACGTATGAATAAAATATGTAATTGTTTACTCTAAAAGGGTTAAAATCCCAAAATAATTCAAACTATCTTTATCAATACCAAAGTTATTAACAGTACCTTTCTAACTGAATTATTTAGCCTAGGGCAAGACTAACCATATACAACCACCCTGGAATAAATCATTTCAACAAAAACTATATTCTGCACTCCAATTAATGAAACATCATTTTGATGTCTTTTGACATAGCACTTCTCTCCTGTAAGCGGAAGATCCGTGTACCCCCATTAGCCCTCCTCATTCTCCCAACCATATTATGTGGGAGTGTGACGAAGGCACTTATTCCCCTGAGAGAGATATTTATTCTCTTTCACGGGTAAATTGTGATTACTTGCAAAAAATAATTTATACAATGTATCATCTAATCTCATATGTTTTTTGTTTACTCTTTACTCCAGAATTCACTGGTTTCTTTTCTATCTATTCATCTCTTCAGTCCACACAGGTTGATCTGCGCAGTCAGCTCTGCATAACAAAAAGTAAGTCAAAACTATTTGATCTATTGCCATGGCACCACTGAATATACTTTCCCTGAATGTTCAGGGAATAAATGTCCCTCAAAAAAGGACCAAAGCCTTCCGTACTTTCCATAACAAGAAGGCTCACATAATATGCCTCCAAGAAACACACTTCACCAAAGATTCTACTCCAAAATATATTTCTCCTTTTTATCAACAAATTTACACGGCTTCTGCCTGTACCAAGCAAAGGGGAACTCTAATTGCATTTCACCGATCCACACCATTCACCTTATCATCAGAAATTAAAGACCCAGAAGGTAGATACCTGATACTCATGGGTTATATAATGGATACAGCAATCACGGTGATTTCCTACTACGCTCCTAACAAACAACCTACACCATTCCTCTCACATATATTACAAGTGATTAATACACACAAAATAGGAACAGTGATAATGTGTGGGTATTCGAACCAGGTCCTCCTCCCATTTCTAGATAAATCACCTTTTACACCATCCAAAATAACCTCTAGATTACCTTTTTCTCAACTTCTTTCCAAATACAATCTGGTAGATTCATGGAGAGAAAGTAACCCAATGAAAAAGAAATTCACTTATTTCTCGCACCCTCATCAAACCTTCACCAGAATAGATCATATTTTTCTAACAATAGGAATGATACCAGAAATTATTGCATCAGATATAATTCTGATTCCGTGGTCTGACCATAATGCAGTATACACTACTATAGCCTCAGCCATACCAAAAGTGCATGACCCAACGTGGTACTTACCGGACATAATGCTCAAACACCCACTACATCAGATGGCCATTGAACAAGCTTTAAAGGAATACATATCAATTAATAATACAACAGACATCTCCCCAATAACACTGTGGGAAGCTCATAAGCCTGTCTTGCGTGGTACAATACAAAGACAAATGGCACTATTTAAACGGGAACGCAAAAATCTAGCAAAAAAACTAGAACTCAATTTTAATGCAGCCTACATATCATTTCAAGATAATCCATCTCAGAGTACAAAATCTCATCTGGAAAAATCTAGATTGGAATACGATCTATTACTCACTGAGTCAGTTGATAAATCCCTCAAACGCTCCAAACACAATTTCTACATGAATACAAACAAACCAGGTACATATTTGGCTCGGGCATTAAATTCAACTAACAAATCTTTCAAACCAATACGTTTGAAATTATCAAAAAATGTTTACACTTGTAATCCAGTTAAAATAGTCCATAAATTTCACTCACATCTCGCAACTTTATACAAGACAAACAATGAATTTAATCCTACAGAGGCTGAATCCTTCTTCTCAAAAATAACCTTACCTGAGTTATCTCAGAATCAAAAAAGCAGTTTGGATGAGCCTATAACTATAGATGAAGTTGCTAACGCCATAAAAGACCTAAAACTTAACAAAAGACCAGGCCCAGACGGCTACTCGGCTTTATACTATAAAACATTCTCAGAAATACTCTCTCCCATTCTCACTGAAACTTTTAACAAACTTCTAGATGGACATTCTTTTCGGCAAGAAACACTAATGGCAATTGTTTGTATGATCCCAAAACCCCTTTCTGATGATACTTCCTGTGTGAATTATCGGCCTATCTCTCTGTTAAACCTCGATATTAAATTATTAGCAAAAATAATAGCAAAACGCCTCAATAACATTATAGGAAAAATAATACATAGAGATCAAGTAGGCTTCATGCCAAATAGACAGGCAGGCGATAATATACGCAGGGCAGTGTTATTGGCACATATTGCTAAAAAACGGAAAATCCCTTTATGTTTTCTATCTCTCGATATTAAGAGGGCACTTGACACAGTATCCTGGCAATATATGCAATATTCATTACAAAAATGGGGTTTTGGACCCCACTTTTTAACATGGATCAAAGCATTATATAATAAACCCAAAGCCTATATAAAATATGCTGGATACAAATCTGAAGCCTTTAATATCGAAAGAGGTACCCGACAGGGTTGCCCATTATCTCCCTTATTATTTGCCCTTATACTCGAACCCATGGCCCAATACATCAGAACAAACCAAACTATAACTGGCATTGAAATAGGAGGTATTACACACAAATTATGTATATTTGCAGACGATATATTACTTTTTCTATCATCACCACAGGTCTCTGGTCCTAACTTAATACCAGCTCTTGATGGGTTTGCAGCCCTATCCGGCCTTATGATTAATCCTAAGAAATGCCTAGTGCTTAATATTTCACTCACAAACATGGAATTGATCCCGGCTAGGGCTGCACTCCCATTCACATGGGCAGAAAAATCAATCCCATATCTTGGAATTCATTTAACAGCATCTCATTCTGACTTATTCTCAACCAATTATCCTCCTGTATTAAGACAGATCACAAATCTAATAAAACAATGGTCGCAACTTCCTTTATCCTGGATAGGGAAGATTAATGCAATCAAAATGACTATTCTACCCAAATTGCTTTATCTATTCAGAGTCCTCCCTATTCCAATTCCTTCCTATTTTTTGAGAATAGTACAAAAAAGAGCAACTTCGTTTATATGGAGCTCTTCTAAACCACGTATACCTATACACACGCTACATCTTCCAAAAAATAAAGGAGGCCTGGGATACCCTAATTTTACTAACTACTACAGAGCAGCACATTTGGCCAGTCTGTCCAAATACCATGCAAAACAGGAAATCCCATTATGGGTATTTATAGAGGCTTCAGAAAATGACCCTCTATTAATATCAAATTTATTATGGCTTGATCCTAAAGACCGCTTTAAAATTCATAATCCCATAACTAAACACTTCTTATCTCTCTGGGATAAACTAAAAACCAAATATCAGTTACAATCTCCACACAATCCTCTCCTTTCTTTTATCAGAAATCCGGCCTTTTATCCGGCATGGATCTACCCAAATTCTTTTAAAGCTTGGACAACATCAGGCATTCAGACACTAAATGACTTCATAGCATCTAAATCATTCCTTTCATTCCCATCGCTTAGAGAAAAATATGATCTACCAAACTCTGAGATATTTAGATATCTCCAAATCAAAAATTTCTATACACCATTCCTAAAGGGGGATACACCATTATCCCAATTATCCATTTTTGAATCAATCTGTACAAAAGATCCATTTGCTAAAGGTACAATTTCACCACTTTATAATCAATTATATGGAGTAGCAAATCTTAATAGACCCTCTTACGTTCAGAGGTGGGAGGAGGACCTGGGACGAACTTTAGAAGACACAGACTGGTCTAACATATGGCTCACATCTAAGTCATCTTCACCCAACATCTTAGCACTGGAGACAAATTATAAAGTCCTAACTCGCTGGTACCTTGTACCCGCTAGAGTGGCAAAATATTCACCTAATACCTCAGCTCTTTGTTTTCGAGGATGCCCAGAAATAGGCACATATTTACACATATGGTGGACGTGCCCAGTAATCCAAACCTTCTGGAAGGAAGTCTTCGTGATTGCCTCTAAAATATTTAAAAAAATAATACAACCAGATCCATATTTAACTTTACTTAATCTAAAACCGGAATGGTTAACACTCTCTCAATTCAAACTTATGATCCAACTAATAACGGCTGCAAAACAAACAGTGGCCAAGGCATGGAAATCTCCTACATTGGTACTAGCAGAAACAATTCATAGAATGAATAATACAATGTCCCATGCTAAGATGGTAGCCATCGATCAAAATCAAATTCCAAAATTTGAAAAGCTTTGGCATCCTTGGATAAAACAACAGTTCCTGTCAAACTTCAATGACTCTGTCCTGTTGCCATGGTAACAGATTAAATGACTTACAGAGACACCCATTCTAATGCTTCAAAGAGAACTAAAAAGAATAATAAACTGACGAGCGGGACAACCTTGTGGACCATACCTCTACTTTTCAACCCTTTTTCTTCTTTCTCTTTCCTTTTCTCCACCTTACGATTAAAGCTCATTATCAGAATTTATTTGACCTATATACACTCTACTTGTAAATAATATGTATAGTAGGTATAAATCATTTAAATACCTACAAAAGTAACTAAGGAAATGATATATATCTTTAATTTAGGTTTACGTGAACCCAATGTTTAATATTTGAAATTTCATGATATTTACCTATATAAACCCTACTGTAAAACAATGAGCTTACTTTATAGATCCTTGTAAACTTACTTTATGTATCTTTATAACATTGTATACTCAACTAGAAAAGCTACAATTTCTGGGGAAATTGTGAAAGTGTTCTTGCCTCTACAACTGGAGTGGGCGGAGTAACTGGGTGGGGTGGAGTGGCTTGAGTAACTGTGAAAAGTGTTAAAAAGTGTTAAAAAGCTTAATATTTTAAAAAGTATAAATAGTAGTAAAAAAGTTCCATCATTAGCTGAAAGAGCTGAACATTTTTTTCAAAAGTAATTTTTTTTTTTCAAAAATGAATTTTTTTTTTCAAAAATGAATTTTTTTTATTCAAAAATGATTTTTTTTCTTCAAAAATGATTTTTTTTTAAAAGTAATTTTTTTTCTCAAAAATATATATTTTTTTCGAAATTATTTTTTTTTTAAGTAATTTTTTTTCAAAAATATTTTTTTTTTTTTCAAAAATAATTTTTTTTTTTCAAAAATAATTTTTTTTTTTCAAAAATATTTTTTTTTTTTTCAAAAATATATATTTTTTTTTTCACAAATATTTTTTTTTTTTTTTCATGGGGCGGTCATAATGTTTCAGCTGATCATGGGGTTGTCAGCTTTTGTCACCTCCCGCTCTAGTTTTGAACATTTCACCATTCATTCCTATGGGACCAATTTCACCGCAAAAACGACGATATTTCGTGAACCATTCGGCGAAACGTTCCACAGAGTAATAGCACACCAATTAAATGACATTGAGGCCGGATTCACACTGGTATTTTTCAGCTTTTCACAAAGTTCCACAAGGTAATAGGACACCAATTAAATGACATTGAACATTTCGCAATTCATTCCTATGGGACCAATATTGCCGCAAAAAACTACGATATTTCCTGAACCATTCGGCGAAACATTCCACAAAGTAATAACACACCAATCGGGAACAATCCGCTCGTTTCGGTATATTACTTGTCTCTGTAGTGTAAAAACTGTGGGAGGAGTCTACAAGCATTATCAAGTCTAGCAGATGAAGTCACATGCATTTGGGGTGTCTCAGCATCTTGTGTTTACAACCACTGTTTCCTAGCAACGCTCATGCCCTGTTTATGCTTCCCAAATACTACTTCATCAAAACTGCCCCATCAGAATTACCCCATCAAAACTGCCCCATCATATTCCTCTATTATAAATCAGTACATGGTGTGTCTGTCCCCTCCCCCGGGCTCTGTGAAATATTAAAAATGAAGGCACAGTCGCAGTTTAGAAATTGCCCTTCAAATTTGGAGGGGGCTCGAGTGTAGTTTCAATGAATGTCAATGGACGGCGTGAGTTGCAAACAAATGGTCATATTGTGAAAACTATCAGGACTATGGCTTAGCCGTGGACATGTTTAGTGGCAGCAGGGATAGCTGAACGTTTTGATATAAGATTTGTGTAGGTGGGCTTGAAAATGAGGGAGTGGCGGCAGTTTAGAAATCATGTTCTGATTTTCCAGCTTTTGTCATCTCCCACTCTAGTTTCCCCATTCATTCCTATGGGACAAATTTCGCCGCAAAAACGACGATATTTTGTGAACCATTCGGCGAAACGTTCCACAAAGTAATAGCACACCATTCGGGAACAATCCGCACGTTTCGGTATATTACTTGTCTATGTAGTGTAAAAACTGTGGGAGGAGTTAGGGTGGTAAATTTGGCTATAATAATAAGAACTAGAAAAGGTACAATTTCTGGGGAAATTGTGAAAGTGTTCTTGCCTCTACAACTGGAGTGGGCGGAGTAACTGGGTGGGGTGGAGTGGCTTGAGTAACTGTGAAAAGTGTTAAAAAGCTTAATATTTTAAAAAGTATAAATAGTAGTAAAAAAGTTCCATCATTCGCTGAAAGAGCTGAACATTTTTTTCAAAAGTAATTTTTTTTTTCAAAAATGAATTTTTTTTAATCAAAAATGATTTTTTTTTCTTCAAAAATGATTTTTTTTTTTCAAAAGTAATTTTTTTTTTCAAAGGTAATTTTTTTTTCAAAAATGAATTTTTTTTATTTCAAAAATAATTTTTTTTTCGAAATTATTATTTTTTTTAAAGTAATTTTTTTTTTCAAAAATAATTTTTTTTTTCAAAAATATTTTTTTTTTCAAATATATTTTTTTTTCAAAAATAATTTTTTTTTTAAAAGAAATTTTTTTTCAAAAATATTTTTTTTTTTCAAAAATAATTTTTTTTTTTTCAAAAATTATTTTTTTACTTTTTTCAAAAATTTTTTTTTTTTTCAAAAATATTTTTTTTTTTTTACATGGGGCAGTCATAATGTTTTGGCTGATCATGGGGTGGTCATAATGTTTTGGCTGATCATGGGGTTGTCAGCTTTTGTCACTTCCCACTCTAGTTTTGAACATTTCGCCATTCATTCCTATGGGACCAATTTCGCCGCAAAAACGTCATTTCGTGGACCATTCGGCAAAACATTCCACAAAGTAATAACACACCAATCGGGAACAATCCGCTCGTTTCGGTATATTATTTGTCTCTGTAGTGTGAAAACTGTGGGAGGAGTCTACAAGCATTATCAAGTCTAGCAGATGAAGTCACGTGCATTTGGAGTGTCTCAGCATCTTGTGTTTACAACCACTGTTTCCTAGCAACGCTCATGCCCTGTTTATGCTTCCCAAATACTGCTTCATCAAAACTGCCCCATCAGAATTACCCCATCAAAACTGCCCCATCATATTCCTCTATTATAAATCAGTACATGGTGTGTCTGTCCCCTCCCCCGGGCTCTGTAATCAGCTGAGATGCTCCAGCCACCTTCCCCCCCTGTGTATAACAGAAGCTTTGGTAACCATGGCAACAAAACAAACACTAACAGTACACTCTGATTAATGGCTAAAATTTCCTGAAATGACCTCTAAACAAATGGCCGTATTTTAAAAACTATACATCCTACAGCGAAGATCTTTATATTGTGAGAATCACAAGACCCAGACCTAGATTTTGATGTATAGTATGTCTCTGAAATATTAAAAATGAAGGCACAGTCGCAGTTTAGAAATTGCCCTTCAAATTTGGAGGGGGCTAGAGTGTAGTTTCAATGAATGTCAATGGACGGCGTGAGTTGCAAACAAATGGTCATATTGTGAAAACTATCAGGACTATGGCTTAGCCGTGGACATGTTTAGTGGCAGCAGGGATAGCTGAACGTTTTGATATAAGATTTGTGTAGGTGGGCTTGAAAATGAGGGAGTGGCGGCAGTTTAGAAATCATGTTCTGATTTTCCAGCTTTTGTCATCTCCCACTCTAGTTTCCCCATTCATTCCTATGGGACCAATTTCGCCGCAAAAACGACGATATTTCGTGAACCATTTGGCGAAACATTCCACAAAGTAATAGCACACCATTCGGGAACAATCCGCACGTTTCGGTATATTACTTGTCTATGTAGTGTAAAAACTGTGGGAGGAGTTAGGGTGGTAAATTTGGCTATAATAATAAGAACTAGAAAAGGTACAATTTCTGGGGAAATTGTGAAAAGTGTTCTTGCCTCTACATCTGGAGTGAGCAGAGTAACTGGGGGGAGTGCCTGGAGTAACTGTTGTGTGGTTGGAGTAACTGTGGAAAGGTTGAACTGGGCAGATGGGCAGAGTAACTGTGTGGAGTGTTTGTAGTGAGTAAAGATAGTAAACATTACACTAACCAATTGATTGATCAAATTTAAAAAGTGCACAAGTGCTAATGATGTAGAAGGTAGAAATATCGGTAAATGACTTTGTCGGACACAGACTTAAGGGTTACCAGGATTTATTCCGCCCCAGCCAAAGCATAGCACCTGACGGACTCGCGTCCCAAAATCAAGTGTGTCAAAAACAGTTTACACAGTGTACATATAATTTCAATATATTGCATCACAAGCGAACTGGCGGTATATTTCCGTTATACATTAACATTAACATTAACATTTTGAACAGTCAACTTTTTGAACTTTTTGGATACAAGGCAATTCATTAAAGCATATACTTTAAACCCTTACAAATTTTCAGTTTCTCTGCAGTTTTGCTCCTTGCTGTTTCTTTGTCTTACTAATCAGCAAGCAGGCTATAGCACAGGAAGGAGAGGGTGAGTGTGATGAGGACAGTGTGATAGGGCGAGCTGACGTGCTACATCTACCGTCTGTAGGACGGGTGATCGTTTTAGCCAGCCGGCTTCTTATGCTTATTTGAATCTGCTACACTGTAAGTGTTATTTTAATTCTTTTAATAAACCTCAAAACCAGGATTACGCTATGTTGTTTCCCTCTCTTTTCCCGGGGTACCCCTAAATGAGAACAACCCCCCAGCTAGGAGTCTTTTATTAATCTCCATGATAAGAGTGATTTCCTGTGACTTGGTGGACTAGTGGTATCATCACCCTTTGGCTGTATGAAGTGGCATGTCGTTTCCTAGAAGCCCATCCAATGAAAGGCCCTGACCGGGTTAAGGTCGCAAGCCCCCTTGTGCTTGCCGTTTGGTAAGCGCGCATTTTATTTTCAGCTACCACCGTGGTGCGGTGGAGGAATTTTTTCTATTTTACATTTCCTGCTTTAAAAAAATGGGGTCTGAGCCTATGTATTTTCACAACATTTATTTGGACTTTATTCACTGTGTTAGGACTGTCCAGTGAACACTTATTGATTTAGGTTTCAAGAACTGTGTTAGTTATTTAATTTGGGTTCTAACCAATTAGTCCTATTCAACACTGGTACTAGTATTTACTCCTATTTACAGCGCTGCTATATTTGTTATATTGTTGTATTAGTGTGTGTATCTCACATAGAGTGGCTGCTTTTGTTATTATAGAAGTTTTTTTTAATTTTTTTTCACTAAGTTATTTTCATCACTATTTTGGTTATCCCCTATTTGGTCATTCACAATATTTCATGAACAGGTACCCTTTTTGGGTGCACTACAGCGCGGTATTCCTCTTACTATATGATGAGGACAGATCAGATGTCTGTGATGGATGGGGGGGAGTAAGTGAGTTCAGTGTCTAACAAGTACACCGAACATGAAATATAGAGAATGATGTTTAGCTAATTGTAAATGGTCCCACATAACTATGGCCACGTAAACTGACCCTCATTGCCACTTTATCTGTTTGATGACCACTGTCTCACAACCACTGTTTCCTGGCAACACTCATGCCCTGTTTATGCAGGCTCTAAGCGTGTTCACAACCACTGCTCAAAACACAATACACAGGATAATGGTAGCTGTAATAACTGTGCAGTACTCCTGACTGGAGACACTGCTGCACCCTGGAGATGTAAATGTGATCCAACAGTGTGTTTTTTTCTGTGGTGGCTGCCCAGACCAGTTGAGTATATCCTCTTGAGTGAAGAAGGTCAGATATTGGCTTCTTTTCTCTGCACAGAAAATCTTCATTGAAATCTCCACAGAGTATTATAGGTTGGCAATCCATTATTTCCAAAGATTCCAAGAGGCCCAGCAGGTTAGTAAGGAATTGGCCAATACTGTAATCCGGTGGCCTGTAAACGACAGCAATCAAAGCTTGTACAGGGGACTCCAGTTTGACAACCAAGAACTCCAAGTCAGTCACATTGTGATGATACTGCTTTTCATAGGCCTTGAAATGGTTTCTGACATACAAGGCGACACCTCCGCCACTTTTACTTGCAATGTCAGGAAGGTTTGTGTACGAGAGGTGTCTGTTGCGTTTGAACAGGTTGTAGCCCTCCAGCTGGAGACTTTCAGCAACAGAAGAGCCTGAGAGATGAGTTTCAGTGAAACATAAAACATCTCCAAGTGTCAACTCATGGTGAGATTTGATATCTTCAATGTGAGCTGGTAATCCTTCCGTGTTGTGATGGATAATTGTTAATGTTTGCTGTTTGTCTGTTGTCTGTAGAAACTTTAAGAGGGGCATAACACTTTCCAGTGATGCATTCTTCATTGAATCCAGGGAAGCTGTGATTTCAGGATCAGCAAAGATCTTCTTCTCATCAAAGTCGGTTATGTACAGTCCTTGTAGTGTAGTCGTTCTACTCAGAGCAACATAGGCCATTCCCGGTTGGAAGACCCGTTTCAATGAGACCACTGCTGACTGTATCGACATCCCCTGACACTTATGAATCGTACATCCAAAAGCCAACTTCAGGGGGAACTGCCTGCGAACAACTCCTTTCTGTCTCAGGTTTTCCTCTACCCTTTCTATGTACACCAAGTTGTCAGCATCACAAGACGACTTGTTACGGTATCTCTGTCCTGCATTTGGATTGTCCAGCACAAGCCCAAGCTTGTTTACCGTAGTAGCACCATTCTCAGTCTGGATGATTATTCTTGCAATCTTGCCAAATGTCCCGTTAACAAGCCCGTCTTCTACATCAATGTTTCTTGTGATCATGATACGGGCACCTTCAGCTGCTTGCAGTGTGTCAATCAGATTGTCTTTGTGTCCTTTGAAAGGTTGGTGTTGCCTCAGCATCACTCCTGTCTTAGGGTCTTTTCTGTAATCGTCGGCATCTATGTTGGTGACGTTTGAATGGAGAACAGACACAGTTGCAGCATTATGTTTGTGAACCTCTTTGTTGGTGGCAAATATGTGTAGCACGTCATTAGGGCAGTGGGTGGGATCTGTAAAAGCCTGAGCAAGCAGAGCTTTGTCATCATTGCTTAAGGTGCCAGTCTTCTGCTTGACTCTGATTCTATTCAAAAGCTCAGCAAATGAAATGTCTTCCTTCTGTCGCATGATCTCTGTCAGCGTGATCATCTGAAAGTTGTCTTTCCAGACGTCATTGGTATTTTCCTCAAACACGCAGAGTGGCTTACTTTTTCCCAGCGGGGGGACCTGGTAAAAGTCTCCTACTGCTAGTACTGACATACCACCAAAAGGTTTCTTACTGCCTTTGATTTGCTGTAATCTCCAGTTGATGTAGGCAAACAGGGGCTTTGAAATCATTGACACCTCGTCAATAACAATGATCTCCGCATTTGACAGCTGTGCCCTCACTTCATCTATTAGATTTCCAAGTCCTTGGTAGGGTGGCTTCAAGCTTCTTGGCAACTTCAGCAGAGAATGCAATGTGTTGCCTGAAATGTTGAAAGCTGCTGTTCCTGTAAATGCAGTTAGTAAAACGCTGGGCATGGATATGTCTGCTTCCTCACGTAGTCTGGTAAGTTTACAGAGTATCTTTGTCGCCTCAGCATAGATGCACTTTATCAGGTGTGATTTGCCTGTTCCTGCACCACCAGTGACAAAGTAATAGAATGGGTCAGGATTTAGGCCACGCACACGGTTAGTGCACCAGTCACAAACTGAGTAGAATGTCTGAGCTTGTGTCCGGTTAAGGTTTCTGTACATTTTCCGAAGGAAATCAGGGCACATTTGTGGGGCTTTCACAGTAAGCGCAATTCCACCTGTTTGTTTGTGACGTGTATACTCCGGAACATCATCTTGTTCATTCTCATGAAGTGGCTCCCCTTCTTTGCGTTCCTCTACACATTCCAACCTATCCAACTCAGCTTCTGGGGCAAAGGTGTTCCAAGCATCTTCAACAGGTCCGTTTTTTACAAAGTCATCCAAGACTTGTTCCACAATTTTGTTGTGTTGTTCGAACTTCTTTTGGTTGCTGGTAACAATTGCAGACACTGCTTGGATTGCTTCTTCTCCTGGTAAGCTCACACAGGCGCCTTTGTAAAAATCCTGGTGTGTTGGGAACCTTACAGTTTTCAGTGATGACTCTGAACGGTGGGGGAGGTACAGTTTAAGCAGTCTGCCGTAGTAGTTCTCAGGGTCCTTCTTCTCTGAGAAGCGTGCGTACCTGATGATTGCAGGCTTCCCTCTCGTGCGTTTTTGAATCATTCCCATTTCATTCAATAGGCTGACACGCTTGCTGTCTTCCTTTTGCTTGCCATCTTCCTTCTGCTTGCCATAGACAACCCTGTAATGGGATGCAAAGTCTGCCAGACACATGGACTCAAACTCTGGTGTTTCAGGTCTGGCTCTGTATTTGTCGACAAAACTCGTCATCCACACATTAAGAGAATCGGCTGGTTTGTTCTGCAATGCACTGAGCGGGAGACTCATTTTCAGTGCGTTGTCACCAGTTGGCAGAAAAACAACCTCACGTGAGCAAGACTTCATTTTCAGGCTGCACGTACGGGCCACAGACTCCTGGGCGCTGAACTCTCTGTGTTTTGAATAAGCCTGAAGAACCTCTTTCATTTCTTCTCGTTCTGTCGCTGTTTCTGGGCTCATTTCTTTGACTATTGTTTTGAGATAGTCACTCAGCTCCCGTTCTGGCTTGGATATGTAGGACAACATGTACATGATGCAACCATACTCATCAAGAATGTACTGGATGTCCATGTTGGCGTTCCAGGCCGTCAGCAAATGTGGATTATAGTTGTTCACCCAGCAGTCCTTGACATCACGCTTCATTAGAATCACGCTTGAGGAGGTCAATGCCTGAATGTAGGAGTTGTACTGATTCAAAGTCATATCACACTGTGCCAGTAGCTGTGACATGTCTTCAAGCTGCACTTTTGGGTTATTAAGCAAATCCCAGACTGGTTTCAGTTTGTTTTTGGCTGCTTGTGGTTTCATTGCACAATCTCCTTGTTCTTCTGGCATCGGGTAAGTTATCCTCGTTTTTCTAATAGGTGGCTTTGGAAATCCAAATCTGCATACTCTGTTACCTTTCTTGCATGATTTTGAATGAGATCTGCTGTGCATTTGAAGTTCTGTTACAAATCTGTGAAGTAAGGCCTGTTTGGCTTCATCAGGCAGCTGGCATGAGATGTTATGATCTATAAAGGCACACACCTTGTCATCACTGTCTTGTCCAAATATAGGAGCTCCTGCTACCCAACAGAGACAATGTATATGAGGGCTCCCTCTCGCCTGAAATTCAACCCGGTAAAAGTAATCGATAACTTCACCAATTGGCTGTGCAGGACCCAACAGCAGCTCTCGCATCAGAGCATCAACCCGTTTGTCAAACATGCGCATGGTGGTCACTGGGTTGCCTCGAAGAATGTCACACTTTTCAGCCCAGTCTAGCCCCGCAAAATCCACCTTTTGACCTTGTTGTGCCTTTATTGCCGTTATTACCTCTGGCCATCTGAATTCTGCAGCAGAGAAGGTAAGAAAAAATGTTGGCTTACCCAATTGTCTGACCATGGCTAGCAAATTCTTCAGATTTTTATCCCAGTAAGCTGGACTCCCTCTCAGTGGTTGCATGAACCTTGTGGCATCTCGGTTTCGCACCAACCTCTCAACCTCACACTTGTCCTGTAGCAGCTTGTTGGATATTTTCCGTCCATCCCTGGTATTGGGTTTTCCTTTCCTTAACTGGATGGACATGCTGCTTTTGGCCATGTGTGTTTCTGTGACAAACTGCGCAAAGAAGAGGTAGCTTGTGTCTCTTGCAAAACGAGTATCAACACAAAAAAGCCTTGCATTGAAATACATGCTCGGGGACAGTTTGACTTGTCTTGCCTGGTCCAATGTATTCTGTCCAGTAGGGAACTGAACAGGGAAAGCCATTGCCTCAAGCCTAGGAACTTTAAAGAAGCTGACAGGTGTGTTTCCTTGTGCAGGTGCAATGCTGAATATTCCATCACCGTGTGTCAGTGCTTCCTCTCCAAGGTCAGATGGCTGCAAACAACTGTCTAGGCCAATTCCAGGTCTTAGTGTATCCTTCTCATCCTCTGCATTGGGAGGTTGTTGGTCATGGCCTTCCTGTTGCTCAGAAGCAGCCGGTAAACATGCAGACTGTACCTCTGATGGATCACAATTTTCGATGCGTTCAAGTATCTCTATCATTTCAGTTTCGTCACAACTGTCGAGTTCCATCCCATCATCATTATCATCATCATCAGCGATTGTCTCATCCACTCTAATTGAAATGTCACTGTAGTCGGGGTGTGTGTCAATGAGTTTTGACAGACCTGCTACTACATTTCCCATGTTGACATAATGAAACAGCTGGTGGCCTTTGTAAGTCAGACGTCTTTTCAGCTTGACTCTGTGTAACTGGGATTTGCTGTGCGATCTTGGTAGAGTATTGACCGTGGTTTCCACCTCGGATGGCACACACACTACAGCGCTATGTATAGCTGCCTGTCGACCTTTGGGAAGTGTGATGATCTTGGCAAATGGCAGTATTTTGGCCAAAAGTTGTCTTTCCAGCACATTCAAATCGCAGAGCTCTGGGGGAATGGGCGCCAGCTCCATGTTGTTAGCTACAGCGATGGATGATTTGTGTCCTGCTTTTAAATGTAAATCACAGTTGTGACAAATCCATTCTTTGGTCCTTTCATCTGGTACGGTGCATTGTTCAGGTCCTTGACAGTGATTGTTGCACACATGGACATATTTCCCTGTCAAACAGGCAGCAACAATGTGTAGATTCTTCTTGTAATTGCTGTGAATGCAATGTTTCACTTGGTTAGGGAAAAGGGTGCGATGACACATCGTGCACACAAATGTTGGCCCAGCTTTAATGCATTCATGGAAAGTGGATATAGCTGTCTGCATTAGGCTGTTGTCCACTGGTTGACTGCATTCCCGCATGACACGAGTCCATCGTCTGTATTTCATTCTTATTTTGAAGGCACATTGCATCTTATGGGTTATGCGAAAATCTGCTTGAGTTTGACGCTTCATTTTCATGTAACTCATGCAATGTTGCAAGTGACGTTTTCTGAAAGCAGGATCATTATGATATTTTCTGGTGATGTATTGCTTCTGCTTCAACTTGAAATCGACATTTGTGGCATATTTTCTGGTGATGTATTGCTTCTTCTTCAAGTTGTAATCTGCATTTGTCGCATATTTTCTGGTGGTGTACTGCTTCTGTTTCAAGTTGAAATCTGCATTTGTCGCATATTTTCTGGTGATGTATTGCTTCTGCTTCAAGTTGAAATTGGCATCTGTTGCATATTTGCGAATGATATATTGCTTCTGCTTCAACTTAAAATCAGCATCTGCTCTGTATCGGCTGGTGATGTATGTCCTTTTCTTATTGGTGACAGACATCTTTGTAGCCTTGAAATCACGCCTTCTTTCATTTCTGTGTCTTGTCTTCAGTTTTTGTCGTCTCTGTGCATTTAATTTGGACAATGCCTTACTGTCCTTCCATATGCCCTGTGAGGATTTCGCATCAACTGACCGTGGAGAATGCTTGCTGGCTGGGAATCCAGTGTGTGTTACATCTTTGGTCATCTGTGTCACTTTGTTCTCCACATGCTTTGCATTATGTGGTTTGTCAGATTGCACCAGTGGGGACAGCAAACCATCTGACAGACGTCTTGCACGATGAAATGAGACTGGCATGAAGTCATACTGCAGTCCATCAATAGGGCCTCTGGTGTCTGTAAGGAGCAATTCATACAACTTATAAATCCTTGCCCCCATATCACTCAAATGTGTAAAAGTGATCATAACAGCTTTTCCTTTTCCAGTGGCAGGAAGTCCATCCTTATTTCGACTATGAGAATCAAACAGTCCATATCTCCCAGACTTGTCTCTGAACAATGCAATGCAATATGGCACTACTATAAAAAGTGCATGTGTAACATCTGCATTGAGGCACTGAAGTCTTGTGGAGAGGTCAACAAACCAACCTTGGTTGTCACCGTCTACCGTGTCTCTCATACATCCCGATAACACTGGAGATTTAACAACGTTATACTCATATTTGTCAGTGTTGACTCTGAGGGGCACTTCTTCCATTGTCAAGTGTTGATGCTGATAGACATTTCTTTGTTTTAGCTGTTTTATTGTTGAGCCATACAAGCTGTTGCCCTTCTTCAGTATTTGATCAAGATCACCCTTTCTCACATCATCAAGCTCACTGTGGTATGCCAAAAATGTCAGAGCCATGCATGTACACTGTTTGTTCCTTAACCTTCCATAGCCATGATGACCCTGATGAAATGATGCCTGCACAGAAATCTCACTTGGTACACATGGTTCTTGCATGCCATGGTTTTCAGAAGTGCCCATCACACTGTCACTGTGCTCTTGAACTTGACACTGAGTTGAACATGAAAATGACACCACAGGTTCACTATGTACCTCCTGGGCACATTCACTGTCACAAACCTCCATATCCACTATGCTGCTGTGGGGCTCCGGATCCAGTTTAGTCCAGCGTATCTTTGCAGCTTTAGATCTCTTTCCTTTAGATGGCATAATGATATTTGTGGAAGGAGCTATAATTCTCCTCAGAGCTTTGTTCGAAGAGCTATAATTCCCCTCAGAGTTGTGTTGGAGGAGGAGCTATAATTCGCCTCAGAGCTGTGTGGGAGGAGCTATAACTCCCTTCTGAGCTGTGTGGGAGGAGCAATAATGCTATAATTCCCCTCAGAGCTGTGTGGGAGGAGATACAATTCCCCTTAGTGTTGTGTGGGAGGAGCTATAATTCCCCTTAGAGCTGTGTGGGAGAAGCTATATTTCCCCTCAGAGCTGTGTGGGAGAAGCTACATTTCCCATCAGAGTTGTGTGGGAGAAGCTATAATTCCCCTCAGAGCTGTTTAAAAGGAGCTATAATTCCCCTCACAGCGGTGTGGAAGAAACTATAATTCCTCTCAGAGTTGTGTGGGAGGAGCTCTAATTCTCCTCAGCTGTGTGGGAGGAGCTATAATGCTAAGCTGTAATTCCCCTCAGAGCTGTGTAGGAGGAGCTATAATTCCCCTCACAGCGGTGTGGGAGAAACTATAATTCCCCTCAGAGTTGTGTGGGAGGAGCTATAATGCTAAGCTATAATGCTATAATTCCCCTTTGAGCTGTGTGGGAGGAGCTATAATTCCCCTCAAAGCTGTATTGGAGGAGCTATAACTTCCCTCCAAGCTGTGTGGGAGGAGCTATAATGCTATAATTGTCCTTAGAGCTGTGTGAGAGGAGCTATAATTCCCCTCAGAGCTTTGTGATTTTTTTTTTTCAAAAATGATTTTGTTTTTTGTTTTTTCAAAAATGATTTTGTTTTTTTGTTTTTTCAAAAATGATTTTTTTAAATGATTTTTTTTTTCAAAAATGAAATTTTTTTTTTCAAAAATGAATTTTGTTTTTTTCAAAAATTATTTTTTTTTTAATTTTTTTTTTTTCAAAAGTAATTTTTTTTTCAAAAATATATATTTTTTTCAAAAATATTTTTTTTTTCAAAAATTAATTTTTATTTTTTTCAAAAATATTTTTTTTTTTTTTACATGGGGCGGTCATAATGTTTTGGCTGATCATGGGGTGGTCATAATGTTTTGGCTGATCATGGGGTTGTCAGCTTTTGTCACCTCCCACTCTAGTTTTGAACATTTCGCCATTCATTCCTATGGGACCAATTTTGCCGCAAAAACGACGATATTTCGTGGACCATTCGGCGAAACATTCCACAAAGTAATAGCACACCAATCGGGAAAAATCCGCACGTTTCGGTATATTACTTGTCTCTGTAGTGTGGAAAATGTGGGAGGAGTCTACAAGCATTATCAAGTCTAGCAGATGAAGTCACATGCATTTGGGGTGTCTCAGCATCTTGTGTTTACAACCACTGTTTCCTAGCAACATTTCCTTTTGAACATTTTGCCATTCATTCCTATGGGACCAATTTCGCCGCAAAAACGACGATATTTCGTGGACCATTCGGCGAAACGTTCCACAAAGTGATAGCACACCAATCGGGAACAATCCGCACATTTCGGTATATTACTTGTCTCTGTAGTGTAAAAACTGTGGGAGGAGTCTACAAGCATTATCAAGTCTAGCAGATGAAGTTACATGCATTTGGGGTGTCTCAGCATCTTGTGTTTACAACCACTGTTTCCTAGCAACATTTCCTTTTGAACATTTTGCCATTCATTCCTATGGGACCAATTTCGCCGCAAAAACGACGATATTTCGTGGACCATTCGGCGAAACGTTCCACAAAGTGATAGCACACCAATCGGGAACAATCCGCACGTTTCGGTATATTACTTGTCTCTGTAGTGTAAAAACTGTGGGAGGAGTCTACAAGCATTATCAAGTCTAGCAGATGAAGTCACATGCATTTGGGGTGTCTCAGCATCTTGTGTTTACAACCACTGTTTCCTAGCAACGCTCATGCCCTGTTTATGCTTCCCAAATACTACTTCATCAAAACTGCCCCATCAGAATTACCCCATCAAAACTGCCCCATCATATTCCTCTATTATAAATCAGTACATGGTGTGTCTGTCCCCTCCCCCGGGCTCTGTAATCAGCTGAGATGCTCCAGCCACCTTCCCCCCCTGTGTATAACAGAAGCTTTGGTAACCATGGCAACAAAACAAACACTAACAGTACACTCTGATTAATGGCTAAAATTTCCTGAAATGACCTCTAAACAAATGGCCGTATTTTAAAAACTATACATCCTACAGCGAAGATCTTTATATTGTGAGAATCACAAGACCCAGACCTAGATTTTGATGTATAGTATGTCTGTGAAATATTAAAAATGAAGGCACGGTCGCAGTTTAGAAATTGCCCTTCAAATTTGGAGGGGGCTAGAGTGTAGTTTCAATGAATGTCAATGGACGGCGTGAGTTACAAACAAATGGTCATATTGTGAAAACTATCAGGACTATGGCTTAGCCGTGGACATGTTTAGTGGCAGCAGGGATAGCTGAACGTTTTGATATAAGATTTGTGTAGGTGGGCTTGAAAATGAGGGAGTGGCGGCAGTTTAGAAATCATGTTCTGATTTTTCAGCTTTTGTCATCTCCCACTCTAGTTTCCCCATTCATTCCTATGGGACCAATTTCGCCGCAAAAATGACGATATTTTGTGAACCATTCGGCGAAACGTTCCACAAAGTAATAGCACACCATTCGGGAACAATCCGCACGTTTCGGTATATTACTTGTCTATGTAGTGTAAAAACTGTGGGAGGAGTTAGGGTGGTAAATTTGGCTATAATAATAAGAATAATATATATGTGAGATAACAGTAAGTGGTCTTGCTATGCAAGAACACTTAATAATATATATGTGAGATAACAGTAAGTGGTCTTGCTATGCAAGAACACTTAATAATATATATGTGAGATAACAGTAAGTGGTCTTGCTATGCAAGAACACTTAATAAACTTCTTTTGACAAGGAAATTAAGTTGTTACATACTATAAAATGCAGAATTAAGTAAATTATGAACTTGACATTAGACGAAGAACAAAGGGAGAGCTGCAAGAAAAATGTTATGCAATTCACTTTCTACGGACAAAACAGGATAAGGACCTAATTCCAGGCAGAATTACTCATCAAGTAACTTTGGGATTATGAATGCTATAATTAGTCTGAAATTAACAAGTGTAATGGGAGTTTTAGATTACTGAATTCTAACAGAATACAGTAATAACAATGTACAAACTATTAGATATAATGGAGTGATTCTCCCACTGCTACAACACACTGTGCAAAATGTGTAATAAATTAACAAATTCAAAACCAATTTACAACATTTACAAACATCAGAAAATATGTGCATTTATTAACAAAATCAAATGTCCATAAAGATTTACCTGCATAAAGAATATATTTAAACAAACATTTCACTATAGCCATATGTGCCCATAAATTTGCCATGCTTTAGCATACCTCCCAACTTTTGAACTTCAGAATGAGGGACACTTGAGGAAGGAAGTAACCTTGCACAGTGCACCGCAGCAAATGTGGGGGTGGTCAAACATCTGACAGTGGGAGGAGCATAAGGGGCGTCCTTAAACAATACTTGGGCTTCCTTGTTCCTATAAAATATGCTTTTTTTATTGTTCCACAAGTAGTCTCATTGATACATACAAACCCCAGCACATTCTTTAAAAAAGTGCAGGGTTCTGGAATGAACTATGTACACAGTGCAGGATTCTGGGATGAGCTATGTACAGAGTGTAGGGTTCTGGGATGAGCTGCGTACAAAGTGCAGGGTTCTGGGATGAGCTGCTTACAGAGTGCAGGGTTTTGGGTGAGCTATGTACAGAGTGTAGGGTTCTGGGATGTGCTGCATACAAAGTGCAGGGTTCTGGGATGAGCTGCTTACAGAGTGCAGGGTTTTGGGTGAGCTGCGTACTGAGTGCAGGGTTCTGAGATGAGCTGCGTGCAGAGTGCAGGGTTCTGGGATGAGCTATGTACAGAGTGCATGGTTCTGACATGGGCTGCATACAGAGAGCAGGGTTCTGAAATGAGCTGCGTACAGAGTGCAGGGTTCTGGGATGAGCTGCATGTAGAGTGCAGGGTTCTGGGATGAGCTACGTACAGAGTGCAGGGTTCTGGGATGAGCTACGTACAGAGTGCAGGGTTCTGGGATGAGCTATGTACAGGGTGCAGGGTTCTGGGATGAGCTATATATAGGGTGCAGGGTTCTGGGATGAGCTATATACAGGGTGCAGGGTTCTGAAATGAGCTATATACAGGGTGAAGGGTTCTGGGATGATCTATATACAGGGTGCAGGGTCCTGAATTGAGCCATATACAGGGTTCTGAGATGAACTATATACAGGATGCAGGGTTCTGAGATGAGCTATATACAGGGTGCAGGGTTCTGAGATGAGTTATATACAGGGTGCAGGATTCTTGGATGAGCTATACACAGCGTGCAGCAGAGGCATAACTAGAACCTTCAGGGCCCTGGTGCAAGAAATCATGAAGGGCCCCCGACCTCTGGCCTGGGCCATTCCCTCCGAGTCCAGAGCCCTTCCCACTGATCCCATGACCCTTTACGGTCCCACAGCAGATCCCTTTCACATGTTGTGCAGTCCTGCAGTCCGGGTCCCGCCATGGTGGCAGAAGGCCAGGGCCCTGTCGCAAGTGCGACCTTTGAGGTAGTTCCGCCAGCGGTGTCAGTGTGGACTGTGAATGGTGTTAGTCAGTAGGGCAGTGGACATGATCAGTAGGGCAGTGGACGTGGTCAGTAGGGCAGTGGATGTGGTCAGTAGAGCAGTGGACGTGGTCAGTAGAACAGTGGGTGTGGTCAGTAGAGCAGTGGGCGTGGTCAGTAGAGCAGTGTACGGGGCCAGTAGGCAGTGGATATGGTCAGTAGAGCAGTGGACACGGTCAGTAGAGCAGTTGACATGGTCAGTAGAACAGTGGACATAATTAGTAGGGCAGTAGACATGATCAGTAGGGCAGTGGACAAGGGTCAGTAGTTTTTAATTTGTGCTATTTTATTTTTTTATTACTTTTTTACCATTAGATTTTATTTTACAATTTTATTTTTTATAGTTTTTTTTTAACTTTTGATGGAAGGGGGTGGCAGTGGAGGGCAGTGTGATGGGAGGGGTGGCCATGGAGGGCAGTATGATGGGAGGGGTTAGTGGAGGACAGTATGCTGGGAGGGGGGTAGTGGAGGACAGTATGATTGGAGGGGGTGGTGTAGGGCAGCATGAGAGTCAGGAGCAGAGTCGGGGCAGAGCTGTCGGTTCTAGGTACGGATGACTGTTTGCCTCTTGACTCTGCACTGAGGTTTCAGTACCAGGCTGGATAGGAGGGCCAGCAGAGCGGCATATAGGAGAACCGATCCTGCTCCTTCAGCTGCTGAAAGTCATCCCCGTACCTAGGACCGCCAGCTCCGCCACCTGACTCCGACTCTGGCTCAACAAGTGCTGTGAATGCTGGGCCTCTGCCTCTCTGCAAGGGCTATTTTAGGGGGCATCGGATTGGCCCAGGGCCAGGAGGCAATTCCAGGACACTGTATTGTCCCGAAATGAAGGTGCCCAGGAGCCGGGACAGGGCTGCCAATTACGGGACTGTCCTGGGCAATCCGGGACTGTTAGGAGGTATGCTATAGTAGTATGATATGACAATCCCGGGTGAAGTCCACCGTCAGTGAAGAAATGCATGAGAGGAGAAATGAAGCAATGATGTTACTGCATTCATGCATACCTTTTAGAAGTCTGGCTGCCTAAAGAAATAGGCCTTTTTAGTTGGCTTAGCTCATGCGCCAATTTAGTGTAAGGCCTCATGCACACTTGACATTTACCATATCTTATAGACGCCTTTTCTCCTTCCAGCAGAGTTTTGTCAGAAAATAAAATGCTTGATGCTTTTAACCACTTCCAGCTGGGAGGACGTCCATGGACGCCTTCTGGTTTCAGTGGTTATACCAGAATGATGCCTGCAGTGGTGCGTAGAAGCGTTGCGGCTGGCGGCGATGGCTATCCTTCTCTCTCTGTAACCCTGGAAACCGAGAGTAACGAGTTATGTTGTCACTTCTCAGTTTGCTTACCTGACCATCAACAGCCCGGAAAGCAGCTGATCAGACCAATCTGTGTCTGATCAGCTGCATGGGAGGCTAGAGGAGATATTTGGGGTCTAACAGACCCTAGATCTGAGCGTGGGGCCACTCGGTTATGTAAACAGGTGACCCGTTCCCTTCTGATGTCATGTAACAGCTATTCAAGAGCTGTCATTGCAAAAAGCCTGCAGTCACAGGACGCCTGCCATCGAGGCAGAGTTTTTCTGTTTTCTTTTTCTCTGGTTGTGCACGCTTGGATGGAAGATGAATGGACATAGCAGGACACTTGTGCCAAACTGGCTCCTGTCATTTTTACCATTTTGACACTTTTTTGGTGAATGTGTACAATGTACCCGATGGGTACAATGTACCCGATACCCATTCACATGTGGGGGGCGGGGGTCCCCTTGTTAAAGGGGGCTTCCAGATTCTGATAAGCCCCCTGCCCGCAGACTCCCACAACCACCAGGCAAGTGTTGTGGGGAAGAGGCCCTTGTCCCCATCAAGATGTTTTGGGTGACATTTTGGTGCCAAGTTCCCCTTAATAGTCATACCAGACCCAAAGGGCCTGATAATGGACTGGCGGGGGGGCCATGTTGTTTTTCTCAAATTTTTTTATCTATATTGCTGGGATCTGAAAATTCATTACAGCCTCGAGCAGTTTTGAATGACATTTTTTCCTTTAGAAATGTAATTTTGCTGCTATCATTCATAAAACTATGTACGGTAACTATGTAAGCAGACTAACATAGTGTAGGGCGTGGACTCAGCCCCCTGAGCCATGATTGGCCACCCTGCCTTTGGCCAATCATGGCTCTCACAGCAGAGCACGCTGTGATTGGCTAAAGCATGTAGGTCCAGTGGCGTCTCCAGCTTTCATATTTGGGGGGGGCACATGGGGGGACAGGGACAAAAGTAGGGGGGCAACTATAAAATGCAATGATATATATATATATATATATATATATATATATATATATACATATATATATATATATATATATATATATCCTGGGGCCCTTTACTACGTACGTTCCCACAACGGCCCTTTCACATGTTCTGCAGTGAGCTCCCTTGCTACTGTATTGGGGCCCCCCAGGATGGCAGAAAACAAGAGATATATGTCACCAGCATACCAAGAAAATATAAGGGTCCAAAGCAGTGGAAGAACTATCAGGGTTGCAAAAAATGTCTTGCCACTGGGCCCTGGTGTTCTGCCACTGTAGGGTTCCCCAGCCTCCTCTTGCTGTCCTGCCCCTGCTATTGACAGCGCTGGTCTGGCATCTCTTGGAATTTACAGGCTGGTTCTCCTGTCCTAAGGACGGGAGAAATCAGTCTGTTTTTTCAGTAACTGAGAGTCCTGGTGGAGTCCTTCCTGCAACTTGCTCTTCTCCCTGCCAATGAGGATGCAGGGGAAGGAGTAGATTGGGCGGCCATGGTTGTGAGCGCTTGCTCAGCGAGCAGAGGGAAGGGGGAGGAATCACCCACAGGAGCTGACTGGGGACGCTCTCCCTCATTGCCTCATTGTAAAAAAAAAAAAATTTTGGGGGGGGGCACATGGTGGGGCACAGCATAATGTTGGGGGGGTCAGGGCCCCCTCTGGCCCCCCCCCTAGGGATGCCATTGTGTAGGTCAGGTGCATGCTTTGGCAGATCAGCAGCCGTCAATGCATTGCGATCTCGCAGTGCATTGACGGTCTCGCCATTCATTATGGGGCATTCCACGGGCGCTCAAATTTCCCGTGGACACCCTAGAATGTTCAGTATTCGGCGAACAGACGAACACCCGATGTTCGCGTCAAACTTATGTTCGACGTGAACATCGGGCTCATCTCTACTTTTTAGCTGCCAAAACCCTCCTGGATGTGCTGGCAGTGGGGTTCTTTCTGTCTCTAAATGCCTCTGCCTCTAAATGCTTTTGTGTGCATGGACACATAAGCGAACATGCAGGGACATTTAAAGACAAAATAAAAATGCCAGATACCCCTAACAGCCACTTTCAAAATGTCCCCTGTGCGAGAGACTGTGTATTTGTCTGTTCCTATCTGCACATTGTTAACAGACATTTTAACACAATGGGAGTCTCTCTGTTTGTTTTATAATACCCTGGGGAGAGCTGACTGATCGATGAGGACAGAAGGAGAGAGTCTTGTCTGTGCTTAAAACATACTCTTGACTGAGCGTTTAAGCAGTGGATGAGTGTGTTCACTTGTGTGAATATTGCAGTCATATCATACCACAGGTATCTTGAAGCACAGATAGCTTGTCTCAAAACAGCAGCCCTAGAATTGATTACTTATATCAGTAGGATGAATAGTGAGCATTAAATAACAGCATTTATAGAATAATAAAAATGCTTGCTGAAAATGTTAACTTTCTTGCAGAAAAAGCCAGGTATTTTGACACAAAGATCACCAGGCTAGTACAAATAATGAAAAGGTTGTTGTATAGTTACCATAATGTTATATGATAATTTAAAAAATGATATGGTATCCGCACAGCTGATGTCTTAATTCCCTCTCACTCCTAGCTGCTAGAACCCTTATGATTCACTTCACAAAATTAAAAAATAAATAAAATAAAATCATGTGCAGCTCTTATCTACTGTTAAGATACTTAACCATATATAACAATTATGTGTGGAAAAAATGTGCCATTTTGTACCATACAAAATATACAGATCAATTCCAATAAAGTAAAAAGTAAAAAAAGTTCATCAGAAACTCCCCATAATCATAAATTAGTACTTCTAAAACCATGTGTTCTTACAGTATATACTGAAAATTTTGAAATTGAAAAAGTATGTATACCCCTTGAAATTTTCCACATTTTGTCATGTTACAACCAAAAATGTAAATTTATTTTATTGGGATTTTATGTGATAGACCAACACAAAGTGGTACATAATTGTAAAGTGGAAGGAAAATGATAAATGGTTTTAAACATTTTCTTACACATAAATATCTGAAAAGTGTGATGTGAATTTGTATTCCGCCCCTTTTACTCTGATACCCCTAACTAAAATCTAGTGGAACCAATTGCCTTCAGAAATCACCTAATTAGTAAATAGAGTCCACCTATGTGTAATTTAATCTCAGTATAAATACAGCTATTCTGTGAAGCCCTCAGAGGTTTGTTAGAGAACCTTAGTGAACAAACAGCATCATGAAGGCCAAGGAACACACCAGACAGGTCAGGGATAAAGTTGCCAAGAAGTTTAAAGCAGGGTTAGGTTATACAAAACTATCCCAAGCTTTGAACATCTCTTCAATCTATCATCATGAAATTAAAAGAGTATGGCACAACTGCAAACCTATCAAGAAATGGCCGTCTACCTAAACTGACAGGCCGGGCAAGGAGGGCATTCATCAGAGAAGCAGCCAAGAGGCCCATAGTAACTCTGGAGGAGCTGCAGAGATCCACAGCTCAGGTGGGAGAATCTGTCCATAGGACAACTATTAGTCGTCTACAAATCTGGCCTTTATGGAACAGTGGCAAGAAGAAAGCAGTTGTTGAAAGAAAGCCATAAGAAGTCCTTTTTGCAGTTTGCAAGAAGCCATGTGGGGAACACAGCAAACATATGGAAGAAGGTGCTCTGATGAGATGAGACCAAATTTGAACTTTTTGGCCTAAAAGCAAAATGCTATGTGTGGCGGAAAACTAACACTGCACATCACCCTCAACACACCATGCCTACCGTGAAACATGGTGGTGGCAGCATCATGTTGTAGGGATGCTTTTCTTCAGCAGAGACAGGGAAGCTGGTCGGAGTTGATGGGAGGATGGATGGAGCCAAATACAGGGCAATCTTAGAAGAAAACCTGTTATGCCCCGTACACACGATCGGACTTCTCGTCGGAAAAAGCTATGATGGTTTTTCTGACGGAATTCCGCTCAAACTTGTCTTGCATACACACGGTCACACCAAATTCCAAACGCCAAAAATGCGGTGATGTACAACACGTACGGTGGGACTAGAAAAGGGCAGTTCAATACGAAGTGCACCACCCTTTGGGCTCCTTCTGCTAATCTCGTGTTTATCTCATGTTAGTAGAAGTTTGGTGAGAGACGATTCGCGCTTTTCAGACTCGTGCTTTTTCAGACCGTTTTACTGCTGTTCAGTTTGTGCTTGTGGGTTTGTATCTGCTTTTCAGTACATGCAGACAGTTCGTATCTGTTTTTCAGTGCGTTCTTGTCCGCTCGTTACTGATTTTCAGCTTGCTCTTCACAGGCCTTGCTGTTCTTCAGTGCATTCTGTTAGTTCGTTTTGACCAGTCAAACGTTTTGAAGCCATGTTGCAGGTACGTGCTCATCGTAGAGTTCATGCTATGCGGGGGCTTGGTGTTGGGCTTCTAGCTTTGACCCAAGCCCAGTCCATGAACAGGGTGGAGAGGAGTTCATGGACCAAGAATTGGTTGCTCCAGCATGACCAATTCTCTCACATACCTTTGCTGTGGGAGATCCGTGAGAATAACCCTGATGATTTCTCAGGGAGACGGTCCCCATTTTTCACCATCTGTTGGCTTTGCTATCCCCTTATATTAGCAGGCAAGATGCCTGCATGCGGCAAGCCATCACTCCGGAGCAGAGGCTCGTCGCCACATTGCGGTACTTGGCGATGGGGTGAAGTCTGCAGGACCTCAAGTTCTCGATTGGCATCTCCCCCCAGGCTCTGGGGATCATTATCCCAGAGACCTGTTCTGCCATCATCCAGGTCCTGCAGAAGGACTATATTAGGGTAAGTTTTCTCTTTTAACATCACATTATATGTATTTAATGTTTGCTAATGTATTGTATGTATTTCATCATTCCCTAATTACCATGATTGGAATATGCTGTGAATGTCCCCTTTGTTCTCATGCATGCTGTAAGCTTTTAATGCTCCTTTTTGTCCTTCATGCATATTTGCCTTCACTAACCTCCCCAGCATGCTATACTGGGCCCATACGCACCTAGCCTAGTTACTTAACAATGTATTTTGTCAGCTCCATAGTACTGCTTTACCCTAAACACCCCCTAAAATGTGTACAAATGTTATTTGTGTCCTTAAACTCATGCAGAGTGCCAGAGGCTTTTTTTGGGAGCCCAAAATCATTTGTAACCCTCCCTCCCCCCAACCACTAAGTCAACCCATACCAATCCTCTATCTGCTGACTTTGCTAAACCCATACACACTATACCTACCTCTTTTGTGTTCATATTTATGGATGAATTCACCAAAGCATGTAGTGCAAGGGCCTGCCTGAATACTTTCAAATGGTACTGTTTAAAGGTTTTTTCTCATATTATTATTTTGATAGGTAATTGCAGACTGTATAAATGTAATTGGAAAAATTCTGTGAGCCACAATGATCTTATGCCTTGCTTGTGCTACCTCCAGCTGCATGCGCTAATCACGCTTCATATAACGTGCATAGGATAAATTTACAAGTTATGCGCTGCGCTTGGGTGACCCCAAAAACAAAATGAATAATAACCAACTCTATGCTTACTAGTGCGATAATATTAAATACAAATAATATGAATGTTGAATAAATAAACAAGGTGTGAAAAAACAAGTGCTTGTTACACCATAAATTAGTGCTTAATAGTGCTTGTTACACCATACATAGTGTCTTAATCAACATAAAAAGTGCTTAGTGCTCAATATAAGTATCCTGCTTGTTTAATTGAAAAAATTAATAAATAATAAATAATGAAAAAAAGTTCTCTTTGGCACTCTAAATAGTGCATGCAAATAATGTTCAGCAGTGATAATAAAACAATGCGTGCAGGTGGTGTTCAGCTGTGACAACAATCCAACATCATGCCGAAGATATCCTGAGTGCTGCAAAACATGCTCTGGTGCTCCTTCGTGACCCCCTTAAGATAATGTGCTCACCTCAGAGAGTGTGACTCAGCTTCTATCCTGAGTCCAAATACGCTTTGGAGCCACCCCTGGGCTCAGTCTCAGTGTTTGCTGCACTCCTCCAGCTGGAAACAATGTGGCTCCGTACATATAAATGAAAAGGAAACTATATAGTGTAATATAGTCAAAATACTTTTATTAAAAGAAAATGCTCCCCACAGCGGGGTACTCACATGGCACTGGTGCGTCAGTGCACCATACTATAATGGCTTTCTATGCAAAATCACTGGATGTTTGGTGTGGTATGCTGTGCTGGGACAGCGCTGGTGTAAAGTCCGTGTCAGTCTCTCCGTCCTGGCCCCTCCCCTACGCGTCTTCAACACAGGGATCACATGTCATCATCAGGGGATATGAATAGACGGATGCTCTACAGGATTATATAAGGCGATCGCGGCCATTTTGCCATAGATCGCAGACACTCTAATGCTAGGCTACAACTTCTGTTATGGCTAATGAGCCTATCCCATCACATTAACCCTAACTGCTGCTGAAAATAGTAAGTGGGGAAAATATTTGCCTAGTGTTATTTTGCGACCTGTCAATAACAGCCGAATGAGACTCATTTGTAAGTGTAATTCCAGGACAGAGCTCCGATACCCCGAACAGCGCATACCACAGCATACCTCCAAAACTACAGATAAATGCATATCTACATATAAAATATAATGAATAACAGTAATCTAGGATTAAAATCAAAACTAAAATTATTATACCGCGAATTCCCTGTCCATGCGATTTTAAAATGCATCTCATCAGAGTGATCTGAATATGCGTGTGGGGTAAACAGATATCCCCATTATGAATCAATATTTTAAAACACTAAAATTATTATACCACGAATCCCCTATCCATGCGATTTTAAAATGCATCTCATCAAAGTGATCTGAATAAGCATGTGGGGTAAATAGATATCATCATAATGAGTCAATATTTTAATACAGTATGATGTACAATGAATAAAATATGAAAATATTATTAAATAAAATTATATAAAATAGATAAAATTAGGAAATAAAAAGATAACCATAGAAGACCATTAAAAGGCTATCGCTCAATCCTCATGTATGTACCAACCATCGCTCAAATCCTATATATTAATATAATCCTTAACATTAGAAATACGTAATTGATACGCATCAAACATTCAAGCTGGGAAATGAATAGGCCTGAAAAACCACCAGGAATGCTCAATCTTAGGGTTAAAAATTGCTAAGGAAGCACCTAAGGTCAAATTCTTTATTCAACCCCGCACCCCCCCCCCCGGGAAGAGGGAGCCTAACTGGTGCATCCACCACGACTCACGCTTGCTAATCTCCCTAGTATAATTTGAACCTCTCCAATGTTTCTTAGGTGCCTCTATTCCCCAAAATCGCATCCCGACTGTACTTTTGTTATGTACCTCTTTAAAATGTATCGAAAGGTAGTGCTTATCTAAACCTTTCCGTATGTTCCTCACATGTTCCTCCATACGATCTTTTAAAGCTCTTGTGGTGCGCCCAATATAAAGAAAATCGCATGGGCATTTGACCGCATATACCACTCCCACTGTATTGCAGGATATAAAATCCCTTATCGTGTATATGTGGTTAGTGTGGGGATGCTGAAATTCCTTAACCCTTTTAGTATTAGTAGGAACCCTGATGCAACTGTAACATCTTCCACAACCATAAAATCCTTTTAGATCCCAGAACATCTTGGGTCTGGAAAGGGGCGGTTCTACAACATTATGTACCAATTTGTCACGTAGACTCGGCGCTCTTTTATACACAATTTTAGGTTTATTAGGGAGTGTATCCCTAAGATGTACATCTTGTTTTAATACATGCCAATATTTATTTATTATTTTTTCCACTTCCTTACTCTGTAGATTGTAGTCCAAAATGACAGATGTGTTCCCATTATCGTTATCATCCCTTGTTCCAATTCTATCCCTCAAAAGATCTTCCCTATTCAGATGCCTGACTTTATCTCTCTCTCTTTTTTCAGAAACTCATTACCATAACCTTTATCAGAGAACATTGCAATCAACCTATCTGATTGGGTCTCAAAATCCACATCCCGCGTACAATTTCTCCGCATCCTCATATATTGGCCTCTGGAAATGTTGTCAAGCCATGGCCTATGGTGACAACTTGATGTGGGAATATATGAATTACGATCCGTAACCTTAAAAAAGGACTTGGTTTCAATACCACTTTTTTTTTATTTTGTTGAGCTTCCTAATAAATTTTTGTAATCCAAAATAAGTTTCGAATTTATTGAGCCCCTTTTTTGGTGCAAACTTAATACCCTTGTCCAGGGTCAAGATAGTGTGGCTCCACTCAAGTTGTGAATTCCTTCTCCTAATCTTCCAGCTTTCTTTCTTACAAAAATGTATTAGGAAGCTCAACATTAAAAAATACTATGCCATTAATCCGATAGAAAGGTGGATTACGAACAACAGTTTCACTAAATTAAAGGAACAACTCTGTATTCAACCCCCACATAACCAACAATAAATATGTTGACCTATTAAAAAAACTAGTCACGAGTGAATTAGAAAGACTACCTATCAAGAAGGTGTATGAATACATTGATCTCAGGAAGGGGTTGGAATCATTGGAAGGTAGGACTGATATAGTGATCAGGCCTGCAGATAAAGGGGGGGGGTTGTTGTCCTATCTCTTGAACAATATAAAGCAGAGATGAACAGGATATTAAATGATGAGGACACTTACCAGCCTCTAAATGCTGATCCCTCTAAATTATACAAAGAAAGATTAGAACTTATCGTGCAACAGGGTATGGAGAACAAACTTCTCAGTAAACAGGAAGCTAAATATCTGGTTCCCATGGTCAGTAAAATCCCGGTAATATATTACCTTCCTAAAATTCACAAAAATAGTGTTGAACCTCCCGGAAGACCTATAGTAAGTGGGATCGAGTCTTTAACCTCGAGATTGGGAGAATATATCGATCTCCACTTACAACCACTAGTAAGGAAAACGGATGCCTACCTCAAAGATACCAAGCACACTTTACAATTATTAAAGAGATTTAACACCAAGGAAGATCTTATCATGGCCACAGGAGATGTAGCCTCGCTATACACTAATATCGATCATGAAGGGGCCCTGGATGCAGTCAAGTGGGCTCTGGAAAAAGAGGATGATTTAACGTGAGAGGACCTACACAAATTTATTTTGAAGTGTTTGGACTTTTGTCTACATCACAACTTTTTTTTTTTTTTTGATAATAAATTTTATCTGCAAGTACGAGGAGTAGCTATGGGCGCCAAGTTTGCCCCGAGCGTAGCGAACCTCTATATGTCTCCTCCGAAGCCTCTCCATGCCAGGCTCCGTTCTCTGCGAGCGTCGCAACACACGGGGCGGAACCTGGCGGCAAATTCAAAAAAATGTACAAACCATAACACATACAGTACTGTAATCTTACAGATTACAGTACTGTATGAAATTATTTCACATCCCTTTTGTCCCCAGTGCTTTGGCCCATGCCCTGCATGCAGTTTTATATATACTGTTCTTTCTGCCTGGAAACTGGAGATTGTCCATAGCAACCAAAAAGTGTCCCTTTATGTCAAAAGTGGCTTTAGTCCAGCTAGAAAACAGCGATAGTAAATTAGAACACTTGCAGAATTGAGTGATAGTGAATCGTGGGGAAATTTATTTTATTATTATTATATATTTTTTTTTAATTATTTATATTTATTTATTATATTATAATTTATGTTTTTGTGTTTCAAACTTTATCATACCCGGGATATCTACTAGACTCTTGTTTGGACAGATTTTTTTTTTCAAATAACGTTTTTATTATTATTTTGTTTTTGCAGTACATTATGCATTAACAAGTGGTGGATGTAACAGTTGTACAAAAGTGCAAGTTTTCTGTATAGAGTGCTGGTATTCAATTGCTATGTTCCAATATTTAAACCTTGCAAAGTGCCAACTGAGCGTCATCTTCTGTCATTTAATATGTCTATTGGCAAGTTTATAACTTTAACGTGGTTGAAGAATCACAACCTAGTTCTCTGTAACTTATAAAAGTCACAGGTGTACATGGTATAGAAGAGTAGAAGGGGATAGTAGGAAAAGAGGAAAGTAGAAGGGGGGGGGTATAGTAGGTATATCAACGGTGGTGTTACCTGGTCATAAATAATGATATTTGAAGCGCTTCACAATGTGCATGAAAATGAATATATAAGAATAAATATAAATAGTCAAATAAATCCAGCGGTGAGTAAAAATTCCTATAAAATCCAGCAATCAAAATAGTGTAAAATTATTAAAAATTAGTGACACCAAATGTGTAAAAAATTCACATAAAAAATCCACATAAAAATAAATATATAGGGATGTATTCAGAAGGTTCAATTATACAGGTGTAGACTCCTGATTGGTATAGAGCTTTTGATCACTAGCAAAGCTGTTTAAAAACACTTGCTTAATTAAGGTGCTCATTGATAGTACCAATGTGTTTTTTGCTTCTATTCACAACCAATGTGGGAATCATAAACAGGCAGATAAGAGAAAAAACCAATCATTGTGCAATAGTTAGGATACCAAGGTACACAGGCAAACTTCAATCCACTCACGTGTGCCTTATAATGATAAGGCATATGCAGGTTTTACTATAGCAGTCAGCCGCCTTAGACAGGAGCAGATTCAGTGCAGTACACTGTGTGAAACTGCTGATCTGCACAGAGCTTCCTTGGCTCCTCCCACGCGTTACATCACAGTCACGTGACTTTTTCAAGGATCCTTGAAAAAGTCACGTGACTGTGATGTAACGCGTGGGAGGAGCCAAGGAAGCTCTGTGCAGATCAGCAGTTTCACACAGTGTACTGCACTGAATCTGCTCCTGTCTAAGGCGGCTGACTGCTATAGTAAAACCTGCATATGCCTTATCATTATAAGGCACACGTGAGTGGATTGAAGTTTGCCTGTGTACCTTGGTATCCTAACTATTGCACAATGATTGGTTTTTTCTCTTATCTGCCTGTTTATGATTCCCACATTGGTTGTGAATAGAAGCAAAAAACACATTGGTACTATCAATGAGCACCTTAATTAAGCAAGTGTTTTTAAACAGCTTTGCTAGTGATCAAAAGCTCTATACCAATCAGGAGTCTACACCTGTATAATTGAACCTTCTGAATACATCCCTATATATTTATTTTTATGTGGATTTTTTATGTGAATTTTTTACACATTTGGTGTCACTAATTTTTAATAATTTTACACTATTTTGATTGCTGGATTTTATAGGAATTTTTACTCACCGCTGGATTTATTTGACTATTTATATTTATTCTTATATATTCATTTTCATGCACATTGTGAAGCGCTTCAAATATCATTATTTATTCTTTTTAAGTGACTCTGAAAACACTCTCTTTTGATAGCAGCCTCACTTGGTTTTATGTGTAATTATCAGCTATTTAGCATCACAGTGCTTTGTGTTTTATATATATTGTTACCTGGTCATGGTGGGTCCTCCCGGAGGTGCCATAGCTCCCAGACCTTGTTATGTGCTTCCAGTCTGTCTTGTAGCCTGGCTGTCATCTTCTCCATCACCTCTATATCCTTTATTCTAGCATATAGATCCTCAGCAGAGGGGGGGGAGGAGCGTTTCCAGTGTAGTGCTACAAGGCATCTTGCCGCCGTTAGTATGTGGCGTACCAGTTTTTTATATGGAGTGGGAAGTTTAAGTGGCGATAGGCCTAATAGGAAGAATTTTGGGGACGCCTGGACTTGCGTGTCCAGGAGGCGTGCTAGTAATTGTTCGACTGTGGACCAGTAGGGAGTTAACAGTGGGCAGCTCCAATATATATGTATGAAGGTGCCCCTTGCTCCTTGACATCTCCAACACCTATCGGAACTATTGGGGAAGATGGCATGGAGAACCTCTGGGGTCATGTACCACAACAGGAGGATTTTATAAGAATTTTCTTTGTATAGAGAACATAGTGAACTCTTTGCTGTTTGATTCCATATGATCTGCCATTGTGAAATAGGGAGTTCCTCACCGAGGATCCCCTCCCATTTAGTCATGTACAGGTGTTTACCCTGGCCATCCTCGGAGAAGACGTTCAGGATCTTGTATATGCTCGATATAAGCCCCTTCTGGTTGTTACCTGCCAAGATAGTAGTTTCCTTGTCAAAAGAAGTTTATTGAGTATACAATGTTATAAAGATACATAAAGTAAGTTTACAAGGATCTATAAAGTAAGCACATTGTTTTACAGTAGGGTTTATATAGGTAAATATCATGAAATTTCAAATATTAAACATTGGGTTCGCGTAAACCTAAATTAAAGATATATATCATTTCTTTAGTTACTTTTGTAGGTATTTAAATGATTTATACCTACTATACATATTGTTTACAAGTAGAGTGTATATAGGTCAAATAAATTCTGATAATGAGCTTTAATCGTAAGGTGGAGAAAAGGAAAGAGAAAGAAGAAAAAGGGTTGAAAGGTAGAGGTATGGTCCACAAGGTTGTCCCGCTCGTCAGTTTATTATTCTTTTTAGTTCTCTTTGAAGCCTTAGAATGGGTGTCTCTGTAAGTCATTTAATCTGTTACCATGGCAACAGGACAGAGTCATTGAAGTTTGACAGGAACTGTTGTTTTATCCAAGGATGCCAAAGTTTTTCAAATTTTGGAATTTGATTTTGATCGATGGCTACCATCTTAGCATGGGACATTGTATTATTCATTCTGTGAATTGTTTCTGCTAGTACCAATGTAGGAGATTTCCATGCCTTGGCCACTGTTTGTTTTGCAGCCGTTATTAGTTGGATCATAAGTTTGAATTGAGAGAGTGTTAACCATTCCGGTTTTAGATTAAGTAAAGTTAAATATGGATCTGGTTGTATTATTTTTTTAAATATTTTAGATGCAGCCAAGATAGTAGTTTCAAACGGTGATGGTGGTGAGAATTATAGGGTGGGAGTTATGGTGAGTGCATAATGCCGAATTTGTAAATACCCGTAAAATGCCTGTCTGGGGAGGTCATGTTTATTTTGTAGTTCGGCAAACGGCAATAGTTTCCTAGTCCTGGGGTCCACCAGGTCCCCAAAGTGGAACAAATTCCGGGACGTCCAGGGATGTGACATTTGGTAAGTTAGACTATCTGGCACTTTGGGGTTACAGATGAAAGAGGTCAGAAGCGATTTATCTGATGAAAGATCATGTTTGGGGGCCAGAGTGCGCCACGTCCGTCTCAAATGGGACATGGGACCCAGCATACGTTCAGGGGCTACGTCCGCATTCGCACTCCACAACAGATTATTTGGATGTATGGGAGCAAGCCATAATTTTTCAATTTCTGTCCATTTGTTGTAAGATTTGTGGGTGTACCATGAGGCTATTGCTCGCAATTGCGTTGCGTAATAATATTTAGTAATATTAGGGAATGCTAGTCCTCCCTCATTGCGAGACGCCATCAGCACCGATCTCGGAACCCTGTGTCTTTTGTAATTCCATGTATAATGAAGTAGGTCGGATTGGAGTTTTTTCAGTTGGGAGATCGGAATTGGTACAGGTAGTGTTTGGAAGAGGTATAGAAGCCTCGGGAGGATATTCATTTTTATTGAAGCTATTCGGCCTAGTAGTGAGATGTGGTGTTTTTTCCATTGAGTCAGTGAGGATCTTATGGATCGGAACAGTGGTGGAAAGTTTTCTTGGTAGAGCGTATTGAATTTAGGTGTGATACATGTACCCAGATACTTCAGGGAGGTCGTCTTCCATGTGAATGGGAAATTGGATTTTAAGAGTGAGACCTCCGTGGGAGGGATATTGATGGGAAGGGCCTCCGATTTTGATGCGTTTATCTTATACCCTGAGAGAGCACGGAAGCGATCTAATTCTGTTTGCAAAATCGGGAGAGTAATGTGAGGTTGAGTTAATGTAAGTATGATATCGTCCGCGAAGAGGGAGATTTTAAACTCCCTTCCTCTAACCGATATTCCCCGTATATCCGGATTACTCCTAATGGATGCGGCAAGGGGTTCAACGCATAGTGCAAATAGCAGGGGCGAAAGTGGGCACCCCTGCCTGGTCCCATTTGCTACTGAAAATACCGGGGATAGTGCAAAGGGAGTCCTGACTTGGGATGACGGGCAGGTGTATAAATGCCTGATGGCTTGTAAGAAGGGGCCCCGAAATCCCATGAATTTTAAGGTGGCAAAAAGAAAAGGCCATCCCAGGCGATCAAATGCTTTTTCTGCGTCTAAGCTTAGTAGCAGGGCTGCTTGGTGTTCTCTATTCGCCACCTCCACTAGATCTAAATCCTTTCTGGTATTGTCGCCGGCCTGTCGCAGTGGGACGAACCCCACCTGGTCTTTATGGACCAAGGAGGGGAGAATCTGGTTTAGGCGGTTGGAGAGTAATTTGGTGAAAATTTTAAGGTCAGAGTTCAGTAATGCAATGGGTCTGTAACTTGCGCAGAGGGAAGGGTCTTTGTCCGGTTTAGGAATTAAAGTTATAAAAGAACGTTGCATGTCTGGAGGTATGGTGGCATCGTGAAGAAAGGTGTGGAAGACCTTGCGCATATGTGGGAGCAGTATGGGGAGAAACTTCTTGTAGTATTCGTATGGGAATCCGTCTGGTCCCGGGGCTTTATGAGATGGAAGGGACTTAATGGTCATCTCTATTTCCTCATCTGTAATCTGTGTGTTCAATGTCAACAGGTCAGAGGGTGTTAAATGGGGAATTCCACTGCGTTCCAAGTATGCTCGCATTTTGTGGGACAGGTCTGGCGAAGGGGGATTACTAGGTATATCTGGGTTATTGTATAAGTGTTTATAGAAGTCTGCAAAGACATGAGCAATCTCCCTAGGATGGGAGACTATGTGCCCCGATGTGTTTTTGATCTGATGTGGTGTCTGCATGTGAAATTTGTCACATAATTTGTTAGCTAAGAGGGAGTGTGCTTTGTTTCCCTTGTCGTAGAATACTTGCTTCAGTCTTGTCAGTGCTTTTTCTACCTGGCCTAGGGCGAATTCCTTTAAAATTGAGCGAAGTCTAACAACCTTCCGAAGGATGGGTATGGAAGGGGTAATTTGGAGTTTACGTTCGGCCAACCTAAGATCCTGTTCAGTCTTTATCTTTGTAGCTAGGGAGTCTTTTTTCATAGCACAGGATAAGGCTATACATTTACCGCGTAGGACCGCCTTATGGGCTTCCCAGAGGGTGGTTGGCGATATATCCGGGGTAGTATTTTCTATGAAGTAATGTTTTAGGGTGGTATGTAGTTCAACTTGGGAGGGGAGATGTTGAAGAAGAAATGTGTTAAGCCTCCAATTATAGGATTTACGGTTGGGGTTATCTAGTTCTAACTCTAGTAGAATAGGGGCGTGATCTGACCACGAGATAGGGAGTATTTGGGCTGTTCGTGTAAGTTTAAGTGTATGATTGTTAACAAAGAAGTAGTCTATGCAGGAGTGTGTGCGGTGGGGGGCGGAATAAAATGTGTACTGCCGATCACCTGGGTGAAGGACCCTCCAGGCATCAAAGAGCACATATCGTCTGGAGATTTATCGAAACAATCTAGAGTCCCGGAGGACACCTGGTAGAGATACCCGGGGGCCCACCACCTGACGGTCGACAGTTGCTGATTGAGTGAGATTAAAATCTCCCCCCACCACCAAAACCCCGGGGTCTGATTTAAAGATGCGTGTGTATACTTTAGAGAGAAAATTATATTGTTTAGTGTTAGGTGCGTATATAGCACACAGTGTGATAGGTTGTGTATGCCAGTGTCCGTGTAGAATAACAAAGTGGCCTCCAGGATCAGAATAATGGTTTGCGCAGATGAAGGTGATACCCTTTTTGAGTAGTATGGCCACTCCTGCTTTTTTTTTAGTACTAGATGAGAGATACACCTGTGGAAAATATCTGTAAGCGAATGCGAACGAGCCCTCTTTATTGAAATGTGTCTCCTGTACCAGTATAATATCAGCTCCTGATTGTCTGAACTCCCGCAGTGCCAGATGCCTTTTTCTGTTAGAGTTCAGGCCATGGACATTTAAGGATAGTAACTTTGCCATCTATTTACGTGTGGAGAGGTGTACATTTGCTTACCCAGTGATGATACACCAGGGTCTGAGGTCAAAAACCCGGAGGCGGCACCCCCCGGGAGGAGACCAGGACCATTCACCCGCACCGCTGCATGAACTTGATTCCTACAAAGAGGGAAAGAGAAGGAAAAGAGTTGGGGAAGAGAAAGGTGATTAAGTAAAATCAAGTGAAGATAAAACGCACACATTATCAAACTGTAAATGGCCAAAAGGCCTAGGTTACACGGAGTTCCCAGTGTCCGTCCGCTGCCAGTCCGATCAGGGTGGCAGGGAGGGGTCACCCGGGGATCCGCAGCCAAAAAGGTGATATAAAACACTTATATAAATCCCTGAACTAAAAATCAGGAGGGGGGGGTGGAAAGTGAACGGTGGAGCGTCTACTCTTTCGGAGCCTGATCATAGCAAGCCCTTAGTAGCAGTGTAAACTGTGGCTTAGGGGCAATTTGGGGGGTACTGAACTAGTATGTCTGATCAATTTTTGAGTCCCGAGCAGGAAAAGTCATTATGACGGTGTGGTCACATCCTGTAAAAAGGAGTGTGAACTATATTAGGACAATAATACTGATCAGTTCCTGTGTTTGGCAGACTTGCGGGGTGTTTCTGGGTTTCGGGGCCGGTTAGAGGAGGGTACTTTCTGCCAGACTGTAGGCGGTGACGGGGGGATGGCCACTAAGTCCCATTCTGGTAGTTGTGGGGGTTGAATCTCCAGGGTGTTGCAGAAGACACGGAGGTCTTCCGGATATCTCAACACAGCAGAGGTTCCCTGTTGTTTTGCAGTGAGAGTGAAGGGGAAACCCCATCTGTAATGCCGCGTACACACGGTCGGACTTTTCGTCTACAAAAGTCCAACGGACGCTGACGGACTAAAGGTGGCTGGTAATCCGATCGTGTGTGGGCTTCTCCGGACTTTCAACGGACTTTTTTAGCCTCAAATCCGACGGACTTTAGATTTGAAGCATGCTTCAAATCTTTACGTCGTAAGTACGACGGACCCCGAAGTCCGCTCGTCTGTATGCTAGTCCGACGGACAAAAAAACGACGCATGCTCATAAGCAAAAACTAAACGGAAGCACTCGGTCTAGTAAAACTAGTGTTCGTATTGTAGGTAGCACATTCATCACGCTGCAAAATCTGTGATCGTTCAATGCAGCGCATTTTATTTCTTCTTTACGAAGGCTCTAAAGAACGAAGGTGTTTTGCTGTTCATAATCAGAGTTCTCCCAAACTGATTTCTGGATTCTTTTTCTCTTTGATCTCATGAATGATATAGTATGCCTTTTTAAAACAATGTTTCCATACTAATAATACTTTTTCCCCTTTTTATTTTTTTTTTTTTTTTTTTTTTATTTTTTTTAGGTTTGTAAAGTTAACACAAAGAACCCATTATTATTTTTTTTTTTTTTATAGTGTTTATTTTTTAGTTTTTAGATAAAGTTAACCCAAAGCACCGTTTTTGGTTACGTAATTTTTTGGATTTTCAAGACTTACCACTTGAACATTATTAACATTAGTAATGTATTTTTGGTGTGTTTTTTTTCAAACTCAATGAGATTGTTGTCCCTTGTTAATTTAACATTGTGTGTAAAATCAATGATTTCAAAGAAAACACATAAAGTCTTTTGCTAAACTCAAAAAATATCCATTTATTCATGGTCAAAATAAAATAAAGAGGAAGTCAACGCTGGAAAAAGTCGGTGTACCAGAAAATTGGGATCTTGAGGAGTCCATATAAGAGGGAGCACAATCTGGTCCAAGAATCCCAGAGATCAACAGCACCAGCAGATGATCTAGATGTCCCCAGACTGTGGTCCTACAACAGCCTGCGTCTTCTGTCAGACCAGACTGAACCCAGGTCATCATTTTCTTCTCTTCCCTGCAGCCTTTCCTCCACGCTGCCCTGCAGCCTTCCCTGTAGCCTTCTTTTGAGGCTGTGGCTCTGGTGTTTCAGTTGTGGCAGGAGGAGGAGGAGGAGGAGGAGGAGGAGGAGGGGGGGCTGCCTCATGTAGTTGGGTGTTTTGTGTTAGCGTGCCCTGCAGCCCCTTATGGATTGTTTCCCCAAATAGGCGCTCACAAATGAGGCGCTGCTCCCAATCCATCTGAAGAAGCCTGCTGGCTAAGTAGCAGCCATAGGATTCTTCCGCTTCGGGGGGGCTCGTTAAAAAACGGGTGGCCTCTTGCATGAGGCGCAGGGATGCGTCCTGTGTGACCATCCCCTTCCTGGCCCTTTTTTTGGGAAGGTGGAGGGGAGGCACTTGGGATTCGGTCAGGCTTCTACTGGGCCCAGCCACCTCGCTTGGCCCAGCCACCTCACTGGGAGCAGCCACCTCACTGGGAGCAGCCACCTCACTGGGAGCAGCCACCTCCTGCCTGACACTGGGCCCAGCCTCCTCCAGGATGATGGTGAATCCGGCCTCCTCCAGGCTGTCCATGGGCCTGGTCTCCTCCTGCCTGCCACTTTCCCCACATTCCTCCTGGATGGACTCATCCTGTGTATAAAAAAAGGACAATAGTTTGAGTATATTTTTTTGGCTTCATCAATGACACACAGTTTGCTTCTCATGAATAGCAAATTCAATGTGAATACTTCTCTTTAATAAAAGAGTCTAATCAGACACCATAATTATTTCAAGCAGGTGCCAAACATATTTAGCCACTACTGTCAATTGATATGTATACCCAATTTTGAGTGCCAAATTATTTTAGACAATTATAACATCCAGTTAACATCATTAATATTAGTACAGTAAATATTTGTTAAAATAATTTACCTGACTCCAGATGGTCATATCTGGTTCATCCAGGATGGAAGACCCAGCTTGCTCCTCATCAGCCTCTGCTGGGGTGGAGGGAAGGGTGGAGGGAAGGGTGGAGGGAAGAGTTGAAAGTGA